>NC_136695.1:26192830-26680509 GCF_947650265.1 Symphodus melops
AGCAGCCCGGCTTATATGCCCTCCCACTCAGCTGTACTTCATCTGCAATCAAAGGAGGTGCTGGTCTCCAAACAACCAGCCGGCACGCCACCTCCAACCACCAGATGACGCCAACAAACTGAAACACAAACCAAAAACAGTACCAAGCAGAAACAGGGGCCGTCACACTATCCATAAACTTCAACTGGTCCAGAACTCTGCAGCTCGCGTCATCTCCAGAACCCCCTCTGTCAATCACATCACTCCGTTCCTTCAGCAGCTTCGTTGGCTCCCGGTTAAATTTGCGCATCAACTTCAAAATTCTGCTCCTCACCTTTAAGGCCATCCATGACCTCGCTCCTCTGAACCACTCTGAACCCCTGCAGATCAACACACCTGACCCACCTGGATGGCACCTGACCACCTTCACATCTGTTCACCATGGGGCCCAGAGCTTTCAGTCGATCTGCCCCCCACCTCAGAAACTCCCTCCCACCTCACATCTGTAACATTGACTCTCTCTCCATTTTTAAATGTCATCTCAAAACACATTTTAAAATGGCATATTCAGTCTGATCATTCCTTCCAGTCTTATAACTTAACTACATCCTGTAATGTGTCTTTTTAATCGTTTTATCGTTCAATCTTTAATGACTTTGTTCATGTCTTGCTTGCCATTGATAAGATAAGATAATCCTTTATTCATCTCGCAAACAGAGACATTTACAATGATGACTACGATGATGCCTGCTCTGTTTCCTGCTTATCTCCCTGCCTTAAGCTTTCCCTGTATGCACAGGAAGGGGAAGGAGATCCCAGAACAGTCATTCTACCAAATATAGATGATCGCAATTAAATATTTTTACTTGACAAAGTGGTCCTGACTGAACTGTAATCTATGTCTGCATCACACTCTAGTCTGTAAAATGAACCATGGCATATTCACAGTCAGAGTCCTGTTTCACACTTCTTGGCTTCACTTCGTCGTATAGAGTTACCATCTCAACTGCATTACTCACAAAATGTCTGTCCAATCCTCCCTGACTTGTGTCCTCAGAGCTTCCTCCCTCCTTCTTCCCTTTGCTCCTCCAGGTCACACTCGTGTAAATCACATCTCTACTTTCCTTGTTTTTCATCTCTGAACTTGTACTGGCATCTTCTGTGTTGTTTCGGCTTGAGCTCGGCAAGTTGGTGCTGATTGGCTCAGAGAAAGTTGCAGGTTGGGTGGCAGCTGGTTTCTTCAGCTCAGTACTGTTGACGTAAATGTGCTCATGTGTTTTGTTGGGTTCCTACAATTCAAAAGAAAATGTTGGTTGGAAGGTGATTCTGCTTATTTCGGTCACATTAAGTAGAAAACTTCTGGATTCAAAGATAAAATACCTCATTTCCTTCTCCACTTGTTTCAAGTTGGCTTACAGTAACTGTGCTGGTGTTAGCTGAGCCCTGACTCTTCAGCAGGTTAAGTTGAGTCCTCTGAGCCCTGAAAAGCAGCAGAGTATAAACCAACGAGAAAATACTGAAAACATCTTTGTTTATCCTACTGCTAGTCTAAAGTTGGAAAAATAAATAATCTGAACAGTCCAAATGTCGTCGTTTAAACCTGGTTCACAGTTCATGAGACAGATAGTAGAGGAAAATATGAACACTTCATGCCAGAAAGTTTTTTGCTGCTACATATAAAACGTGCAGGTTTTTCATTCTGTCTTGGCTACACCAGCCTGCAAACACAGGGCTTATTGAGAAGCTGCAAACTGTATCACAGCACACCAATCAGTAAAGAACATGGAGTTAAACATCACATACTGAACCACCTGTGAGCATCCTCTCTTCAGAATAAGGTTATCAACATTTGTTCATCATTTTACACTTTCGGCATGTTTTAAAACGATATCTCTCCAAACCTCCATTATTCTAATGATTGATAGAACCCAATAAAGCTTTACATAACTACAGATCCTCACTCATATTTAATCCCAAAGTTGCTGTGAGCAAAAGGAAGAAAGACAACAGCAGTCAAGCTGAAATGGACAGGTCAGGAAGTACTGATGTTTCTCCAGTCACTTTGGCGTCTCATAAAGCTGCATTGAGTCACGTCGATGTCTCCCAAACAGAAACTGAGCAGAGGACTCGATCAATAACACAAAGACATTGGCAACATTTGACTGATATTGTGAGTCTGAATTTGAAAAATATCACTAACCTGAATCAGTTAACCTGGACTGCTCATAATACTTAAACAATACTGACCATTTCAAAGATTTGAAATTAAAGACACCACATCATCTTTCAAATACATGAAATAAAAACCAAGTAGGAGGTTCTCAAACATTTTGCAGAGTGGTATTCTGTACAGTTTGGTTTGATTTGTTGTTACCCTACCTGTTAACACAGAGTAGAGCACATATTATCACTAGTAGTGCGCATACTACCACTAGGAAGGTGACAATGGAGGCAATGAAGACTGCCAAAGTCATGTGTTCTGAAACATACAAGGGACAATGAGGGAATATGGTTAAGCTGTTATTTAGAGGAGATCGTTGGTTCATCAAGTTCATACATATTGTATTATTAACTATTTGTTGTAAGTTTTTATATCAGTTATATTGAAACTCTCCAGAGGAAGTTTTAACCATTTAAAAAGCTTTCTTATCAATACTTACTAATTATGAGATTACCAATAAAAGTTTAACTGAGTTCAGAGACAAACCTCGACTTTCTGCAGATGTTGGAAGGCTGTAGAAAAGAAATAGCTGAGAAGCAGATCCCAGAGAGTTTGAGCTGCGACAAAGCACGCTGAAAGGATCCTTCCACTGTGCTTGACTCATGGTGGTGAGGCTCACACGTGTGCCATTTCGATGCTCATGACTGATTGTAGACTCTTCTGAGCGATTGACAGCTAAGCCATCCAAACTCCATTGAAAAGTGGGAGGAGGATTTCCTGTAGACTCACAGGAACAGTTGACCTGGTTTGCAGCTTTGGTGCATTTAGATGAGGGCAGGATCTGTGGAGCGTCTGTAATGGATGTAGGCAAGAGAGACAAGTAGAGAGTCAACTAAAGCCAAATTGTATCAAATTTAAAGAAGAGAGAGTGTCTCTTGTATCTATTACCTTTTTTCTCCCTTCAGTTACAACAAATGTAAATGGATAAAATGGTTGTGGATACAAAGTTTCCAATCAAAGTAAATTTAAAATGAACTCTAAGCCAATCAAACTAAGAGATTTTCATACATTTTGAAAAAAAGTAACTTATGAATGATACCTACAATATACTTCTATTTGGATTGCATTTGATATCCCAGCTCCCAGTTCATTTTCTGCCCGGCAGAAAAAAGGGCCAGTCTCCCTCGAAGCATTGATGTTTAAAACACGTCCAGTTCCCATGAGAGTCTCCTGCTCTCCATCAGCTCTGTACCAGGTGAAGTTTACAGCAGGGTTAGCATTAGCACTGCAGGTCAGGGTCACATTTGTGTCTTCTAGCACTGGACCAGAGGGACTGACTGACACTGTGGTCTCTTTGGGTGAATCTGCAGAGAGAAAAAAGAAATTAATATTTTTTGAATATGTAGTTTATTTGTGAAGAGGAATAGAGAAGAGAGTTATGGCTTCGAAAAACTGAACTAGCTCTGTGTAGCCCACACAAAAGCTAAACATCGATAGAAACAGCTCGTAGGACTGTAACTGTATGTGCACTCGTGCAGAGCCATCACAGTTTCAACTTCACCATTCAGTGCATTCAGTTGTATAATTTGTATTGATATAGTTAAAAGTGCAACATGTAAACTTGCATCATGTTTACATTCAAAAGTTTAAAGGGATACTTCACTCGTTCAAGCATGAATCTGAACTGAAATTGGATCATACATGTTGTGGAAATGTGAAATAAATCTTGAAGTTGGTGCCTTCTTGACCGAGAAAAGGCAGAAAGTGTATTTTTGGCTCATGTGGATAAAAGACCACAACTCCCAGAATGCACAGCACAACAGGCCACTCCCACTGAAGCTACACATGTTCTTTATTGATTTTGAGATTTCAGAAGAAATTTGTCTTAGAAATTCCTGGCAGTAAACAGACTCTACCAGGCACCACCAGGCTGTCCAAGCTTGATCTGGCCTGACCTTCTCGTCCTTACTTCAGCTGACAGGCAGGTTTTGTGCCTCGGCTGGCACAAAACCTTCCTGCCTTTCAGCCTCAACTGCCTGTCGCTATATTGTGACTTGTAGAGAAAGCTACCAAAATCCAATGCCAGAACAATACCTTCAAAATCCCCTTCATCCATATCACTTTCAAGTTGCAACATACTTTTTCACTATTGTCGGTTCTTCTCAGCGTTCTCAGCAGAACCTGTTAGCTGTGCTGAGCTGTGCTATGCTATGCTCTGTCCTTTTCAGACAAGAAATACAGAGCTTTTCCATCTCAGGGGAAATGAGGGCCAGATACACGACCATTCAAAAAAACTGCCAGGTTTCTAATGATACACAGCTTTATGCAAATGGATGAAGTATCCCTTTAAATTAATTCAAAACCAAACTACTACTTTATTTTATGAATACTTGTTTTTTGGATTACTTACTGGAACTGAAAGCTGCCGTACTGTGGCTGTTTGTGCTGCTGTGATTAAACGTCATGTAAATTATACTTGGATACATCGTCAGCAAACATATTGTCTTTCCCAAGCCGGTTTCACCCGTTTGTCTTGACCACGTGAAAAGTTAAAAAAATGTGTTCTAATATATTGAATTGCAATTCTATCCTATGGTGGTGCCTCTGGTGATTCCCAACCCTAATTCCAATGTACAGTTAGCCTATGACATCTACAGTGCAGTGTTGAGAAATTTAACAAATTAAATTTCATAATGTTTGTTACCATCTGATTTTGTTTTTTTTTAATGGGAGAATTAAATGGAGAGAAAAAAGACAATCACACATGGCTGTATACATTGCGGCCATGCAAGTAACTGCGAACTGATTACCAAATAACCAACAAAGAAAAAGAATGATGTATGAATCATTTCTATCATTAGACAAACATACTCACATGTAATATCAGCTGTTAACCTGGTGTTCACAGGTGACTCAGTGCTGCCATCTTGTTTCCTGTAGACAGCAGTACAGGACATTTCCTGTCCATGATGGAGCTGTGATGCGGTGAAGTTCAGCACAGAGATCTTGACTTTAGTTTTGTCCTGATTCTCCTGCAGGGTCTCCTGACCTTCACCCAGGCCGGGGCTCCATGTCAGATTTGGAGGAAGAGACAGACAGGGAGCTGGAGCAGAGCACGTCAAACTCACTGAGGTTCCCTCCTTCACCTTCAGTGTGGGCGGAGTCAGAGTCGGTGTGGGTGGATGATCTGTTCAGAAGGTCCATAAACATGTATCAGCAGTCATCTCTCTACTATCAAAGGTCTGATTGATCTTCATTTTAAATCAATGATAAGGTCAGAGAACTACGACATGACTGAACTGTTAATAAGTTCACTTTAACCTACCTGTGACTGAAATGGTCATTTGTTCAGAATAACTATATTTCACACCAACACAATCCAATCTAAAATAATAGTTTTTGTTGTTTTCAGGTTGCATGTCATTCAGGATTGTGGTGCAGTCTTTTTTTGTCAGGTCACCGATCAACTGTCCTTTGATTTTACTCTGTTGAGGATTATTACTATGAAACACAGAAGGGCCACTTCTGTAGTCTACTCTCCATAATGCTTTACAAGTGCTATCTAAGTTTATATTAAATCGATCCTCCATGTCAAAGGAGCAGGGGATTGTCACACAGGATCCCTTCAGGACTTGTATAGTCTGTGGCATAAAGACCTCAAACTGTCCACACAGGGCATCTGAAACACAAGAAACAAATCATTATTACAATATACATCTACAAAAACAATTCTTATTCATGTTGAGGTCATAATGTCTATATCTGTAAAGTATCACTGTTTCTTTATTTCTTGAAGTCTAATGATTCTGTTTTAATACTCAATGAGCCGCGGCTAGAAACCTGACTGCTCGGCATCTACTTTGTATTTATCTGAAGCAGAGTTCATCGCATGTGTTTCTGTTAAATAAACAAACAAATCAATGAAGTCAATGATATATTTTATTGTTGCTCTGTTTTAAAAAAATCTTTTCACAGATAGAATAGTCTTCATGTAAAACTGAGGTTTCATCATTTTCACACTGCTTTTTTTATACATGAAAGTTGTAAATGTAAAATCAAATCTCAACATTATGAGTTTGGAAAAAGAAAGCAGAACACAGTTTAGCTCATGACGCTCATCATTTATTTATTTTCCTTTTCCATATCAAAAAGTCATTTTGACATCTCACCTTGCAGCAGACAGCCAATGAGGAGGAGAGTCAGAGCAGCAGCCATCTTTGTGTTTCACAAGAGGCAGAAAATCTGCAGAGAAAACATGTAGATCTACAGTTTAGTGTTTTTAGCTCTAAATAAACTTAAACTTCATTTGGAGGCTGTTGTTGAATGTGATCTTTGCAGAAGTTGCAGATGGAGAAATATCTTTAAATATTTAAATCAATGTGGAAAAGGTTTGATCCAGAGTTTAATTCACTAAACTGATCCAACTAAACTAAAAGCCTTCAAGGTGTGCAGCTTCTTAGTAGCTCGGTCCGTAGGGACTTGGGTTGCCGGTTCAAGTCCTGGTGCAGACCAAAAATACAGAAGTTGTTCTTGTAGCTGGAGAGGTCCCAGTGCACAAAACTGCACTGATCCACTCTGTGCACAGAAAAGCAGCCCCACTTTGACATCTCTCCACCAATGCAATCCTGTTTGTGTATGTGTGTGATACGGGCCGATGTGTGTGTGAGAAGCATGTCTCAAAAATAACAGAGTGTAAACCCACATTTCCCTCAGGTGTTTAAAAAAAAAATGTGAGGGTTGAAATTTAAATCGCCTCAAGAAGAAGAGACAAATGTTTGTGTCTTGACTTCAGTTTGTTTACAACCTCTTTAAGAAAACTATTCGATTAGAAATAATGCCCAGAAGAAAAACTCTATGAGAGCTTTAAAATGTTCAAAACTTAATCAAAGCAAATGTTTTTTTTTTCTTTCCCCTGTAACATCGTTTGTCAGAACGAAAACAATTCTTTAAAAGTTTTATAAACTTACCTTTTCGTCAGGTGTATATGAGCAGAGAGGTGAAGGATGTTTAGAGAAGCGAACTTCCTCTCCATTTGGCCAATTTCACAAACAACAGTTGATATTTGACTTGAAAAAGAGGAACTCAGAAGAAAGAAACATTCACCTTCACATTTTTTTGCATTTCAATCAGATGCTGACATCTCCATGACAACAAGGTTTTTTCCCAGAGCTAAAGATAGAAAATATTTGCACACAGAGAGAGATGTTTGCTATCAATAGTAAAGAAACAGTGAGGAATGATGTGACGCTGTATGAAGAGTATTTACATAAACAGTGCTGAACGTTCAGTGTGAACATGAGTCCCTCATTTTCTATTCAAATATCAAATGTTGTTTATGAAGGCGGCCAAATGAAGAGGAACTTCACTTCTATAAACATCCTTCACCTCTCTGCTCATACAGATCTGACAAAAAGGTAAGTTTATCAAACTTTTTAAGAAGTGTTTTTGTTCTGAAGTTTATCAGACAAACTATGTTATAGTGGAAAGAAAAAAAACATTTACTCTGATTAAGTTTTGAACATTTTAAAGCTCTCATAGAGTTTTTCTTCTGGGCATTATTTCTGATCTAATAGATTAATTAAAAATGTTGTAAACAAACTGAAGTCAATAAAACAAACATTTGTCTCTTTCCCTTGCAAATATAAAAACTTTCTGTTTTTATATTTTACAATCATTTCATCTTCTACGTTTCAGTAATGACCTACTTTACCTGAATTGAATGCAGACAGATTTTCATTTCAACCTTTAAATGAGAAGCTGCACACCTTGAAGGCTTTTAGTTTAGTTGGATCAGTTTAGTGAATTAAACTCTGGATCAAACCTTTTCCACATTGATGAAGATTTAAATATTTAAAGATATTTAAAAAGAAACATTTGCTTTGATTAAGTTTTGAACATTTTAAGCTCTCATAGTGTTTTTCTTCTGGGCATTATTTTTAATCGAATAGTTTTCTTAAAGAGGTGGTAAACAAACTGAAGTCAAGACACAAATTTTTGTCTCTTCTTCTTGAGGCGATATAAATTTCAACCTTCACATTTATTTTTTTTTAAACACCTGAGGGAAATGTGGGTTTAAACTGTTATTTTTGAGACATGCTTCTCACACACACATCGGCCCGTATCACACACATACACAAACAGGATTGCATTGGTGGAGAGATGTCAAAGTGGGGCTGCTTTTCTGTGCACAGAGTGGATCAGTGCAGTTTTGTGCACTGGGACCTCTCCAGCTACAAGAACAACTTCTGTATTTTTGGTCTGCACCAGGACTTGAACCGGCAACCCAAGTCCCTACGGACCGAGCTACTGAGAAGCTGCACACCTTGAAGGCATTTAGTTTAGTTGGATCAGTTTAGTGAATTAAACTCTGGATCAAACCTTTTCCACATAGATTTAAACATTTAAAGATATTTCTCCATCTGCAACTTCTGCAAAGATCACATTCAACAACAGCCTCCAAATGAAGCTTAAGTTTATTTAGAGCTAAAAACACTAAACTGTAGATCTACATGTTTTCTCTGCAGACTTTCTGCCTCTTGTGAAACACAAAGATGGCTGCTGCTCTGACTCTCCTCCTCATTGGCTGTCTGCTGCAAGGTGAGATGTCAAAATGACTTTTTGATTTGGAAAAGGAAAATAAATAAATGATGAGTGTCATGAGCCAAACTGTGTTCTGCTTTCTTTTTTTAAATCTCATAATGTTGAGATTTGATTTTACATTTACAACTTTCATCAATGATGAAACCTCAGTTTTACATGAAGACTATTCTATCTGTGATAAGATTTTTAGAAACAGAGCAACAATAAAATATATCATTGACTTCAATGATTTGTTTGTTAATTTAACAGAGACACATGCGATGAACTCTGCTTCAGATAAATACAAAGTAGATGCCGAGCAGTCAGGTTTCTAGCCGCGGCTCATTTAGTATTAAAACAGAATCATTAGACTTCAAGAAATAAAGAAACAGTGATACTTTACAGATATAGACATTATGAACTCAACATGAATAAGAATTGTTTTTGTAGATGTATATTGTAATAATGATTTGTTTCTTGTGTTTCAGATGCCCTGTGTGGACAGTTTAAGGTCTTTATGCCACAGACTATACAAGTTCTGAAGGGATCCTGTGTGACAATCCCCTGCTCCTTTGACGTACCGGATCAATATAATATAAACTTAGATAGCACTTGTAAAGCAAAATGGAAAGTAGACAATCCCAATAAGGGCCCTTTTGTGTTTGATAGCAGTAATCCTCAACAGAGTAAAATCAAAGGACAGTTGATCGGTGACCTGACAAAAAAAGACTGCACCACAATCCTGAATGACATGCAACCTGAAAACAGCAACAACTATTATTTTAGATTGGATTGTGACAATCCTCTGAAATTTAATTATCCTAAACACATTAACATTTCAGTCACAGGTAGGTTGAAAGTCAACTTATTAACAGTTCAGTCATGTCGTAGTTCTCTGACCTTATCATTGATTTAAAATGAAGATCAATCAAACATTTGATAGTAGAGAGATGACTGCTGATACATGTTTATGGATCTTCTGAACAGATCGTCCACCCAGACCGACTCTGACTCCGCCCACACTGAAGGTGAAGGAGGGAACCTCAGTGAGTTTGACGTGCTCTGCTCCAGCTCCCTGTCTGTCTCTTCCTCCAAATCTGACATGGAGCCCCGGCCTGGGTGAAGGTCAGGAGACCCTGCAGGAGAAGCAGGACAAAACTAAAGTCAAGATGTCTGTGCTGAACTTCACCGCATCACAGCTCCATCATGGACAGGAAATCTCCTGTACTGCTGTCTACAGGAAACAAGATGGCAGCACTGAGTCACCTGTGAACACCAGTTTAACAGCTGATATTACATGTGAGTATGTTTGTCTTCTGAAATGATTCATACATCATTCTTCTTCTTTGTTCTTTTGTTTGATAATCAGTTCGCAGTTACTTGCATGGCCGCAATGTATACAGCCATGTGTGATTGTCTTTTTTCTCTCCACTCAGCTGTTTGATTGTAGATGTGTTGATTGAATAAACAGGGCCCCTGTTGTTTATCCTCTACATAGACCTAATGTATGTATGATGATGCTGTCATTTTTATAGATGCAACAATGAAACAGCAAGCAGCATGTGAGCTTACAGCAGTGAGGACTTAAGTCAACATAAAGAAAACAATACGCGTGTTTTTCACAAAGAGGTCAACGGATCATTTCACACAAAAGTGAACAGTTTTATCTGATAATAAATAAAAGTAACACTGGACACTATACTATTAGATTTTACACAGTTTGAGATACTGAGAATTGTGCTACATTAAATTGTGATATATACATTTATATAGATTTAAACTTTTTCTAACATCATATTCTGTCCACTAAATTCAACTAAATTAAGAACTGTTTCTTCCAGTCAGAAAAAACGTCTCAGTCTGTTTCTTAGTACACAATGGGAGTCGATTCAACAGACTGACCAACACTGTGATAAAAATCAAACCTTGTTAAAGGCTGCATGCACCTCACAATCTAAACTGTTAGTGTGTCAGCCGAATTGAGCTCAACTCAACACAAACATGTTTGCTGTAATTATGATAAAAATATTGATATTTGGCTGATCATGACTCGAGAATACATGAAAATAAGAGCACTGAATGGTGACGTCCAAACCGTGATAGCTCTGCATGAATTCACGTTCTGTTTCAGTCCTACGAGCTGTTTCTGTTAATGTTTAGCAGGATCAAGTCTCTTCTCTGTCCCTCATCACAAATAAATGTCTAAAACAGTCAGACAGCAACTTCGCTGTTGTTTTGGATAACATGTGAAAGCTTATAATATATTTGCTAAAATAACAAGTTTGTTCACTGTTCTTTATTCAGATCCACCCAAAGAGACCACAGTGTCAGTCAGTCCCTCTGGTCCAGTGCTAGAAGACACAAATGTGACCCTGACCTGCAGTGCTAATGCTAACCCCGCTGTAAAGAACTTCACCTGGTACAGAGCTGATGGAGAGCAGGAGACTCTCATGGGGACTGGACGTGTTTTAAACATCAAAGCTTTGAGGGACAGTGGTCCTTTTTTCTGCTGGGCAGAAAATGAACTGGGAGCTGGAAGATCGAGCAACACACAGATAGATGTTCAGCGTATGTATGATTTCAAACATTTACATCAACGCAGGTAGGTCAGGCTTCTTTTGAGCTGTCTTTTAAAACCGAGATAGACATGTAAATAATCTTCCTGTTAATAATTGTTAGTTTGGAATCAATTCGTGATTCCGCTGTAACGGTGGGGGTTTCTGTATCTGTGTTAAATGAATGATTAGGACATTATCAAACAGACTTGTGGATCATCTTAGATTTATGTATCCATGGTCAAATAACATAATATCATAACAAACAATGGCTCAGACATGCTTCATGACCAGAACCTTGCAGTTACTGGCATGCTGCTCACAATCTCACATGCGAGTGAACCAGGACTCTGCAGTCACTGGACCAGTGCTGACCAGGATCTCACAATCACTGGCAAAGTATTCTTCTTCACAGTGTTCCTTATATTCTACTAGAAAGACAGCCCACAAATGCTTCACTCTGCATAAGGCATGAAGAACTCATCTCCTTGACTCAAATGTCAAACATCTATGCTAAGCTAAATCTCTCAGACAACAACAGACACTTGGCTCCAAACCAAATATAACTCTGCTACTACTGTAATATGATCTCTTACACATGTATGTAGTACATCTTCACAAACCTAAATGAATTACTCTCACATGGTTGACACAATTAAAAGATATATCCACAAATGTATCAAGATGAATGAATACATGAAAATACGTACTATCAATAATCTTTAATTTGCACAGATGATTAGAACATTTTCAACATTCAACTACACAACAATACTTTTTTGGAACAAATATGGTCAGAGCAAATGTAACCTCAAACAACAGAAAATCACCCTGTAAAATCAATAACAGTACAGGTATAAACCTTGTTAAAGGCTGCATGCACCTCACAATCTAAACTGTTAGTGTGTCAGCCGAATTGAGCTCAACTCAACACAAACATGTTTGCTGTAATTATGATAAAAAAATATTGATACTTGGCTGATCATGACTCGAGAATACATGAAAATAAGAGCACTGAATGGTGAAGTCCAAACCGTGATAGCTCTGCATGAATTCATGTTCTGTTTCAGTCCTACGAGCTGTTTCTGTTAATGTTTAGCAGGATCAAGTCTCTTCTCTGTCCCTCATCACGAATAAATGTCATATTTAAAACAGTCAGACAGCAACTTCGCTGTTGTTTTGGGTAACATGTGAAAGCTTATAATATATTTGTTAAAATCACAAGTTTGTTCACTGTTCTTCATTCAGATTCACCCAAAGAGACCACAGTGTCAGTCAGTCCCTCTGGTCCAGTGAAAGAAGACACAAATGTGACCCTGACCTGCAGTGCTAATGCTAACCCCGCTGTAAAGAACTTCACCTGGTACAGAGCTGATGGAGAGCAGGAGACTCTCATGGGGACTGGACGTGTTTTAAACATCAAAGCTTCGGGGGACAGTGGTCCTTTTTTCTGCCGGGCAGCAAATGAACTGGGAGCTGGAAGATCGAGCAACACACAGATAGATGTTCAGCGTATGTATGATTTCAAACATTTGCATCAACGCAGGTAGGTCAGGCTTCTTTTGTGCTGTCTTTTAAAACCAAGATAGAAATGTAAATAATCTTCCTGTTAATAATAAACCTCTTTAATTTGCACAGATGATTAGAACATTTTCAACATTCAACTACACAACAATGCTTTATTGGAGCAAATATGGTCAGAGCAAATTTAACCTCAAACAGCAGAAAATCACCCTGAAAAAATTAGTAACAGTACAGGTATAAACCTTGTTAAAGGCTGCATGCACCTCACAATCTAAACTGTTAGTGTGTCAGCTGAATTGCGCTCAACTCAACACAAACTTGTTTGCTGTAATTATGATAAAAATATTGATACTTGGCTGATCATGACTTGAGAATACATGACACTAAGAGCACTGAATGGTGAAGTCCAAACCGTGATAGCTCTGCATGAATTCACGTACTGTTTCAGTCCGACGAGCTGTTTCTGTTAATGTTTAGCAGGATCAAGTCTCTTCTCTGTCCCTCATCACGAATAAATGTCATATTTAAAACAGTCAGAAAGCAACTTCACTGTTGTTTTGGATAACATGTGAAAGCTTATAATATATTTGACAATGCTGCGACTTTGAAGAAAACATAAAAAGAGCTTTCATAAGAAAATTGCTGTTTTTTTAATACTATATATCTAATTTCTATAAAGGTTATAGTTTTAAATGTACAGCAAAAATACTGACTAACAATTTTTTAAGAGCCAACAATAAAGCAGAGGCTTCAAAACAGTCAGGCAGCTCAGTGCAAAACTAGCAATCGACTCAGCTGCTGTTTTGGATAACTTGTGACATTTTCCTTATAGCTTATAATATATTTGTTACAATAACAAGTTTGTTCACTGTTCTTTATTCAGATTCACCCAAAGAGACCACAGTGTCAGTCAGTCCCTCTGGTCCAGTGAAAGAAGACACAAATGTGACCCTGACCTGCAGTGCTAATGCTAACCCCGCTGTAAAGAACTTCACCTGGTACAGAGCTGATGGAGAGCAGGAGACTCTCATGGGGACTGGACGTGTTTTAAACATCAATGCTTCGAGGGACAGTGGTCCTTTTTTCTGCCGGGCAGAAAATGAACTGGGAGCTGGAAGATCGAGCAACACACAGATAGATGTTCAGCGTATGTATGATTTCAAACATTTACATCAACGCAGGTAGGTCAGCCTTCTTTTGAGCTGTCTTTTATAACCGAGATAGAAATGTAAATAATCTTCCTGTTAATAATAAACATCTTTAATTTGCACAGATGATTAGAACATTTTCAACATTCATCTACACAACAATGCTTTACTGGAGCAAATATGGTCAGAGCAAATTTAAGCTCAAACTGAAAATCACCCTCTAAAATCAGTAACAGTACAGGTATAAACCTTGTTAAAGGCTGCATGCACCTCACAATCTAAACTGTTAGTGTGTCAGCCGAATTGAGCTCAACTCAACACAAACATGTTTTGCTGTAATTATGATGAAAATATTGATACTTGGCTGATCATGACTCGAGAATACATGAAAATAAGAGCACTGAATGGTGAAGTCCAAACCGTGATAGCTCTGCATGAATTCACGTTCTGTTTCAGTCCGACGAGCTGTTCCTGTTAATGTTTAGCAGGATCAACTCTCTTCTCTGTCCCTCATCACAAATAAATGTCTAAAACAGTCAGACAGCAACTTCGCTTTTGAATAACATGTGAAAGCTTATAATATATTTGTTAAAATCACAAGTTTGTTCACTGTTCTTTATTCAGATTCACCCAAAGAGACCACAGTGTCAGTCAGTCCCTCTGGTCCAGTGCTAGAAGACACAAATGTGACCCTGACCTGCAGTGCTAATGCTAACCCCGCTGTAAAGAACTTCACCTGGTACAGAGCTGATGGAGAGCAGGAGACTCTCATGGGGACTGGACGTGTTTTAAACATCAAAGCTTCGAGGGACAGTGGCCCTTTTTTCTGCCGGGCAGCAAATGAACTGGGAGCTGGAAGATCGAGCAACACACAGATAGATGTTCAGCGTATGTATGATTTCAAACATTTGCATCAACGCAGGTAGGTCAGGCTTCTTTTGAGCTGTCTTTTAAAACCGAGATAGAAATGTAAATAATCTTCCTGTTAATAATAAACATCTTTAATTTGCACAGATGATTAGAACATTTTCAACATTCAACTACACAACAATACTTTACTGGAGCAAATATGGTCAGAGCAAATTTAAGCTCAAACAACAGAAAATCACGCTGTAAAATCAATAACAGTACAGGTACCCCCAACACTTGAAATGTTCTAGATTCATACTGATCCTTTAAAGGAGATGTTTTGTCAGATGCACTGCAATAAATGACGGCGTAAGCATTTGAGCCAAGATGATATCATGCAGCGACGTCTGGTTTGGAACATGAAACTGATGCAGCAGTGCAAACAACAAATGTTTACGTATGCAAACATGGTTTTATGAATCCAAGTGAACCTGAGACCTTGTGACAAATCTACCTCAGATCAGGAGCATTATACTAAATGAAACACCTGTGGATGTGATGTCACCCGCTGCACACTGTTTGTATGTTGCACACCAACACACTCCTCTTTATATCGACTTGGAAGTAAAGAACAATGGTAACTAAAGCAATACAAGATGGTATAAACT
Source organism: Symphodus melops (assembly GCF_947650265.1). Lineage (NCBI taxonomy): Eukaryota > Metazoa > Chordata > Actinopteri > Labriformes > Labridae > Symphodus > Symphodus melops. The sequence continues at coordinate 26,208,294 of NC_136695.1, forward strand.
GTCACTGACAACACAGTTAGAAAGAGGAATGTGGGCGTGCGACATACAGGCCTACTGCAGTGGGTGATGTCACAACCACAGGTGTGATTAATTAAGTCTGATGCTCCTGATCTGAGGTCGATGGTAAAAGGTCAAAAGGTTACAGGTTCACTGAAATGAAATAAAACTACAGGTCCTCCAGTCAATCAATCCATCAATCATTATTTTCATACCGCCGATTCATAACAAGTGTTATCTCGAGATGCAAAAAGCAGATGGGATAATATGTTAGCAGGATTTCTTTTCCTGTTGTCCAAACTTCCTGGCTGCTAAGGCGGGGTCGGAGCGTGTATGAATCAGGACAGTGATGGTTGTGGGGACGGCAAAGTCCGATGTTGGTGGTTAGTGGGCGTCAGGTGGTGGTTGAGAGACGACACGGTCCAAAGTAAGCACATGAGACTGGCTCCAACAGAGCCGGAAGTCCCACACACACCCCGGATCAAAATGTCCACTGTAACAGCAGAAGTTGTTCACAGTGGTTACCAGGTCATTCCAGAGATAAAAACACACGCTGCCAATGTGAACAGCGCCCTCTATGGACACAGGTCCAAAAACAGAAAACCAATTAATATGGAGGAAAGTATTGTATGCCTCATTTACTTGGACTCTCACAACCATTCATCTTGTTTTTACAGGCCTTATCTTTCACGTCTTTAAATTTGATGCAGTTTGGCTTTAGTTGACTCTCTACTTGTCTCTCTTGCCTACATCCATTACAGACGCTCCACAGATCCTGCCCTCATCTAAATGCACCAAAGCTGCAAACCAGGTCAACTGTTCCTGTGAGTCTACAGGAAATCCTCCTCCCACTTTTCAATGGAGTTTGGATGGCTTAGCTGTCAATCGCTCAGAAGAGTCTACAATCAGTCGTGAGCATCGAAATGGCACACGTGTGAGCCTCACCACCATGAGTCAAGCACAGTGGAAGGATCCTTTCAGCGTGCTTTGTCGCAGCTCAAACTCTCTGGGATCTGCTTCTCAGATATTTCTTTTCTACAGCCTTCCAACATCTGCAGCAAGTCGAGGTTTGTCTCTGAACTCAGTTGAACTTTTATTGGTAATCTCCTAATTAGTAAGTATTGATAAGAAAGCTTTTTGAATTGTTAAAACGTCCTCTGGAAAGTTTCAATATGACCTGATATAACAACTTACAACAAATAGTTAATAATACAATATGTCTGAATTTGATGAACTAATGATCCTCTAAATAACAGCTTAACCATATTCCCTCATTGTCCCTTGTATGTTTCAGATTACATGCTTTTGACAATCTTCATCGCCCCCATTGTCGCCCTTCTAGTGATAATATGTGCACTACTCTGTGTTAACAGGTAGGGTAACAACAAATCAAACCAAACTGTACAGAATACCACTCTGCAAAATGTTTAAGAACCTCCTACTTGGTTTTTATTTCATGTATTTGAGAGATGATACAGTTTCGATGTGGTGTCTTTAATTTCAAATCTTTGAAATGGTAAGTATTGTTTAAGTATTATGAGCAGTCCAGGTTAACTTAACTTAAGACTCACAATATCAGTCGAATATTGCCAATGTCTTTGTGTTATTGATCGAGTCCTCTGCTCAGTTTCTGTTTGGGAGACATTGACGTGACTCTATGCAGCTTTATGAGACGCCAAAGTGACTGGAGAAACAGTATTTCCTGACCTGTCCATTTCAGCTCGACTGCTGTTGTCTTTCTTTTGCTCACAGCAACTTTGGGATTAAATATGAGTGAGGATCTGTAGTTATGTAAAGCTTTATTGGGTTCTATCAATCAATAGAATAATGGAGGTTTGGAGAGATATCGTTTTAAAACATGCCGAAAGTGTAAAATGATGAACAAATGTTGATAACCTTATTCTGAAGAGAGGATGCTCACAGGTGGTTCAGTATGTGATGTTTAACTCCATGTTCTTTACTGATTGGTGTGCTGTGATACAGTTTGCAGCTTCTCAATAAGCCCTGTGTTTGCAGGCTGGTGTAGCCAAGACAGAATGAAAAACCTGCACGTTTTGTATGTAGCAGCAAAAAACTTTCTGGCATGAAGTGTTCATATTTTCCTCTACTATCTGTCTCATGAGCTGTGAACCATGTTGAAAAAATGATTTTTGGACTGTTAAAAAAAAAAGTTTTCAGTATGTTCTCGTTGGTTTATAGTCTGCTGCTTTTCAGGGCTCAGAGGACTCAACTTAACCTGCTGAAGAGTCAGGGCTCAGCTAACACCAGCACAGTTACTGTAAGCCAACTTGAAACTCGTGGAGAAGGAAATGAGGTATTTTATCTTTGAATCCAGAAGTTTTCTACTTAATGTGACCGAAATAAGCAGAATCACCTTCCAACCAACATTTTCTTTTGAATTGTAGGAACCCAACAAAACACATGAGCACATTTACGTCAACAGTACTGAGCTGAAGAAACCAGCTGCCACCCAACCTGCAACTATCTCTGAACCAATCAGCACCAACTCGTCAAGCTTGAGCCGAAACAACACAGAAGATGCCAGTACAAGTTCAGAGAAGAAAAACAAGGAAAGCAGAGATGTATTTTATTCTAGTGTGACCTGGAGGAGCAAAGGGAAGAAGGAGGAAGGAAGCTCAAGAAGTGTGAAACAGGACGCTGAATGTGAATATGCCATTGTTAAAAGATAGATAGATAGATAGATAGATAGATAGATAGATAGATAGATAGATAGATAGATAGATAGATAGATAGATAGATAGATAGATAGATAGATAGATACTTTATTGATCCCGAGGGAAATTCAAAAGAGACTAGAGTGTGAAGGATAATAGTTGGTATTGAAGGATAAAAGTTGCTATTTCATCCTTTTCCTAAATGTTGTTAATAGAAATCTGACTCCTCTAAATAATTACCTCAAATCTCTGCGCATTCTTTTGATGGGATGAGAGGAATGACTGGAGGCGTCTCTTTCAGGTTAACAGAGTTTATTAACCCGATGAATCAAGAATAGAAGTTACAGAGTCTCTGGGTTCAACACTACGTGTCCCTGACAACAGACAGATGCTGGATCAGTTCACGAAGTCTGAGCCCCGACTATCTTTCCCTGAACCCTTTTATCCACTAGACAGAGAATATCTAACCAAATAATGCATTCAAGAATGTGCGGTTTCCTTCCTCCGATTGGGGCAACTTCCAAATTATGCGTCTTCGGATGAGTGGTTCCCCTTCTCTCATTGGTGCATCAACTCCCGAATCCTTTCACCATCTGTAGGGGAAGACACATCCTGCCTGGCCTGTTTCTTATCACAACCTGACATCTAGTCTAGTAACTAATTCTTTTTAAGGAGAAGACAATTTAGGTAATTAAGAATCCAGACTCACTCAACCTATATAAAAGTGGGTGAGTGATTAACTGTTCAGGGCCTTAAACTAAACCTATGTTTCAGTTGGTGAGTGATTCAGTTTAAAGGGACACATCAAACACATGTTGGAATGTGCACTCACTCCTACAAGCCCTCTTCACACAAACACCTTACTGAAAAGTATGGCAATTTTATTAACACACACAAACCTGGAATAAAACATGATAAAATAACTGGTATAATATAAATGTAAGCGAACATCATTCAAACTGTAAATATCAAACCTTTCCTTTGGATCGGGTGATGAAACTTTATTGCAGTAAACACTTTGATTATAAGCAGAAAAAGGCCTAATATTCTATCAAGTGTGATGCAGACATAGATTAAAGGTTCATTGCTGGTTTTAGAACGTTTAAGAATGCTGTGTTCACTTGACTGTCTTTAGTTTTTAATTTACATGTTTATTTATCCATTTAAAAAAAAACTTGTATTGGGCTGGTTTATGTGGCACAAAAAAGAAATCGAAAACATGTTTCAACTCTTAAAATAAATAACATATATTGTAAATGGACATGAGCTTGTATAAAGCTTGTCTAGTCTTCTGACTACTCAAAGCACTTTTACACCGCAGATCACACCTACCCATTCACACTGATGTCCATCCAGTAACTACTTCCCTTCACGCACATTCATACGCCCCAGACGCAGCGCCCAAGGACACATGGGATCAAACCCTCAACCTTTCCGATTGAGGGACGACGACTCTACCAACTGAGCCACAGCCGCTGTGACGGTTTAAAAAACAATTCAATAAACAACTTGAACATCCCTTCAACAATTAATGAAGTAAACTTAAGTTCCCTTTTGTGGTTAAAGTGCAAGCAGTAAATTTATCTTTGTACAAAGGTAGCTCAGTATTGTGACAGCTTATTTTGAAACATTTAGCAACATCAAGTTGTTTCTCTTCCGAGTTAAATTGGAGGCTGTTTTGTGTGTTTTATATCTTTGTGCAATGTACATTACCAGTCGATCTGTGAGACATTTTATCGGGCTTGTACCCAATTGCATTAGAATTTTTGCCAGCGTCTTTAAATAGTAATTTTGTGCTGACAGTTTGATTCATTCTTTGCATTGAGACCACGGACAAAGAGTCATTCTTCATCATCCTGCAGGTTATGGGTCTGTAGTTGTTCCTGCGAATTCATTAAGGATTAAATAAGAACAACGTTCCATTTGTTCGCATACTTTAATGTGAGAAGCAGCGAAATGACAATAACTGAACAAGTCATGAGCAACTCTAAATGCCGGTAACGGCTCACATCTCGAACGTGTGTTTACTTCCTGTTGCGTCGTGTGCCACAGCATAAAGTGTCCGTGTTGCAACATTCCCTATCTCCCCCCTAGCCTTTAAAACGACAAACCCTAAAGGCTGATAGTAATAAAGAATGAACAAATGGCCTAAAAAAATACAGGCAACTGGCTAACAAAGACAACAGTCAGGCAATGACGCTGGAACGCTGGAATACTTCAGGCGGGGCTAGCCCATGGAATAGTCTTTGTGCCATGTAGGCACCACAGTCTCTCTGGAGGATCGTCGCGGGCCCGTCGCCAACGACACATCAGGCTCGGCAGCTGAAGCCTTGGGAGCTGGTGATGGTGCATGAGGGACGTCCGGGCCAGGCTCATGCTCCAGAGGGGGTACTAGTGGTGATGGATTGGTGGGTCCGGTCACAGTAGAAGGTTGTGCATGCGGGGCAACGCCGGGTGCCGGTGTCACCACACGATATGCCAGATCGTCGTTTATTGACCGGGGTGGAGGTAGTTCATTGCGGACTGGATGGAACTTGCGCAGGAATCTCCTGTTCCTCAGTGTAACCCGGCCCGATCCATCAATCTTGATGACGTACTGATCATGCTGGCGCACCTCCACAACTAAGCCAGTTCTGTCCCACTTGTTGGGATATGAGCCGGTCTGGTTCTGTACGCGAACCGAGTCCCCCACTCTCAGGGGTGGGAGGCGTTTGGTGTGCTCTGCCCAGGCATCAGCCGCACGGATGTGGCGTTTACGGAGGGCCTCCTCTCTCGCCATCAGTGTCTCACGCCAAGTCGTATGTGGTTTGTACCTCCCCGGGGGAATTGGGATGAAGTCACGGATGGGTCGACCAAAAACACACATCGCAGGGGAAACCTTCGTGTCTGGGTCTGGCGTGTTCCTGTACTGCCCTCTGTACGGCGTCCGTGTCAAGTCCGCCCTGTGGGCCTGTATTGTCGGTTATAAGCCGTTTCATTGTCTTCACCCCAATCTCTGCACGGCAGTTGCTGTGTGGGAAGGCAACTGATGAGAGACGATGGTGGACGCCCCATCTCAGGAGGAAAGACCTCGTCTCGGCGGAGGTGAATTCTGGGCCCCCATCTGATGCGAGTTCTTCGGGCGTCCCGTACGTCGCAAAGATGCGACGCAGGTGGCGTATGAGGTCGGCAGCACCACCCGTTGACCGAGAGATGATGGGCCAGTTCGAGTAGCGGTCCACTGTAACAAGGTAGTGAACGCCCCTGTGCGTGAAGAAGTCCGAACACACCGCCTGGAAGGGGTAAACAGCTGGGATGGGCGGAATCGGTGGGGCAGCGGGCTGTGAAGGCGCCATCCGGTGACAGTGGGCGCAGCTGTTCCGAGTGGAGCATATGTCAGCTGTGATGCCGGGCCAGAATACAGACGATTCCGCACGGGCAGTCATCATTGATACGCCCTGGTGAGCAGCATGCAGGGCACTCAGCACCTCGTCCCGGAGTGAGGGCGGTATGACCACCCTGTCCTTGTAGAGGACCACTCCATCAGCGGATGTGATGTCCTCACGGTACCGATGGAAGTCTCGAACGGCCTCTGGCATCATACTCCTTGATGTGGGGAAGCCGTCCACAGCCATCTCCTCTAGCACACGCATAGCGCTGTCGCTGCTGGTGGCCTCTCTGACACGGTCCCATGTGACAGACCGTAGTGATTCAAGGCCTGCGGCGCACCACGTTAGGTCTCCGTCTTCAGCATCGTCCCTCGCCGGCTCAGCTCGACGTAGAAGAGACAGGATGTCTGTGTGTGAGCAGGGTGAGGACGGGGTCGCCATGGCAGCAGCATCATCCGGGAGGTCCATGGGCGGCGGGAGTGGAGTGCCGACCGGCCTGCGTGACATGGCATCAGCGGCTCTGTTCTTCATGCCCGGGACATGCATGATGCGGAAGCGGTAGCGCAGGGTTTTCTCCTTGAGGGTGCGGAGGCGGGGGTTGGGTATGTCATCAAGGGCCCTGTCGCCAAGCAGTTTCAAAAGTGGCTTGTGGTCGACAGCTACGATCAGGTCCCTGCAGCCCAACACAAAGTAGCGCGCCTTGTCCAGGGCGTCTGCGACGGCGAGTGCCTCCCCCTCAACCGGTGCGTACCTGGATTCCGCCGCGTGCGTGAACCTGCTGCCGACCAGTGTCACCTTCCAACCATCGGGGCAACAGAAGGGCCTGACTGGAAAGCAATGGCAGTGCTTCTGGAAGAGCCAATAGCCCACGCCCTCCTTTGACCAGTCTGTGGCTAGGCACGTTGGTTTGGACTTGTCGAAGATACGGACGCCACGTTCAATCTCCTGTACAATCCTCTCCTTCGACGTGCGGAAGATGTCCTCCAGCTCCAGAGACCATTCGAACCGCACCCCGCTCTGCAGCAGCTTCCGGAACGGTTGCATTGTTTCAGCCAGGCTGAAGGCATAGGCCACCTGGTTGACCAGTCCGAACCATGACCTGACATCTGTGATGTTGCGTGGTCGTGGGAAGTCACGGATCGCCTCCAGGTAACGGCAGCATGGCCGCACGTCAGTCATGGAGATTGTGAAGCCTGCAAAATCAACCGTGGGGGCACTGAAGACGAATTTTTCTGGGTTGAGGATGATACCGTTCCGGCCACAAACGTCCAGCCACTGTATGGCCTGGAAGTAGCTCTCCTCAATCGTGTTGGCCCACAGCAGCGTGTCGTCCACACACTTTGTTTTGTCGGGGATGTCAGCGCCCACCTCATCGTACCGCCGTGAATAGCCGTCGCCTGATGCCATGTAGCCCTGTGGGGCCGAGAGGTAGCGGTAGCGCCCCCACGGGGTGATGAAGGTAGTCTTCGTGTAAGGGGACACTGTGGTAGCCATTCCACGCGTCGAACACAGTCTTGCGTTTCCCACTGGGCACCTGTCTCGCTTGGTGAAACGGGGATTGTGTGTGGTGGGTCTCGCGGAACGCGTGCTTGTTGAGTGCCTGGAAGTCGACGGTGCGCCGTGGTTTGAGTCAGCCAGAAACCTGGCTGACTCAAAACACCCCAGACGCTAACGTGGATCTACCGGGCTTTACTACAGTGAGAGCGGACAGAGACACGAAACGCAGCGGCAAACGGAAAGGAGGAGGACTCGCGCTGTTTATTAACAACAGATGGTGCCACCATGGACATGTTACTGTGAAGGAGGCAACGTGCAGCAAAGACATCGAGCTGCTGGCGGTGGGTCTCCGTCCTTACTACATGCCGAGGGAATTCTCTCACGTGATCGTGCTCTGTGTTTACATTCCTCCCCGGGCACACGCCGAAACTGCGTGTGACGTCATCCACGCGACCACCTCAAGATTACAAACGCTGCACCCGGATGCTTTCATCGCCATCTCAGGGGACTTTAACCATGTTACTTTGAACTCCACACTACCGGACTTTCACCAGTTTGTAAGCTGTCCCACCAGGAAGAACAGGACAATAGACCTCCTGTATGCAAACGTGAAGGACGCCTACACTGCCACCCCGTTACCACCTCTGGGTAAGTCCGACCACAACCTGGTCCTACTCAAGCCACAGTACAAAACTATGATCCAGAGACAACCGATAACCACACGCACCTTCAGAAAGTGGTCTCCCGAGGCAGAGGAGGCCCTCAGAGACTGTTTTGAGACCACTGACTGGAGTGCCCTACAAGAGACCCATGGTGATGACATTGAGGGGGTCACACACTGCACAACTGACTACATGAACTTCTGTATGGACGTTGTGGTTCCCACTAAAACTGTGCGCTGCTTCCCGAATAACAAGCCCTGGATCACCAGCGATGTCAAGGAGATCCTTAACAGGAAGAAAAGGGCATTCAAGGAGGGAGATCAGGCAGAGCTGAAGCGGGTGCAGGGGGAACTCAAGGTCAGACTCCGAGAGGCAAAGGAGGAGTATAGAAGGAAGGTAGAACAGAAGCTGCAGCAGAACGGCATGAGAGAGGTCTGGGAGGGCATGAAGACCATCACAGGCTGCAAAAAGAAAAACAACAACGCAGAAGACGGGGACCCTGAGAGAGCAAACCAGCTCAACTTGTTTTTTAACAGGTTCGACAGCCCCGTCGCTGCAGCCAGTGCCTGTCCCCCCAGCACCCCTCTACACACCCCCTCCCCCCCTCTACACACCCCCTCCCCCCCTCTCACTCCTCCCCCCCCAGCACCCCTCTACACACCCCCTCCCCCCAGCACCCCTCTACACACCCCCTCCCCCCCTCTCACTCCCCCCAACACCTCCACCAGAACAGATACAACCTCCAGTGACAATCCATCCCCCCTCCCCCCCACCATCACCAGAGACCAGGTGAGCAAGGAGCTGAAGAGACTCCGCCCCAGGAAGGCAGCAGGCCCAGACAAGGTGTGTCCCAGGATGCTAAAGGCCTGCTCTGCTGAGCTGGGGGAGCCACTTCAGCACATCTTCAACATGAGCCTGCGGCTCGGGAAGGTTCCTGTGCTCTGGAAGACCTCGTGCCTCACCCCTGTCCCCAAGAAGAAGAACCCCAGTGAGCCAGGCGACTTCAGACCAATCGCTCTGACATCCCATGTTATGAAGACCTTCGAACGGCTGCTGCTCCAACACCTCAGACCCCAGGTACAACACGCACAGGATCCTCTGCAGTTTGCATACCAGGCAAAGGTGGGCGTGGACGATGCCATCCTCTATCTTCTACACAGGGCTTACTCTCATCTGGACAAAGGGAGCAGCGTGATGAGAATCATGTTCTTTGATTTCTCAAGCGCTTTCGACACCATCCATCCCCTCCTACTGAGAGACAAGCTGACCGAGATGAGGGTGGACTCGCACCTGGTGAGGTGGATCACGGACTACCTCACAGAGAGACCACAGTACGTCAGACTGAAGGACTGCACATCTGACACTGTGGTCAGCAGCACCGGAGCACCACAGGGGACCGTGCTCTCCCCTGTCCTGTTCACCCTGTACACCTCTGACTTCCAGTATAACTCTGAGCTCTGCCACATGCAGAAATACTCGGACGACACTGCGATAGTTGCTTGTGTCAGGGATGGACAGGAGGAGGAGTACAGGAGCCTGATCGAGGACTTTGTGACGTGGTGCAGTGCCAACCATCTGCAGCTAAACACCTCCAAGACCAAGGAGATGGTGGTGGACTTCCGAAGGAAGAAACCACATCTTGAACCTGTTTCCATCGGCGGGGTCGACGTGGAGGTGGTCAGGACCTACGGGTACCTGGGGCTGCAGCTGGATGACAAGCTGGACTGGTCGCCTAACATGGACACTACCTGCAGGAAGGGACAGAGCCGTCTGTACTTCCTGAGAAGGCTGGGGTCCTTCAACATCTGCAAAAAGCTGCTGCAGATGTTCTACCAGTCTGTGGTGTCCAGCGTCCTCTTCTACGCCGTGGTGTGCTGGGGAGGAAGCTGCAAGAAGAGGGACGCAGCACGCCTGGACAGACTGGTGAGGAGGGCCGGCTCTGTGGTGGGTACAGAGCTGGACTCACTGGTGACAGTGGTAGAGAGAAGGTCTCTGGACAAAATGCTCTCCATCATGGACAATACACACCACCCTCTGCACAGCACCTTCACCGGGCAGAGGAGCATGTTCAGCGAAAGACTGCTGTCACAGTCGTGCTCCACGGACAGACTCAAGAACTCTTTTGTCCCCCTGGCCATCAGATTGTACAACACTTCACTGTCACGGCAGGGAAGAAGCGCACGGTGATCCCTGGACTCTTTTTTCACTTTTTTCTCACTCCTCATCTGCACTGCTGACCTCAGAGTCAGCCCCCAGTTGGACACTGTAATGCATATTGATAGTCACTTTACTGAGCACTGGTCACTTTAAAGATAATCACCCTAATCATGTCTGGTTTCATCCTACTGTTGTGTTATGCTACATCTGTAAGGGTTGACATGATCACCCTAATTAGGTCAAGTTTCACTCTATTGTCTTCAACACTTAATGCTAATCTGCCCCTCAATAGTTGGGTACTTAACGAAAATCACCCTAACCACTCCTGGTTTCACCATATTGTCTAGGACACTTAATGCAAATCACTGCTCCTTTAAGTTGGTGAGCCAATTTACATTCCTGCATTGACTGTTTAACGACTGTACTCACACCTCTGGCATAAGCTCAAACACCTCTGTACATGCACATGTAACTAGTTTCTAAAGGTCAGCACTTTGTTTCTAAGGCTCTTTAACTGTTTACAGGTCTCTTTTAACCAACACATGTTTTTCTCTCCTCACAGGTTATGTACATTATGCTATACTAGTTTTAAGTCTAACTGCTAATGCTAACTGCACAGGTTTAACATATAATTATGTTTATTCTTAGTCACATAGGGGCTGCTATATCTTGTTTGGAGGATTTTGTATACAGAGGGGAGGGGGGACAGCGGGTGTGTATTGTAACTAATGTCTTGTGTCCTGCCTGTCTGTACACTGCTACTGGATGCCTTGAATTTCCCTCGGGATCAATAAAGTATCTATCTATCTATCTATCTATCTATCTGGTTTCCCGTTTTTCTTCGCACAAATCACCATGCGGTGACACCATGTCACCGGAGTGCCAACGGGCACTTCCTCCAGCACGCCAAGGCGGACGTCTTGGTCGAGGCCCGCTTTCACCTCATCCTGCCAGTGAATGGCCACAGGGATGGGGGTGTGGTAGGCGACGGGCGTTGCATCCTCATCAAGCATCAAGCGGAGGGGCGGGCCAGACATTCTCGGCAGAGGCTGATGGGGGCATGTGTTGAATGTGCTCTGAGCGTATAGCCTGAGCAGGTGTTTCTGTAGGGCCTCTCTGTTCGCCTCTGTTGGCAGCACAGGGAGTGTGGTTGGCATCGGCGGGGGCTCTGCTCTCCGTGGGCAGTCGCATGATTCCGAGGCCGCCAGGTTGACCTCACCTAGTGTCGGAAACTTGTCTGAGATCATGCCTAGATCCACACAGGCTGCACGGGAGAGAAATATGCGGTCTGACGAGTCTGTCACGTACGTGACCTGGCGAGACTCGAGTCTCCGGGCGTCGTCGCTGTCGCCCGAGAATCTGATGATGGCGGCTCCGAGGATCCGTATGCCCTCGTTGTTGGCGGCCTTCATTGTCATGGAGACGGGAATGAGGTCGTCCATATCCAGCCCCCTCTGTTTGGCGACCCTGATGCCAACCAGACAGCTCTGACACCCCGTGTCAGCCATGGCAGGCAGTGTCACTGACCGAGTCCTTTTCTGCAGGTCGAATCCCAGCGCTTTATAATCGTCCCGTTTGATGGAGAGTGAGAGGTTAATGTATGGCTGCGGGTCAGATGGGCGCCTCATCCACTTGTCGCACATGTCATCGTATAGGTGGTGGGCGAGGGGGAGCGTGCGTGGTACGTAGCCTGAGCTGGTCATGGAGAGCGTGCATAGCTCCCCGGAGGCGGCCGTCTGCTGTTCGTCACACACCCCGTCTGTCTCCTCGGGTTGGGGCCTGGGTGGTCGGCCACCTAGGCAGACCTTCTCGATATGATTTTGGCGGCCGCATTTACGGCACGTCCTGCCGTACCCTGGGCACTCGGCGCGCCTGGTGCGCCACTGAGGTGTCTTACCATGGCCTGCCTCGCCGCAGTAAACACACACCCCGCCAGGCTTTGCCTTCTGCATCTCTGGCTGGCCCCCCCTTCTGACTCGGACATCATGCTGCTTTATCCGTCGATAGGAGCTGTTGACTGCGCCCGTGCTCTGGGGGTCAAGCAGGCGCGACGCTGAGCGCTTCCCGGACTCCTTGGCTTCGACATACTCTATCATGTCCATCAATGGCATGCTCTGGTTTTTCTCACCGAGCAGGTCCAGCTGTATCTCTTGGTCTGCTATGCCTCGGGCTATCACATCGCGGAGTATTTCCTCTGTGAAGTCATTGATTTGGTCACACCCCTCTTTGGTGCACACCATGTCGTATTTACATGTGCCCGCCTGTCCTTTTATGCGAGCATGGAATGATCGAATGGGCTCCTCATGTCCTTGTCGCATGTTGGATAGGGCCACGCGAGCCACCATTATGTTTTCTGCACGTACAGCCAGTGCTTTCATTGCAGCTAGCACACAACTCTCATCACTGTCCATTAAGCTCCTACCAGCAGCACGAGTGAGATCTTTTCTCAGATCCTCCTCACAGCACTCGAGCAGTTGTGTTACGACGTCAGCCCCGACAAGCTTGGTGCCTCTCTTGTACTCCCCCCAGCGGGTTAGGAAGTAGGACCAGGTCTCAGCCGTGCCCGCTAATGCTATGGAGGGGCGTCTCATTTTCTCGACCTTGCCACTCGTGCCTGGGTCCCTGCCGATTGCAGCGTGTACTGTGGCGTGTATGTTTAACATAGCCACTACCACTGCTGCCTCTGCATGTGTGGCTGTATAGTTACACCCCTCAATTGGGCAACGTGCATTTACAGGCGCCATCAGCACGGTTATATTGATTTATTTTGGGTGTCAAAGTTTATTTCAAGGGTCTACCTTTTATTCTCTCTCTCTTCTTTTCTTTTCCACTGCACGTGTGTATGTCCAGGCTCTCATGTGGCACTCCTCTTTACTGTACAGTTCATCCACGTAAGTTATGTGTTTGCTTTCATCTTTCGCGGTCTCCGCCGTTCGGCTGGATCAAGTTGTTCAGTTATAAATAAGAACAACGTTCCATTTGTTCGCATACTTTAATGTGAGAAGCAGCGAAATGACAATAACTGAACAAGTCATGAGCAACTCTAAATGCCGGTAACGGCTCACATCTCGAACGCGTGTTTACTTCCTGTTGCGTCGTGTGCCACAGCATAAAGTGTCCGTGTTGCAACATTCCCTAAGGATGAAATACCTTCAGCGTTGACACAACTTCTAAATAAGTGGAGCTGTGGTCTCAGTGGTTCATTTTGAGTGTACTTTAGAAGGATAGTTACAAAGGAAATAATTCATGAAGATCTTGTGTAAATAAATACATGTCTCAGTAACCAAGGTTTGACTGGAGCCTGATCTGTGATGCACGAACCTGCGCTGTTACTTTCCAGTTATCTTGTTTTCATTATTTTTCTTTTACACGTGTTCGAGGGCTTCACACATGAAATGTGTCAATAACTGTCTTTCAATGATAAAAGCTGGTAAAAACATGTTGATGGAAACTGAGACCACAAACTTCCCCGTATAGCATGCACCATTAGGAAGCCCTTTTCAACCGCCAGATGAGCAAAAAACCTAAATTCAGAGTTAACATGTAAATCTGTTTCTGGGGAACCCAGGAGATCTGTTGCTGTCAATTTGAACGTGAAAGGTTTTTATCATTGTTGTGTTATGTAGGATTTCAGCTGGTCAGCCTCGCAGTGTCTCCTTTGCATTACTTTACAGTTCACTACAAACCAAACTATTTAAATAGCTGACCACTCGCAGCTGTGAATGTGTCAGCCTTTTTTAACCTGACTCTTCACTATCGAGCCATGCTGTTTTAATACAAGCAGAATGTGTTTCGGCAGGAATAAATAAGGCCCTCCATGAAAAAAAAAAGCTTTATCTACTTGGCAGCAAATGTTGCTTTAATTTACCCTGAGTAGTATTTTCTTTAATTTCAAAATAGTGGACAGAGCCCCCCCCCCCATAAAAAAACTAAACTGAAGTGCAAGCCAGTTGCTATGTCATGGACAGTGAAGCTTCAGTGTTTAGCCAGCTTTGTTGGCAGAAACATGTTCTCTAAACTCTCTCCATTATCCTGAAGCATCAGGCTTTCTTTAATCTGATGGCCAAACAAAGAGCATGCAATAAACGAATCAAAGCTTTATCAATGACTCAAGGTCCAAACAAGAAAACAGAAAACATGAAATACAACGCACAGTATAAAAGCCTGCAACATAAATGCAATGCATGGTATAAAATCACTAAATAGATCAAAACAGCGCCCCCGAGAGGATACAACTGTACCAGTGTTTTAATACCTTAGATCGATTCAGTGTGTATCTCTTTTGACAAACAGTTTATGTTTTCAATTAAGAAATGAATGTCTTGATTAGCAGAGCGTTAATGCAAACAAAAGTGAAAGCATCCATCACCTCAAACATATCCATAAGTCATGATCACTACCTCTCCAGGTTTGATCATCACAGGCTTCATGGAGAAAATATTTAGTCACATTACTTTGAATTAAAAGTGTATTTTGCTAAACACCCTGCAGAATATTGAATTCTCAACGTTAATATCTCAAAGTGGATATTTAAAGCAATGCACGAAGAGCAGAGAAAGAGAGAACAGAGAGAACAGAGAGAACAGAGAGAGAGAGAGAGAGAGAGAGAGAGAGAGAGAGAGAGAGAGAGCATTTTCTTCAAATATTCAGGTTTGACGTTTGGCAATGACATCATAGTCTGGAGATCTGTTCGTGTGATCCAGATTCATGTAAGTGTTGTCCTCTTCTTTTGGCTTCATGCTCTCTCTTTGTTTCCTTTAGTTCAAAAAAAAAAGAAAAGAAACGAGGACATTAAAAGGGTTTTAAGACAAAACTCATCTGTCATATCTTCATCAGCACAGTTTAGACCAAAAAGTCCTCCGGTGTAATAACATACCAAAGAAACACCAAGCAGATTGTGAGGACGACGTTCACAGTGAGAGACACTCCGGTAACAGCCCAGAAGAGAACTCCACCGTACGGTCCACAGTAACTCTCAACACCTGTCATAAGAAATAACATTTGTGGTGTTTATGTAATTATCCCCCAGCAGATAGCTTACATATTGAAGGCTGAGTTGGTCAGGTCCAGAAAACTGAGGGTTAAAACCTTATCAGTAAAGTTCGAGGCAAACCTGTGGTGTGAGCGGAGTGGAGGGGGGAGGAGGAAGTGAGTCGAGGAATGAGATAAAAGCAGAAAGCTTTTTTTGTGCATCTGTTGCGTTCCAGTTTCTTAATAAGCAGTTTTTAAGCTTTAAGAGAATAATACTTTTAATTCCTGAGGTCGGTGGATTGAAGATTAATCTATAAAAAACGTCTAAAAAAACACTACATGAGATCAACAGATGCAGAGGGCCCTCAAATGTCTAAATCTTCCACTGTGTCCACTAATGACATGATACTGTTTTAAATCATACATACACTGAACATCTATCTGTGTGTTGCTCGATCTTCCAGCTCCCAGTTCATTTTCTGCCCGACAGAAAACAGGACCACTGTCCCCCGAAGCTTTGATGTTTAAAACACGTCCAGTCCCCATGAGAGTCTCCTGCTCTCCATCAGCTCTGTACCAGGTGAAGTTCTTTACAGCGGGGTTAGCATTAGCACTGCAGGTCAGGGTCACATTTGTGTCTTCTTTTACTGGACCAGAGCGACAGAATGACACTGTGGTCTCTTTGGGTGAATCTGAATAAAGAACAGTGAACAAACTTGTTATTTTAACAAATATATTATAAGCTTTCACATGTTACCCAAAACAACAGCGAAGTTGATCGCTAGTTTTGCTTCCACCGAGCTGTCTGACTGTTTTAAATATGACATTTATTTGTGATGAGGGACAGAGAAGAGACTTGATCCTGCTAAACATCAACAGAAACAGCTTGTAGGACTGAAACAGAACGTGAATTCATGCAGAGCTATCACGGTTTGGACTTCACCATTCAGTGCTCTTAGTGTCATGTCTTCTCATTCATACAGTTTAAAATTACAAAAACAATGCACATTCATAACATTTCAGTAATGTGCAAGTTTAGGCATCAGAAGCCATTCGTAAAATAGACTAAAATGGACCAATATTGTAAATCTAGAAGCACATATGAAACATTTAAAAGACAGATGTGCATTAAAACAGGAGAGTAATACTGTTCACATGTAGGCCTACATGAGACCACATACCAATTATAGGTGGGGGAAATCAATATTCAGCTTAGAACTACAACATTTTGCATGATGATTTTGTATCGAGTCATGACCAGCCAAGTATCAATATTTTTATCATATTAACAAAAATTGTCTTTTATTTTTAATTGCTGAATGGGTTGCACACTTCATTTTGAACAAGTTGCATTTGTAGAAATGACTTCAGTGGTTCAGTCGTCCGTACATGTTTGTGTTGAGTTGAGCTCAATTCGGCTGACACACTAACAGTTTAGATTGTGAGGTGCATGCAGCCTTTAACAAGGTTTGACTTTTATCACTGTTGGTCAGTCTGTTGAATCGACTCCCATTGTGAGATCAACAGACTGAGAAGGTTTTTTTGACTGGAAGACAGAATATGATGTTAGAAAAAGTTTAAATCTATATAACTGTATATATCACAATTTAATGTAGCACAATTCTCAGTATCTCAAAATTATAATTACAACCGCAAGCAGTGATGAAGGGCCCGAAGCAGCCCGTGCATGTCGGGGTGTGACGCCACCGCTGACAGTGAGGCGTGGCCAACCAACAGGCCTTACAGTTTGATTTGTGGAAGAGTGAAAGTTTGTCATGACAAATTTGGTGAATATTGAATTCGGCTTGGCAGACATAAAAGCATTTTATTTTTCAAAAATTGGCAAAAAAAAAAAAAACAACATCCAAGGAGACACGCAAAGCACAATTTGATGTGTTGGACATGTCTAGTACACAGTAACACTGAGCGTCAAACACCTTTCTGAGAAGTTCCTTGAAATAGGTATCCTGTAAACGCCCTCCTGACCTCACCCTTCGCACTTTTCTGTGCTTCACCCTATTGATGTATGAATCATTTCTATCATTAGACAAACATACTCACATGTAATATCAGCTGTTAAACTGGTGTTCACAGGTGACTCAGTGCTGCCATCTTGTTTCCTGTAGACAGCAGTACAGGAGATTTCCTGTCCATGATGGAGCTGTGATGCAGTGAAGTTCAGCACAGAGATCTCGACTTTAGTTTTGTCCTGCTTCTCCTGCAGGGTCTCCTGACCTTCACCCAGGCCGGGGCTCCATGTCAGATTTGGAGGAAGAGACAGACAGGGAGCTGGAGCAGAGCACGTCAAACTCACTGAGGTTCCCTCCTTCACCTTCAGTGTGGGCGGAGTCAGAGTCGGTGTGGGTGGACGATCTGTTCAGAAGGTCCATAAACATGTATCAGCAGTCATCTCTCTACTATCAAAGGTTTGATTGATCTTCATTTTAAATCAATGATAAGGTCAGAGAACTACTACATGACTGAACTGTTAATAAGTTGACTTTTAACCTACCTGTGACTGAAATGGTCATTTGTTGAGGATAATTAAATTTCAAACCATTGTCACAATCCAATCTAAAATAATAGTTGTTGCTGTTTTCAGGTTGCATGTCATTCAGGATTGTGGTGCAGTCTTTTTTTGTCAGGTCACCGATCAACTGTCCTTTGATTGTACTCTGTTGTTGATTATTGCTATCAAACACAATAGTGCCATTGCTGTTGTCTACTCTCCATAATGCTTTACAAGTGCTATCTAAGTTTATATTAAATTGATCCAGTACGTCAAAGGAGCAGGGGATTGTCACACAGGATCCCTTCAGGACTTGTATAGTCTGTGGCATAAAGACCACAAACTGTCCACACAGGGCATCTGAAACACAAGAAACAAATCCTCATTATAATATACAGAAAAGAATTCTTATTCATTTTGAGTTCATAATGTCTATATCTGAAAAGTATCACTGTCCTTTTATTTTTTGAAGTCTAATGATTCTGTTTTAACACTAAATGACATTGCTAGAATGCAACCTGTCCTTTAAGTCTGTAATCTGTCTATAAACCGGTCACATGTGCGCTTGTACACAGTTTATTATTCCACCTGTTACTTGTGTCTAAATTAATAAACAAATCAATGAAGTCAATGATATATTTTATTGTTGCTCTGTTTCTAAAAATCTTATCACCAATATAAAATAGTCTTCATGTTATACTCAGATGATTCAGCATTTTCACACTACTTTTTTTATACATGAAAGTTGTAAATGTAAAATCGAATCTCAACATTATGATTTTGAAAAAAAGAAAGCAGAACACAGTTTAGCTCGTGACACTCATCATTTATTTATTTTCCTTTTCCAAATCAAAAAGTCATTTTGACATCTCACCTTGCAGCAGACAGCCAATGAGGAGGAGAGTCAGAGCAGCAGCCATCTTTGTGTTTCACAAGAGGCAGAAAGTCTGCAGAGAAAACATGTAGATCTACAGTTTAGGGTTTTTAGCTCTAAATAAACTTAAGCTTCATTTGGAGGCTGTTGTTGAATGTGATCTTTGCAGAAGTTGCAGATGGAGAAATATCTTTAAATATTTAAATCAATGTGGAAAAGGTTTGATCCAGAGTTTAATTCACTAAACTGATCCAACTAAACTAAAAGCCTTCAAGGTGTGCAGCTTCTCATTTAAAGGTTGAAATGAAAATCAGTCTGCATTCAATTCAGGTAAAGTAGGTCATTACTGAAACGTAGAAGATGAAATGATAGTCAAATATAAAAACAGAAAGTTGTTATATTTGCAAGGGAAAGAGACAAATGTTTGTTTTATTGACTTCAGTTTGTTTACAACCTTTTCAATTAATCTATTAGATCAGAAATAATGCGCAGAAGACAAACTCTATAAGAGCTTTGAAATGTTCAAAACTTAATCAAAGTAAATGTTTTTTTTCTTTCCCCTGTAACATCGTTTGTCTGATCAACTTCAGAACAAAAACACTTCTTAAAAAAGTTTTATAAACTTACCTTGTTGTCAGATCTGTATGAGCAAAGAGGTGAAGGATGTTTATAGAAGTGAAGTTCCTCTTCATTTGGCCGCCTTCATAAACAACATTTGATATTTGAATAGAAAAGGACTGTTGTTTATCCTCTACATAGACCTAATGTACACTGATGATGCTGTCATTTTTATAGATGCAACAATAAAACAGCAAGCAGCATGTGAGCTTACAGCAGTGAGGACTTAAGTCAACATAAAGAAAACAATACGCATGTTTTTCACAAAGAGGTCAGCGGATCATTTCACACAAAAGTGAACAGTTTTATCTGATAATAAATTAAAGTTACACTGGACACTATATTATTAAGATGTTACACAGTTTGAGATACTGAGAATTGTGCTACATTAAATTGTGATATATACATTTATATAGATTTAAACTTTTTCTAACATCATATTCTGTCCACTAAATTCAACGAGACTAAGAACTGTTTCTTCCAGTCAGAAAAAACGTCTCAGTCTGTTTCTTAGTACACAATGGGAGTCGATTCAACAGACTGACCAACACTGTGATAAAAGTCAAACCTTGTTAAAGGCTGCATGCACCTCACAATCTAAACTGTTAGTGTGTCAGCCGAATTGAGCTCAACTCAACACAAACATGTCTTGCTGTAATTATGATAAAAATATTGATACTTGGCTGATCATGACTCGAGAATACATGAAAATAAGAGCACTGAATGGTGAAGTCCAAACCGTGATAGCTCTGCATGAATTCACGTTCTGTTTCAGTCCTACGAGCTGTTTCTGTTAATGTTTAGCAGGATCAAGTCTCTTCTCTGTCCCTCATCACAAATAAATGTCATATTTAAAACAGTCAGACAGCTCGGTGGAAGCAAAACTAGCGATCAACTTCGCTGTTGTTTTGGATAACCTGTGAAAACTTATAATATATTTGTTAAAATAACAAGTTTGTTCACTGTTCTTTATTCAGATTCACCCAAAGAGACCACAGTGTCAGTCAGTCCCTCTGGTCCAGTGCTAGAAGACACAAATGTGACCCTGACCTGCAGTGCTAATGCTACCCCCGCTGTAAAGAACTTCACCTGGTACAGAGCTGATGGAAAACAGGAGACTCTCATGGGGACTGGACGTGTTTTAAACATCAAAGCTTCGGGGGACAGTGGTCCTTTTTTCTGCCGGGCAGAAAATGAACTGGGAGCTGGAAGATCGAGCAACACACAGATAGATGTTCAGCGTATGTATGATTTCAAACATTTAAATCAACACAGGCTTCTTTTGAGCTGTCTTTTAAAACCAAGATAGAAATGTAAATAATCTTCCTGTTAATAATAAACATCTTTAATTTGCACAGATGATTAGAACATTTTCAACATTCAACTACACAACAATGCTTTACTGGAGCAAATATGGTCAGAACAAATTTAACCTCAAACAACAGAAAATCAACCTGTAAAATCAATAACAGTACAGGTACCCCCAACACTTGAAATGCTCTAGATTCATACTGATCCTTTAAAGGAGATGTTTTGTCAGATGCACTGCAATAAATGACGGCGTAAGCATTTGAGCAAAGATGATATCATGCAGCGACGTCTGGTTTGGAACATGAAACTGATGCAGCAGTGCAAACAACAAATGTTTACGTATGCAAACATGGTTTTATGAATCCAAGTGAACCTGAGACCTTGTGACAAATCTACCTCAGATCAGGAGCATTATACTAAATGAAACACCTGTGGATGTGATGTCACCCGCTGCACACTGTTTGTATGTTGCACACCAACACACTCCTCTTTATATCGACTTGGAAGTAAAGAACAATGGTAACTAAAGCAATACAAGATGGTATAAACTGTCACTGACAACACAGTTAGAAAGAGGAATGTGGGCGTGTGACATACAGGCCTAGTGCAGTGGGTGATGTCACAACCACAGGTGTGATTAATTAAGTCTGATGCTCCTGATCTGAGGTCGATGGTAAAAGGTCAAAAGGTTACAGGTTCACTGAAATGAAATAAAACTACAGGTCCTCCAGTCAATCAATCCATCAATCATTATTTTAATACCGCCGATTCATAACAAGTGTTATCTCGAGATGCAAAAAGCAGATGGGATAATATGTTAGCAGGATTTCTTTTCCTGTTGTCCAAACTTCCTGGCTGCTAAGGCGGGGTCGGAGCGTGTATGAATCAGGACAGTGATGGTTGTGGGGACGGCAAAGTCCGATGTTGGTGGTTAGTGGGCGTCAGGTGGTGGTTGAGAGACGACACGGTCCAAAGTAAGCACATGAGACTGGCTCCAACAGAGCCGGAAGTCCCACACACACCCCGGATCAAAATGTCCACTGTAACAGCAGAAGTTGTTCACAGTGGTTACCAGGTCATTCCAGAGATAAAAACACACGCTGCCAATGTGAACAGCGCCCTCTATGGACACAGGTACAAAAACAGAAAACCAATTAATATGGAGGAAAGTATTGTATGTCTCATTTACTTGGACACTCACAACCATTCATCTTGTTTTTACAGGCCTTATCTTTCACTTCTTTAAATTTGATACAGTTTGGCTTTAGTTGACTCTCTACTTGTCTCTCTTGCCTACATCCATTACAGATGCTCCACAGATCCTGCCCTCATCTAAATGCACCAAAGCTGCAAACCAGGTCAACTGTTCCTGTGAGTCTACAGGAAATCCTCCTCCCACTTTTCAATGGAGTTTGGATGGCTTAGCTGTCAATCGCTCAGAAGAGTTTACAATCAGTCATGAGCATCGAAATGGCACAAGTGTGAGCCTCACCACCATGAGTCAAGCACAGTGGAAGGATCCTTTCAGCGTGCTTTGTCGCAGCTCAAACTCTCTGGGATCTGCTTCTCAGATATTTCTTTTCTACAGCCTTCCAACATCTGCAGAAAGTCGAGGTTTGTCTCTGAACTCAGTTGAACTTTTATTGGTAATCTAATAATTAGTAAGTATTGATAAGAAAGCTTTTTAAATGGTTAAAACTTCCTCTGGAGAGTTTCAATATAACTGATATAACAACTTACAACAAATAGTTAATAATACAATATGTCTGAACTTGATGAACTAATGATCTCCTCTAAATAACAGCTTAACCATATTCCCTCATTGTCCCTTGTATGTTTCAGAACACATGACTTTGGCAGTCTTCATCGCCTCCATTGTCGCCCTTCTAGTGATAGTATGCGCACTACTCTGTGTTACCAGGTAGGGTAACAACAAATCAAACCAAACTGTACAGAATACCACTCTGCAAAATGTTTAAGAACCTCCCACTTGGTTTTTATTTCATGTATTTGAGAGATGATACAGTTTCGATGTGGTCTCTTTAATTTCAAATCTTTGAAATGGTCAGTATTGTTTAAGTATTATGAGCAGTCCAGGTTAACTGATTCAGGTTACGGTAGTTAAGTTTTTCAATTAAGACTCACAATATCAGTCGAATATTGCCAATGTCTTTGTGTTATTGATCGAGTCCTCTGCTCAGTTTCTGTTTTGGAGACATTGACGTGACTCTATGCAGCTTTATGAGACGCCAAAGTGACTGGAGAAACAGTATTTCCTGACCTGTCCATTTCAGCTCGACTGCTGTTGTCTTTCTTCCTTTTGCTCACAGCAACTTTGGGATTAAATATGAGTGAGGATCTGTAGTTATGTAAAGCTTTATTGGGTTCTATCAATCAATAGAATAATGGAGGTTTGGAGAGATATCGTTTTAAAACATGCCGAAAGTGTAAAATGATGAACAAATGTTGATAACCTTATTCTGAAGAGAGGATGCTCACAGCTGGTTCAGTATGTGGTGTTTAACTCCATGTTCTTTACTGATTGGTGTGCTGTGATACAGTTTGCAGCTTCTCAATAAGCCCTGTGTTTGCAGGCTGGTGTAGCCAAGACAGAATGAAAAACCTGCACGATTTGTATGTAGCAGCAAAAAACTTTCTGGCATGAAGTGTTCATATTTTCCTCTACTATCTGTCTCATGAACTGTGAACCAGGTTTAAAAAACGACATTTGGACTGTTAGAAAAACAGTTTTCAGAATGTTCTTGTTGGTTTATACTCTGCTGCTTTTCAGGGCTCAGAGGACTCAACTTAACCTGCTGAAGAGTCAGGGCTCAGCTAACACCAGCACAGTTACTGTAAGCCAACTTGAAACTCATGGAGAAGGAAATGAGGTATTTTATCTTTGAATCCAGAAGTTGTCTACTTAATGTGACCTAAATAAGCAGAATCACCTTCCAACCAACATTTTCTTTTGAATTGTAGGAACCCAACAAAACACATGAGCACATTTACGTCAACAGTACTGAGCTGAAGAAATTAGCTGCCACCCAACCTGCAACTATCTCTGAGCCAATCAGCACCAACTCGTCAAGCTTGAGCCAAAACAACACAGAAGATGCCAGTACAAGTTCAGAGAAGAAAAACAAGGAAAGCAGAGATGTATTTTATTCTAGTGTGACCTGGAGGACCAAAGGGAAGAAGGAGGAAGGAAGCTCAAGAAGTGTGAAACAGGACGCTGAATGTGAATATGCCATTGTTAAAAGAAAGATAGATAGATAGATAGATAGATAGATAGATAGATAGATAGATAGATAGATAGATAGATAGATAGATAGATAGATAGATAGATAGATAGATAGATAGATAGATAGATAGATAGATAGATAGATAGATAGATAGATAGATAGATAGATAGATAGATAGATAGATAGATAGATACTTTATTGATCCAGAGGGAAATTCAAAAGAGACTAGAGTGTGATGCAGACATAGATTAAAGGTTCATTGCTGGTTTTAGACAGTTTAAGAATGCTGTGTTCACTTGACTGTCTTTAGTTTTTAATTTACATGTTTATTTGTCCATTAAAAAAAATAAACTTGTATTGGGCTGGTTTATGTGGCACAAAAAAGAAATCGAAAAAATGTTTAAACTCTTAAAATAAATAACATGTATTGTAAATGGACATGAGCTTGTATAAAGCTTGTCTAGTCTTCTGACTACTCAAAGAACTTTTACACTGCAGATCACACCTACCCATTCACACTGATGTCCATCAAGTAACTATTTCCCTTCACGCACATTCATACGCCCCAGACGCAGCGCCCAAGGACACATGGGATCAAACCCTCAACCTTCCCGATTGAGGGACGACGACTCTACCAACTGAGCCACAGCCGCTGTGACGGTTTAAAAAACAATTCAATAAACAACTTGAACATCCCTTCAACAATTAATGAAGTAAACTTAAGTTCCCTTTTGTGGTTAAAGTGCAAGCAGTAAATTTATCTTTGTACAAAGGTAGCTCAGTATTGTGACAGCTTATTTTGAAACATTTAGCAACATCAAGTTGTTTCTCTTCCGAGTTAAATTGGAGGCTGTTTTGTGTGTTTTATATCTTTGTGCAATGTACATTACCAGTCGATCTGTGAGACATTTTATCGGGCTTGTACCCAATTGCATTAGAATTTTTGCCAGCGTCTTTAAATAGTAATTTTGTGCTCACAGTTTGATTCATTCTTTGCATTGAGACCACGGACAAAGAGTCATTCTTCCTCATCCTGCAGGTTATGGGTCTGTAGTTGTTCCTGCGAATTCATTAAGGATGAAATACCTTCAGCGTTGACACAACTTCTAAATAAGTGGAGCTGTGGTCTTAGTGGTTCATTTTGAGTGTACTTTAGAAGAATAGTTACAAAGGAAATAATTCATGAAGATCTTGTGTAAATAAATACATGTCTCAGTAACCAAGGTTTGACTGGAGCCTGATCTGTGATGCACGAACCTGCGCAGTTACTTTCCAGTTATCTTGTTTTCATTATTTTTCTTTTACACGTGTTCGAGGGCTTCACACATGAAATGTGTCAATAACTGTCTTTCAATGATAAAAAGCTGGTAAAAACATGTTGATGGAAACTGAGACCACAAACTTCCCCGTATAGCATGCACCATTAGGAAGCCCTTTTCAACCGCCAGACGAGCAAAAAAACCTAAATTCAGAGTTCACATGTAAATCTGTTTCTGGGGAACCCAGGAGATCTGTTGCTGTCAATTTGAAGGTGAAAGGTTTTAACATTCTTGTGTTATGTAGGATTTCAGCTGCTCAGCCTCGCAGTGTCTCCTTTGCATTACTTTACAGTTCACTACAAACCAAACTATTTAAATAGCTGACCACTCGCAGCTGTGAATATGTCAGCCTTTTTTAACCTGACTCTTTTACTATCGAGCCATGCTGTTTTAATACAAGCAGAATGTGTTTTGGCAGGAATAAATAAGGCCCTCCATGAAAAAATAATAAAAATAAGCTTTGTCTACTTGGCAGCAAATGTTGCTTTAATTTACCCTGAGTAGTATTTTCTTTAATTTCAAAATAGTGGACAGAGCCCCCCCCCATAAAAAAACTAAACTGAAGTGCAAGCCAGTTGCTATGTCATGGACAGTGAAGCTTCAGTGTTTAGCCAGCTTTGTTGGCAGAAACATGTTCTCTAAACTCTCTCCATTATCCTGAAGCATCAGGCTTTTTTTAATCTGATGGCCAAACAAAGAGCATGCAATAAACGAATCAAAGCTTTATCAATGACTCAAGGTCCAAATAAGAAAACATGAAATACAACGCACAGTATAAAAGCCTGCAACATAAATGCAATGCATGGTATAAAATCACTAAATAGATCAAAACAGCGCCCCCGAGAGGATACAACTGTACCAGTGTTTTAATACCTTAGATCGATTCAGTGTGTATCTCTTTTGACAAACAGATTATGTTTTCAATTAAGAAATGAATGTCTTGATTAGCAGAGCGTTCATGCAAACAAAAGTAAAAACATCCATCACCTCAAATATTTCCATAAGTCATGATCACTACCTCTCCAGGTTTGATCATCACAGGCTTCATGGAGAAAATATTTAGTCACATTACTCTGAATTAATCGTGTATTTTGCTAAACACCCTGCAGAATATTGAATTCTCAACGTTAATATCTCAAAGTGGATATTTAAAGCAATGCACGAAGAGCAGAGAAAGAGAGAAGAGAGAGAGAGAGAGAGAGAGAGAGAGAGAGAGAGAGCGAGAGAGAGCATTTTCTTCACATATTCAGGTTTGACGTTTGGCAATGACATCATAGTCTGGAGATCTGTTCGTGTGATCCAGATTCATGTAAATGTTGTCCTCTTCTTTTGGCTTCATGCTCTCCCTTTGTTTCCTTTAGTTAAAAAAAAAAGAAAAGAAACAAGGACATTAAAAGGGTTTTAAGACAAAACTCATCTGTCATATCTTCATCAGCACAGTTTAGACCAAAAAGTCCTCCGGTGTAATAACATACCAAAGAAACACCAAGCAGATTGTGAGGACGACGTTCACAGTGAGAGACACTCCGGTAACAGCCCAGAAGAGAACTCCACCGTACAGTCCATAGTAACTCTCAACACCTGTCATAAGAAATAACATTTGTGGTGTTTATGTAATTATCCCCCAGCAGATACCTTACATATTGAAGGCTGAGTTGGTCAGGTCCAGAAAACTGAGGGTTAAAACCTTATCAGTAAAGTTCGAGGCAAACGTGTGATGTGAGCGGAGTGGAGGGGGGAGGAGGAAGTGAGTCGAGGACTGAGATAAAAGCAGAAAGCTTTTTTTGTGCATCTGTTGCGTTGCAGTTTCTTAATAAGCTGTTTTTAAGCTTTAAGAGAATAATACTTAATTCCTGAGGTCGGTGGATTGAAGATTAATCTATAAATAATGTCCAAAAAAAACCCACTACATGAGATCAACAGATGCAGAGGGCCCCCAAATGTCTAAATCTTCCACTGTGTCCACTAATGACACGATAATGTTTGAAATCATACATACACTGAACATCTATCTGTGTGTTGCTCGATCTTCCAGCTCCCAGTTCATTTTCTGCCCGGCAGAAAAAAGGACCACTGTCCCTCGAAGCTTTGATGTTTAAAACACGTCCAGTCACCATGAGAGTCTCCTGCTCTCCATCAGCTCTGTACCAGGTGAAGTTCTTTACAGCGGGGTTAGCATTAGCACTGCAGGTCAGGGTCACATTTGTGTATTCTTTCACTGGACCAGAGGGACTGACTGACACTGTGGTCTCTTTGGGTGAATCTGAATAAAGAACAGTGAACAAACTTGTTATTGTAACAAATACATTATGAGCTATAAGGAAAATGTCACAAGTTATCCAAAACAGCAGCTGAGTCGATTGCTAGTTTTGCACTGAGCTGCCTGACTGTTTTGAAGCCTCTGCTTTATTGTTGGCTCTTAAAATATTGTTAGTCAGTATTTTTGTTGTACATTTAAAACTATAATCTTTATAGAAATTAGATACTTTATAGAAGTTAGATATATAGTATTAAAAAAACAGCAATCTTCTAATAAAAGCTTTGAAGCTTTTCTTCAAAGTCGCAGCATTGTCTTTCACAATCAGTTTTCTCCAAAAGTATCCTACACCGAGGTGTTTGGTTTAATAAATTGATGTCATTTACTGTCAACACTGATGAAAAAAATCATAACTGAGTAAAATTACTTATTGTTTGACCCCTAATTCAGATTAGTCAAGATTTGAGGAGATGAGAGAGTATTTAAAACTTTAAAATCGAAATCCTTAATCAGAAGACAAACATACTCACACGTAATATCAACCGTTAAACTGGTGTTCACAGGTGACTCAGTACTGCCATCTTGTTTCCTGTAGACAGCAGTACAGGAGATTTCCTGTCCATGATGGAGATGTGATGCGGTGAAGTTCAGCACAGAGATCTTGACTTTAGTTTCGTCCTGCTTCTCCTGCAGGGTCTCCTGACCTTCACCCAGGCCGGGGCTCCATGTCAGATTTGGAGGAAGAGACAGACAGGGAGCTGGAGCAGAGCACGTCAAACTCACTGAGGTTCCCTCCTTCACCTTCAGTGTGGGCGGAGTCAGAGTCGGTGTGGGTGGACGATCTGTTCAGAAGGTCCATAAACATGTATCAGCAGTCATCTCTCTACTATCAAAGGTTTGATTGATCTTCATTTTAAATCAATGATAAGGTCAGAAAACTACTACATGACTGAACTGTTAATAAGTTGACTTTTAACCTACCTGTGACTGAAATGTTAATGTGTTTAGGGAAAATAAATTTCAGAGCATTGTCACAATCCAATCTTAAATAATATTTGTTGCTGTTTTCAGGTTGCATGTCATTCAGGATTGTGGTGCAGTCTTTTTTTGTCAGGTCACCGATCAACTGTCCTTTGATTTTACTCTGTTGAGGATTACTGCTATAAAACACAGTAGGGCCAATTGTGTTGTCTACTCTCCATAATGCTTTACAAGTGCTATCTAAGTTTATATTATGTTGATCCTGTACGTCAAAGGAGCAGGGGATTGTCACACAGGATCCCTTCAGGACTTGTATAGTCTGTGGCATAAAGACCTCAAACTGTCCACACAGGGCATCTGAAACACAAGAAACAAACTTTTATTGAAGAACACGTTTACTAACATTCAGTTATGACAAATTTGTGAATTTTTGGTCTAGCAATATGTAAAAATAGTTTTTACAGTGGTGGGCTTAATGTATAGCTTACCTTGGATCAGACTAGAAACAAGAAGGAGAGTCAGAGCTGCAGCCATCGTTGTGTTTCAGACGAGACAGTCTGGGGAGAATGATTGGTACACATCAGTTTCATAATACTAAATTTGATTCCATGCAAAGTCAGGTTTCAAATGTTGGGTCATTGAGCGGCTGTTATTGGTTGAGTTCTTTATTTCTTCTGAAGTTGCTTAAAGCAGCATCAAGTTGAAGATGAGGAAATGATTAGAAAAAAAACAAGAAGCTTTGTGATCTGAGGCAAAAGTGACACATAATGCTGTTTTTTATCTCTGTATTATAATTAGATATAACGCTATAATCTGTTGCTCTTGTGATCACCAACAATATCCAAAAACATAATGACAGCTTTAATACGTCCAAAATCAAAGAGGAAATGTTTCTCCTTCTTTACTTATCTTATCTTTATTTCCTGAACAGTTTATTGATCGAAATCCAACTTGAGAAAAAAGTACACATTTATAGGATGATGTATAACATTACAAGTGCTGATTTTCATATGTTTCATATTAAAGTCATGTAAACTTACATTCTCGTCAGGTCCTCTGGAGCAGAGAGGTGAACGTGTTCAGAGGAGAAACGTTTTCCTTTAAAGTGGGTTCTGCTTTTTTAAGCCTCTGTGTGTGTGTGTGTGTGTGTGTGTGTTCTTCTTCTTCTTCTTCTTCTTCTTCTTCTTCTTCTTCTTCTTCTTCTTCTTCTTCTTCTTCTTCTTCTTCTTCTTCTTCTTCTTCTTTCCTGGCTTTTTGGAACCAAGTGTTTGAAACTGTTGAGAAATAGTGAGCCTTCAATTTGTCCCTAAGCTGAGTTTTTAATTTATTGAATGTGGTAAAACATTGGCATTGCCTTTTTATTTTATTTTTGCACCTAACAGGGAAACATCTTAATGTGGGGTTATTTATTTGCTTTCCAGAATAAAAGCCCTTAATAGTTGGACTAGATTTAATTTGATGTCCTGAGAGGATAAGTGCTGCTGGTAAGTGGCTCAAAATACAAATCAGTGATAAAGAGAATACAAGAAAAGTATAGTTTTACTCCTTTTTTAGAGGCTATAGGCCTCTGACACAACAAACAGAAGTGATGCAAGCCTCAAAACCTTTTAAGGAAAAAGATACAAGCCACACATTTTGAAAACACAAGTAGAATAATGAAAGTGCAGTACAAAAAGAGCCTAAAGAATCTTGCTTGGAGCCAGTATGATCTACAAAAAAGTCCATTAACTGGGTCTCTGAGACCACTAAGAGAAAAGATGTTTGCTTCTGATGCTGATTTCTTTCTTTGTGAGCAATTCTCTACACATTAAAGTCATCAGGAATCAGACGCATCCACTTATTTAAAAGTTGAACATTGATTTTTAGTCTAATGACTGCTTCCAAACTATTTTAAAGTCAAATTTGTACGACTTCTGATGGAGCCTTGCCTTTCTACACAACTTGCACCATAACTTCCAGTTATCTTCCTTCATTCTTATCTGGGTGAGACTTCAACAAATCCAAAATCTTTGTCTGGAGCTCCTTGGCTTTTTTTGCTTTCTCTCCTCTCTCCACTTGTTCTCCTGCCACCTGGAGGCCCTTAAGCACCGACTGCAGAGCATCCGCATTCTTCACTGAGTCCATCTGGTCTCTGTCTGCCCGGATCTCCTCCACCCAGTCCAGGTAGGCCTGCAGTAATCCAAGGTCATCCACAAAGTTGGCAATAATTCGGAGTCCTGGTCGACGCTGCTCCAGCTCCCTCAGCCTCTTTCTCCCCACCTCTCCGATGTCATTTCCAACAATGCTGATGAAGAAGAAAATAAGCAAGAGAGAGACATTAACTTAACACTAGATGGCATTGTTGTCACCACTGGGCAGAATAAAATGTGTTGTAATCTTACGTCAGTGTCTTCAGAGAAGTGTTTTTGCTGAGACAGTTAACAATGTTTTCAGTTCCTCGCTCTGTGATGCCTGTGATGTCCAGATAGAGCTCCTCAACAGTGGTGTTGTGCTCCAGGGCGTTCCACAGCTCCAAAACTCCCTCTGGACCCAGGTTGTTGCCACACATACTGTGTGCAAAGGTAGAAAAACTATTCAAAGAAGTCTCAAGCTCTTGGTTTGATGACTTATCTGTCTCTTTAGTGTGTTTAAGATGTGAATTGATTTTTAACATTGCCAGATATGTGATCATTGAACAGCTACTGAACTGACAAAAATGACATAAATGTAAACGTTAATATTTTCGAAAACATTTCTAGTCCCTATATCTATAATGTATCACTGTTCCTTGACCAGTAGACTGACAGTAAAACATTGCTGTGATAGCTGGAAAGAAATAATTCATTGACTTACAAGAGTTTTTTCACTTGGCACTCGTTTGATTTCAGAACTGCAGATTCTAAAAGAGCTGCTTGTCTATCCAGGCAGTTGTATCTCAAACTGAAACAGAACAAACCATACATAATATTGACATTTCATTAACAATTCATTGTTTAATTTTCTAACTTGCTGATCAAACTCATGCTTGTGGGGCCACAGGGCCCCTCTCATTTGGCAGGAGGTGGGTTGAGCCACAGCAAGGTTGTAGTATAAATCATGGGTGATGCCTCAGTGATCTCTCCCAATGTTATGGAAACCAACAATGGCAGTTGCCATAATGGAAATGCTAACTCGACTTACTAACCTGCTCTTTAAGAAACAGGCAAAGAGGTTTAGTTCAGTTTTGCACTCTCACATTGGGTTTATTTTTCAACACCTGAGGTTGCAGATTGGGTAGAAGAGCACAGTCTTCCCCACAGCCAGAAAACACCAACAGAACAAGCTTGCAGCATCGGCAAAACATGCAAACTCCAAACAGAAAGCAATCAGCCAGTTAGGAAATCAAAACCCAGGTTGGTGATTGATGGCAAGTTCAGTTACTTACTAAAGAGATTCACAGCGATGTAGGATAGGCCCCAGCCTGGTCAGTCCTCTGTTTCCAATGTTGGAGTAGCCTACATTGAGTTCCTGCAGCTTGTGTGGGGAAAACTGCAGCACATAATGCATGGCTGCACAGTCCACAACACTCAGCTTCATCTTAAACAGGTAAAGTTTTTTGATCTCTGGTGCTACCATGCTGGTGGTTTCCTTATTGTGAAACTCCATCAAACAGTGGAGAAGATTCAGGGCCGTCTGGTTCTCGAGCTTTCTGCCTTTAAACTGGCTTTGGAACCAAAATCCCAGCCTGGATGGAATTTCTTCCACTTGCTCCAAAGGGGAATGCACAAGGCCCTCCAACTGACCGGCCAGCCGAGCTCTTAGCATTCCCACAAAGAAGCGTGTGAACATCTGGAGGCCCTCCAGCTTGTCCATGTTGAGGTCAGGGTGACGCAGAGGTGCAGCTCTTGAGGATGTTGGACACTGCCCAAAGCACCAAAAGTTCAGAGCTTGAACTATGTCATCCTGGCTGTAGAGACTGATTGCACAGTAGAGGGCTGCCAAATGTTCTTGAACAGTCAAGTGAAAGAAAGAAAACATCTCAACTGTTTCTTCTTTGAGTGGTTGGAGGATGTTGCAGAGAAAGGTGCTCTCTAGATCAGCCGGTGTAACACCGTAGTTCTCTAAATCAGAACTTTTGAAGATGATCTTCTTCTGTAGAAGATTTTCATAAGCCAGTTTCCCCAGGTTTGTCAGCTGTTGCTTTGCTAGAGAGAGAACCTCAGCTCTCGGGGTGCTTCTCTCTGTAACCCCCTTCAGTGCATGGTGCTTGACCGCAGTAAACAGATAGCAGAAGTAGACCTCGCTCACTGTTCTTGGTGGGTTGAGCTCAAGAGACTTTGAGTCATCAACACCTTTGTTTTTAGAAGAGAAGAACTCAGCCATAGCTGTGCAGATGATGTAGCAATAAAGGGGGATAAAGGACAGCACAAAAAGGTTATCGTTGCTCAAGATGTAATCGTAGACTCTTCCAGCAATCTTAGTGTCTTTGTAGAACTTAGTAGTATATTCTTTCACCTGGTCTTCCTCAAAACCCAACACAACACAACATCTCTGGAAGAAACGTTTGGGTGCTTCAGTTGATGGCCTTGTTGTGAGAATGACCGATGCCTCTGGGAGAAGGCTTCCCTTGATTAAGGCCACCATCAGCTCGGATATCGGTACCTTCGAACCAATGTCGATGTTAGTGTCTGAACTGTTCCAGTCCAAGGCGAATTTGAACTCATCTAGTCCATCTAGAATGAAAAGCAATGAACTGGGCGAGGTGAAAAGATCAGGGAGAGCTGTCTTCAGGTAGCGGAACCGTTCTCCAAGGAGATCCAATAAGCTCAGTGGTTCTTCGATCAGGTTGAGCTCTCTGAAGCGCAGGTCAAAAAGACAGGTGAATTCACGCATGTTCTTCCCTATCGCCCACTCATAGAGAAGTCTCTGTACTACGACGCTTTTTCCAATACCAGCAATACCCTTCATTTTAACCCTTTTTGGGGTCCTTCCTGTTGTTCCATGGGAGCTCAAAAGATTGCATGGCTTGATGCGCTGACAAGCCTGATGGACATAGATGCGAGCACGCCTGCTTGCCAAGTCAAAGTACTCATGTTGGCTGCTGTCAACTGATTCATCATCTTCTGTCACAAAAAGGTCAGTGTAGCGGATCTCAATATGAGAAGCTGAGTTTGATGCTACTCCCTCGCCCTCTGAGTAACACTTTAGCTGCCCTGTGCGCTTCAGTAAGGTTGTCTTATGGGCAGAAATTGGAACTGAAATGGAAGAAGGAACTTTTATAAGAAAAAAAAAAAGAATTGTGTCACATTTCCTTTAGCTCACCTAAGATGTTGACATACCTTGGATGTTAATTGCTTTTATGCTCCTGTTAGTTTTCCGTTCTTCTTTTGCTGGATATTAAAATAATAGAACATTTTAATACATTTAAAAACCTGAAGTGAAAAAGTGAAGTGTTGTTTAGTTATTACTGGAAATTAAATAAGTTCTAATAGAGTTGTAGCCCTACCTTTCACCTCTGGAGTGAGGGTAAATACGTTGCTCTTTCCTTTGAACAGCTTAGCAATTGGGCTTTTAGACTTCTTTTCTGTTGACACATGTAGATTTGTTTGGTATATTTTACATTTGATCACATTTATGTTATACTGTTTTATCTGTTTATATTTCAGTTCTAACATGCTCAAAGTTACAATGCAAGAATTTTGGTTTTGCAGGTATTTGATTAGTGACCGGAGTTTAAATAATCTCTTTAACATTTTAACAAGATGTTGGTGCAAAACTACATTAAAATTACACAAAGTCTAAAGTAGTCACTACATTTTATTCAAAAGAAGATAAAAGCTTTCAGTCAGGACCAACAGTAGCCAGCATATTGACTTAATCTTATACTTTATCTGGACTTAATGCTACATTGTTCATGTCAACTATAGTCCACTGGAAAAGTCTGCACAATAATGTTAAACGATGTCCTAGTTGATTGCACTCTGTTAATCATTTTCTCTCACCTTTGTTACACAGGCAATAAAACTTGATTGTCTATAGCTCAGTTTCTTGAGTATGCAGATTCCGCAACATGACTCAAGTTTCTGTCTAATGTTAATGTACCTGTTAAATGGTTATTTGTAATGTAAAGTAAACACAATTTTATTGAGCCAACCTCACCTCCAACTTTTACAGCTGCTGGCACTGATTCACTGACGGTCTCATTCCTGCAGTGTCTCTCCACCCAGAGCTGCAGATCCTTGCAATAATAATCCTGCACCTCCTTCAGCACCTGCAGGAACTTAACACTGCTTTCCTCGGTGGCACACACCGTCTCCAGAGCCTGGACCACTGCATTGGAAGGAGACTTCTCCAGCAGAGACGAGTAGTGAGCAGAGGACAGCACCTTATCATCTCGCAGCCAACGCAACAAGGGAGCTGGATGATCTCGTGTCCAGCTCAGCAGCAGGTCTCTCTGAGACCGGATCAAATGCTGAGCGGAGTTCATCGCTTTAAAAATGCTGCTGCAAGGGGAAGAAATCCAAACATAGAGATGACATGCTAATAAGCAGCTCTGTAAAGTAACAACAGGTTCGGAGCAGTCTGCTGTGAATATAAACTCTCCCTGAAGTCAGATAAATACCTTTAAAGAAAAACATTGGAGAATTTTGCAGAATTTCTCTCATGTTCATTGTTAAAAATGCTTACCTTTAAAACATGTAATCTTGCGTTCTGTTCTAGTCATTGCAGTCAGGACTGTTTGCAGAAAAAAAGTTCCTCTTGTTCTGTTATAAGGTGCAGCAAGGCGGAGCACCAAGACTTGTGCTCTCATTCCAACAATATTTTAATGGGTCCATAGTTCAGAGATTGTAAGTCTCTGTTCCTGCCTAATTGTTTCTGTTTGATGTTGCAGCAACATGCCAACCCCTTGATTGGATTTGTTAGTGACACAATGTGAAGAAATATATCAAACAAACATTGAAAATGGAAAATCCAATGCATACAAGTCTCAGTTTTTAACATGCTGTTATTTGCCTTTTATTTTGACCTCTACACAATCTGTTCCTTTGACTTTCTTTGGAGACTTGTATAACTATTATAATGCAATAAAAGTTTTCATTAGGAGGGTCAGTTTAGACAAGGGTTATAAGAAATAAACCCATTTGGTTGTTGGGACTTTTAAGGAAATGGCTAACAGCATGAGAGTGACTCACACACTGTCATGTGTTGATTCACAGATACTTGCCGAGGTCTTTCTTTCCCTGGCAAACAACACTTCCACCACCTGCGTGAGCATTTGAATCTTTTCAACGTATAAATGTTGTGACGTTTACGATCTACAATTTCACTTGAGTTTTATTTTGAGGCATCACTTCAGTAAAATGAATGAATATAATAAGCATTGATAATTGTGAGAATACTGGAAGCGTTTGTGAAGGCATTATAATGAAGTAATCGTACCAGAGGAAGAATGAAACACTCCAACTTCCCCCTGTTTTTCCCTCTTGTTCATCCTTCCTTCTGTCTGCACTGTCACAGCAGGGTTGCAGTCATGCATGTGGACATGATCTTTCTGGTGTGTCCTCTGGTTTTTGGTGAGTTTTTAACGTTTCATGATTGTTGAACTATTTGTAAGCTTCCGATTTATGTGTGAATTTCAATTTTTGTCATTATCAGCCATGTTCACTTTTTGAAATCATGAGTTAGTTATGCTGTTGTCACAGTTTTGACCCTGACATTTTCCTGAAAGACAGAGTTTGTTCGTTTGTTTGTTTGTTTGGATCCAAATTAGCTTCAGTACAGTGAGATGCTATTCAACCTGGGGTTTGCAGTTTGCATTGTGATGATACATTTTACATTTTTATATTATATTATTTTTACACGACACAAACATTAGGTTATATAACATATAGCCATCTATAATTACCAAAAACAATAAAGACAATTTACACCAATGATAAAAAAGCTAAAGAAACACAGACAACACAAAAAGAAGCCAGTAAACTTTCTCTGCGAGTGTCCTTTGCAAAATAGTCGTTCTGAAGGATTGAATTAAAGACAATTTGTTCCCTGATGTACTAAAATCCTCGTTTACTTTTTCCATTAAGAAAATAAAAATGTCAAAATAAAATGCATACACTTTAATCAAGATAGATTTGTTGCAATGTCAACTTAGTGGGTTGTGATAGATTCAGAGTTTAAAGTGCAGTTTGTCCTCTTCCCCTTTCTAAATTTACATTTGTTGTGAAACCCTTCAGGGTCATTTAATGCATCTGCAGACACTTCAGAGAAAAGCTGCAGATTCAACCTAAACTCATATCTAGAGGACTTAAGGGATACGTTTCAGTGATGATTGCAAGTCAGAGCTTTGCAGCTTGTAACAAACTTTTTTTAATTTGCCACACATTCGAGATACTGCCTTTGACTTGCTGGGCTTCAAGTCTGAGATAAAAATTAAATTTAGCACACAAAACATCACCAGCAGAATAATATTGTAAATGAAAACTTAAGCTGCATGAGTAGAGATTTTATTTTGCTCTCTATTGTAGCTGCAGCCCTGTGGGGGCGGGTCCAGACTGCCTCACCTGTGCCCTCCATCCCAGACCATGTCCATGCACGGGTTGGTTCCTGCGTTGTGATCCCCTGCTCTTTCACTCCCCTAACTCCTCATCCTCTCAGGTGGAGGAAGGAGAGGGTAGACGTGCGGCTGAGGTTCAGAGGTGGTGGTCACTTCTTCCCTCTCCGCAGCACAGCTTATAACAGCGAGGACAGAGACCAAGTGAGCAGGGATTTCCAAGGCCGGACATCCCTCTTCGGGAAAATTGCAGATGGAGACTGCTCGGTGAAGATCGAAAGGATCAGCCAGGATGACTCCCGGGTGTTTGAAGTCGCTCTGAAGAGAGGGGACGATCTACTGTGGGGGAAGCCAAAGAGCTTTAATCTGGATGTTGCAGGTATGTGGAAGAGTCTATTTACTGTGCCTTTATTCTCCTGTGAAGGCATCTGATCATTGAGTATAGTACAACCACAAATTAAATTGGAGCAGAAATTCTTGACTAAACTGCTGAAGCATAGAATGTGTAGACAAACAATAAAATATAAAATTGCATTTGCCACAACCGTGAAGAAGTACTTTCTTTGAGAAATAAATACAAAATGCAAAAGAAAAGTTTAAGAAAAAGTTAAACAATAGTCATATGTAGAAACAAACAAAACAAAAAAAACACTAGTAAAGATATTTGGGATAAAAAATGTGTTTTATTCTATTTTTTATACCACTGTTTTATTGGTCTTTTTTATCTTCACTGCAGTTTTAAATTCCAGTAATGATGCAGATTTTCCTCACTGGCAGAGACTCTTGAGGCTCCAGTCATCAGCGGCATGCTCTCCGCCACAGAGGGACAGCTGGTCACCCTGAACTGCTCCGTCAGCTATCACTGCCCCTCCAGACCTCCCGCGCTGCAGTGGAGATGGGAGAGAGGAGCTCAGCTGAACAGCACTGAGCCCGGGGAGGTGCAGACTTTCCACCTCCACCCTGAGCCCGACAGGCGGGTGTTACTGGCCTCTCTGTCCTTCACTGTGTCGCACCAGGTGAAACCAAGACTCCGATGTGAAGTCAGTTACCCAGGAGCAAAAATATTGGCCTCTTCTCGGGAACTGCATGTGACATGTAAGCATCCCTTTGAAAAGTACAAAGTACAGTTTTTTGGCTCATTTTTTCTTAAAGTATGTGTCTTTCTTCTCTGTTGTTCTCCTTAGTTTCACCAAAGGATGTCGTGGTTCAGGTGCAGTCCCTGACTGTGCATGAAGGGGGCAGCGCCTTGTTGGTCTGCTCATGTAAAGCTGACCCTCCAGCATCCGAGTATCGCTGGTCCTACACCCAACACGGTCACACAGTGCATCTCCACCAGCGCACACACACAGTCCGGGTGTTCAACGTGACCAGAGACATGAAGGTCCGCTGCTCAGCACAGAACCTGATTGGTCGAGGAGAATCCCAGCCCACAGCGCTGAATATACAATGTAATCATCCTGCGTCCTACAGGCCCATTTCCAAAGGCCTTACACTCATGTTGACTATTTGAAAGGAGGTTGAGAATAAGCAGTAAAAGATTGTCAAAGAGAAAAAAGGCAGGGCTCCAAAGCAAAGGTTTCAGTGCTTAAAAACCTCATGTCTTTGAAACATCTAACTTTGCAGGTCCTAGACTTTTTTTTTCAGGCCCCACCTTTAACAGATGGAAATATCATTTAAGACCTTTACCAGCATTGTTGGCCTTACATTTATCTGGAAGTCCTCGAACATCATTTGACATGCTTTGCATTGCAGTGAAAAACAGGATGCACCTCCGTCATTAGTCCGAGTGTCCCCTCTGCGTCCTGTGCTGCACTTTGGGAATCACTGCCCTCACTGGTTGTTGATGGTCAGAAGAGCTGTTTAGTGCAACACCGTAATGTCTGACTGTGCCATCGACAGCCTGGG
Organism: Symphodus melops; assembly: GCF_947650265.1. Classification (NCBI taxonomy): domain Eukaryota; kingdom Metazoa; phylum Chordata; class Actinopteri; order Labriformes; family Labridae; genus Symphodus; species Symphodus melops. The sequence continues at coordinate 26,247,152 of NC_136695.1, forward strand.
GCACATTATGACAGCATGTTGAAGAGTTAAATGACTTAAAGTCAACATAAGTAGGATTTTCAGTTGGCCTACACAATCTGCAATGTAAACATGTTTATCCTTTGACCCAAGAACAACTAGCTCAAAACCAAGTGTTGAGTGTTAAATGTTGAAAAAGGCAACATGTAAATGTGCTTTGTTTTTTGATTTTTTTGCACAGATAAACCAGCTGTCCTCCGGCTCTCTTCCTCCTGTGTTGCTGAGAATTTGTTGGTTCTCTGTCGCTGTTCAGTTGACTCCAACCCCAAATCTGCCGTCACCTGGAGCGTGAACGGGACTGTTCCGCCTCACGATTACAACGTGTCGGTGACGTCCGGGCCTGACGTGCTGACAGCGACTCTGAGTGGCCGCATGGACAAACCTCAGACAGTGATCTGCTTTGCTTTCAACGCACTGGGGAATGACTCCCTGGTGTTGCTGCAGGGAGGTCAAGGTGTGTTTTAAGTCCTGGTTTTCTTTTCTTGTTAACAAAATCCAGAGTGCTGTTTGTTGAGTTTTTATTCCACTCTGATGTAAAGCTGTGCAACACGCATCGAGCTTGGAACTTCAGTGGAGAAGAACAAAGTCAAGAATGTGCAGCACCAGGTTCAGGTTACTTTATTTGTACCCGTAGGTAAATTTGGTTGCAGGGGGAGTCACGTCATACAACACAGACAAACATAAATACACAAAGTGCAAATGCACGGTACACAGGTAAAAGTGCTGAGGTGAATAAAGTGTGCAGCTTCCAATCGTACAATGATAAAACAATGATACAGTAAAGGACTGAAAAACGTATTCTTTTTGCACCTTTATTGTTGTTTTTGTATGACTTGTGGTGGGTGAATTTTGTATATTTTAAGATTGCAATGCTTGTATTAACTGTTTTTCATATATTATTTAATTATATTCTCTTAATGAAGAACATAAGCTTGAGCGGCCAGCAATATGTCTTAACTTCCTAACGTTGAACTATAGACCAGATTTTTCCACCCCTAGAGGGAGCAATTTCAAATATTGCCTTTTTGTTTTTACATAATATAATGATCCGTTGCTGGTCTTTTCATCCTCTAACAGAGACAGCTCCTTTGTTGTGGTTGGTGATACCTGCTGTGGCCGTCTGCCTTGTCATCTTCCTTCTGTCTCTTTGCTTGTACTGCTGCAGAAGGAGAGCCGGAAAGTACGTCAATCAAACCATCCCTTTTAAAAGTTACCTTGCACTTGTTACACTTGTTGCAAAGCTTTACAAAGCTGCTCTTCCTCTGTCAGACATGTCCTGAGCAGACGCCCAGCCTTGTACCCCGGAGGAATTTATCAAGACCAGATGCCCCTCTATATCAACTGCACAGAAGTGACTCATATCTACACCAACGGCAGCTACCAGCTTGTATATCAGAACTGTACACCTCTTTTTGTCCGTACAAAACAGGTATATGTCTTAATCACTGATTATAGCTTCTATCTAACTGACAAATTAGATACAACCCTTTATTCGCTGAAATAAAAATTCTGTTGTTTTTTTTCCAGATGCGTCCAATGGCCAGAAGAGGCGGTGAAAGAAGAAGAGCAGGAGAGGTTGGAGGACTAGAAAGACAAGCAGGTTTGGGAGTCAGAGGTATTAGAGAGGTGCAGGGCACTACAGTGGCTGATGCTGAGACAGCCATCTACTTGGAGATCCTTTGAGCTTTAGCACATCAGTACATCATTATCCGGGGTCACTTTCAGTTATTGTATATAGTCTTCATTTTTACCGGATACCTGCTTATCAGAACCTTATGTCTTGATTTGTAAAAGAATGCCCTATCCATGTTGAACAATTTCTGGCTCTGGTTTTATACATATAAAAGAATAAAATATGTGATAAAAGAACAACAATCGTTTCACTGTGTGACTTTTCTTCATTGCTCACAAACACATGTTCACAGACTTAATAAGGTCTCAAAAATTACCCTCCTAAATTATTAATTATTAGGAGACTGCATCTAAAGCTGGATTGTTATCGGCAGGATTTGTTATAAGTAACTTAGTGTATCACAGTGCTCGCAGATAAACACATCATGGCATTGCAGTATTCGCACAGCTGCATTAGCAATGGCTCTGTTGCATAAATCATTTGACTACAGCAAGGCTGGGAAACTATAATAATCAACTTTAATTCATATCAACGGTATTCACACAGAAGGCCCTAAACTAAAACTGCTTTTTACTAAAGATGCTTTTGTTTTAATTATTTTTTTCTCCAAAGGAAATGTAAAAATAACCACTTATCAAAACAGTCCTGTCTATCTAAAATAATTATCTGCAAATAAAAACTATAGTATACTTACTGAATAGTAGTATACACTTCTTATTTGTTAATTAATCTGTTTTATTTTATGTATTTGTTCACAAAACCTTAAAAATACTAACTTATCAAACATCTTAATGAATAATTTAAAAATGGGCGATCTCGTTAAAAGGTTTCTTTACCGATATGAAATTAATATGTGAACGACTGGTGTCAACAAATCTCTCACTGTGCACTAATTTTCTCTGCAGAAGAAGAAGGAACGCGGCTCTCATTCGTTGGGATCGTGCTGAATACCGGATGTGACGTCACAGTGTGCGAAACGCATCACGCTTTTTGGTGGGAATATGAGTTCTCCTGCACGCACATTTATGTTAAAATTAAACCGCATATTGTGTGTTTTATGATACTCGATGAAATGTAAACTAAACGCCTGTTACTCGGGTGTATGATAAATTAAACAGTGTGTACCTAACAGCACGAGAGGTGTGTTTTAAATCATTCACCTCTGCCTATTGTTAGCTAGCATGCTAACCCTTTAGCCAACGCTTATTTTGACGCTGCAGCAAGTCTCTTACTTTCCAAGGCTCTGTTTAACGTGTCTCAAAGGAAAGTGTGTGTGCGTGTGTGTGTGTATTGTTGAGTTAACGTTAAAAGAAAAGACGCGCCTGTCTTGTTTAGCAGCAACATGCCGGAAATCAAACTCAAACACGTCGTCTCGTGCAGCACTGAAGACTCCGTGAGTCCCCTCCTTTTTCCCCCAATTTATATTAATTAATATTAAATGTGTGAAAAGTAAAGTGAAAGGTCATTTTGCTCTCATGCGAGCCTTTTCTTTCTTCTCTTGATGTCTCAGACTCACAAAGCAGACAACCTGCTGAGCTCGGACACCTACAGGAAGTGGAAATCAGCGAGACCAGGGGAGAAGAACGCCTCAGTCATTCTGCAGGTGTGTTTAATATAACAACAACAACAATAATAATAATAATAATAATAATGATAAAATAATATAGAAGTAATAGGCAAGGCAAGTTTATTTCTATAGCACTGTTCAGACACAAGGCAATTCACAGTGCTTTAAAGACAGAAAAAACATTAAAACAGCTTAAGAAAAGAATTCAATAGAAATATATATATATATAAAAACAATAAATAAATAAAAAAGATAAAATAAACAGGGCAAAATAAAGCTCATACATCATTAACAGACAGGGAAGAAAGTAAAAATACTCGATAAAGGAACAACAGTTAAAACTATTAAAAAAGGAGGAATGTGTTGCAGTAAGGCAGACAGTATATTTCTAATTGAAAGCCTGAGTGAATAACAAAGTTTTAAGGCCTGATTTAAAGGAGTTAATGTGCCCTCTCGCTCCCACTGGCACTCACACTGATCTTATTACAACTCAAAGCTGAAACATTTCAACATCTCGTACTATGGATGTCCCCATACAACTTTCTTACTTCCGTTATGATACCAATGTTGCAGCCTTGAGTATTGGCCGATATCGATCCGAGCACGATTAATTCATCCTTTTATTACCTATATTGCAGTGTGAAATGTTAGAAAAGGTTTGAATAAGTGATGTTACTCAAACAGAGATCAAAACTTAGCAACAATAGGTATGAGAAAAACCGACCCATTTATTATTAATCTATCGACAACATAATTAACCTTCAACGTCAAATCTACAGTATTCTACAATTGAATAAAATACATGAAAAATGAATTATACGACCCTGAATAAGTTCAATAACAACTAATAATACTTTTAAAGTGCACACAATTCGAGTTCACTTCAGTTATTTTTTACTGTCGGCATACATAAATGGTCTCTGCTTATGTCAGATATTTGGATGCACTCCGATAAAATCCGATATTTTTTTTCTGGTTGATATCGGACCAATATCAATATCTGATCAGGACACTCTTATCTTCTATCTTTAACTTACTGTACTTCACATGTCCTGTTTAGTTTCTTTGTTTCTGTGTGGCACTGATGGGCATATGCTGGTTATTGACACTTCCTAGTTAATAACTGTAAAGGTGTTGTATTTTATTATTCATACTTGCACTCACTCGCTCTTCTTTTCTTTTGACTCCTGCCACATGTGAATCTCCCCTCTGACGATCAATGGAGGAGGAGCTTATGTTTTGAATTGCTCCGACAGCAATTCTGATTTGGGCTGGCTAAAATTATTTGATGTGGACAAAAAAAAAAATCGTATTTAGTAGCTGAATGACGATACACTGTATAAGTCTCGATATTTATATCTGTGAAGAAACCAAAAACAAAACAAAGTTTAAGTCAAATCCACGTGGGCCAAAGCTCACAGGCATTTTATTAACAGCCATCTGCCCAGCGTCAACATGTACATGAATAATAAGCTGTTTGTGAATTGAATAATAATAGCAATGAATGAAAGTGCTCCATTTGAAATGTTAAATGCAGGAGGTTTTTGAGCTTTGCTCAGAGAAGGAGAGAGGTTTTCTTTTTATGGTCTTGGTTTCTGAACATTCTCTGCGTTTAGGCTGTTTGTGCTTACTCTTTAATAGACATGATACTTACAGAGAACACTTAAAGCTAAAGGACAGCTGGTTGTCTTCAGCTTATTCAAAATACAGCTCCTGCAACGTGTTAAGCCCGGAGAAGAGAACAAATCCTACGCAATTTTTTTTTATTATTGTTATTTTTTGTGCGTCTCTTTTCACCTCCTTCCTGAAACGACCAGGATCAGTAAAGAATCTGGGGGTGGACTCTGTTGTTTTGAGAGAAAGTTTTCCCTGCTCTTCAGTATTTAATTCAAACTCAGCTCCAACTTGTTCAGGGCTGTGTGAAACAGAAGCAGGTCAGCGTGCTTTACAAAAGGTCGTCACATAATAAACACAACAGATAATGTTAGCGGTGGAAAAGAGATCTTCTGTTTGTTTTGGTGCCTTCAGCTTGAATACTAATTATTATCATTTCTTTCAAAACACTTTCCTCACACAGCAGAGATGAAAATGAATATCTAACATTAAAAAGACAAATTGACAGATTTTAAAGTCCTAATTAAGAGGATCTATTCTTTGGGTGCTTTGTCGCTGAATGTCATTTCACCACATTTAAAAACTGTTTTCGGTAAAAGAAGAAAATTTCCTGCATGTTCAACAAATACATTTTCTAAATCTTCACAGTAAACAATGCACCAAGGACGTGTTTGTTCTTTTTCTTTAAATATTAACTGTTTTAAATCGGAGAGGAGTGCTCGGCAGATATGAGATCTTTTTTGGGGCCAATTAGGACGTCTGATAACAGTTGATATCTTTCTTTGTTCAGTCTTTAGAGATAGATAGATTTAAATATGCACATTTAGTGCGTTTTTTCTGTCAAGTTATCCAACACTTGATTCTAAGTTATGAAGTCGAACAAAAGCAAGATGGTCACTCAACCGGAGAGTAACCACGCATGTTCGTGCATCACTGCCTGACACTGGAGAGTGAGGATGGTTGTCTGCTGGTGACAGACAGACGGAGAACTGTCTAATGAATGTTTCACTGGTGATTATATCTAATAAAATTAGCGCATATCTACGACCACTTATCCGATATTGATATTTACTTGATCCACTAAAATGAGTCGATGAATCAGTCGGGCTCTGTAGGAGAGTTACAAAGTAAAACTAAGATCTGTGCGCTCATGTTTAGTTTTTTTCCTGTAAATATTTAATGTGTTAAAAAGAAGGAACTGGTGAAAAAACCTTTTGTGATCTTGAGAGCTTCAATAACTCAAGCTTTTTTCTCTTCTCAGTTCGAGAAGGAGGATCAGGTGCACAGCATTGATATCGGGAATGAAGGTTCAGCTTTCATCGAGGTGTTGGTGGGGAACTCTTCAGCCGTCAGAGACCAGGACTACGAGGTATTCATCCAGGCCGAGTACACAGTAACATCTCCTCTCTTTGTCTAAGAAACTGACCCCCTCACCCCACCGGCCTTTTTAGGTTCTTTTGGTCACGTCTTCCTTCATGTCTCCTACGGAGAGCCGTAACGGGACAAACATGAACCGAGTGCGTTTCTTTGGACCCGCCCAGCTGCAGAAGAGTTCAGCACAGGAGAAGTGGGACCGGGTGAAAATTGTGTGTAGTCAGCCGTACAGCAAGGTGAGAGCCCAGGCTGTTAGCTTTGAACATTTCATTACTCCACACACAGCAGTACAGGACAAGTCCACATGGGATACCAAACACACACACACACACACACACACACACACACACACACACACACACACACACACACACACGCACAGTAAGGATGAGCTTGTCTTGAAGCAGTGTCTGCACTGTGTTTATGGTAAAATTGTGAAACATAATTATAGCAGTGTTTCTGCTCTCTCTGTTTGTCAGGAGGCTTACTTTTAAATTTACCTTGAGATCAATAAAGTATCAATCAATCACCTTCTTTAGCTCCCAGCCTGTCAGTAAGATTGACTGAAAGTAAGGCTGAGTCAGCATTTCGAGCACGGAGACCGCCATCAATGAGACTCCAGAGCCCCCTGCAGGAGCATCAACAGCACTGATATCTGGGGGAAACACTGAATCAGACACTTTATATCAAAGAAACACGCGTGCGTGTTGATTCTGGTGACATTCAGTCTTTAAGGATTTTGTGTTTGTACTTTGTAGAACATCGCGTACGGACTGGCCTTTGTTAAGTTTCATTCTCCGCCTGACAAAAATGATCCTCCGACATCTTCACCGGTAAGTTTGTTTGTTCTTAAATCCAAAGATGCCCATAGATGTGTCTTTGTGTTTGATGTACCAAAGCCAAATATGTCAAAAACAAAATGTTCTACCTTCACCAGAAGCCCGACAGAAACGTTCCCACCACGAAAAAAATCAGAAACTACGTGATCAAAAATAAGTAAATCAGATAATCTGACAGAACGTGTAATGCATACTCGGTATGTTCAGTCAAGCTTCAGTCATAGTTCGATGAGGCCGTCTACATGGACTTCTGTTCTTGTCCCAGTGTGAAAGCATGGAGGAGTATCGACCCCCTTCACTTAGTTAGCACGAGACCAGCAGCAGTGTGTATGTCAAATGGTGAAAGATGGACACTTTTACTCAATGAAAACTATCTGTCCAGCTAATGGGGATACCCAGAGGCAGACGCCAACAGGACTTCTGCTGTGCAATCTTACTGTTTAACATACTGTGGAAACAAGTTAGTCTGACTTTGAGACAGTTTAAAGAAAATAAAAAAAATCCGCACACTTAATATCCTGTATGAAGCGTGCAGATCAACTGGACGTTTCAAGGCTGAAGGAGTTCCCTCTCATGGTGATTTATGGTGCCAAACACTCTCTGGTCTGCGGTGTAAGTGCTGGTGTTTTCCCTCAGTTACTGCACCATAAACCAGATGAATGGATCAGTGTTGCAGATGCTGCGTTACTGTGGCTGTAAGGCATCGACACTTATGAGTTTCACGGCTACGCTCGGCAGGTCAACCAGAGAATGCAGCAACTTCATTCTGCAGCAGCGTTCGATGCAGAAGCTGCTCTCGGACACGAAGTTGATGAATGTGAAAACGACGAGCCCTCAAGTGTGATGTTCAGTTTTTTCTCCGTAGCACAGGGACTTTTAATAAGCAGATGTTGCAGCAAGATCTCATATAAATCCCTCTCCTGTTCTGGAGGCTGCTCTGGTTATAAAACAACGTGTAACTAACGCGTTGTTTTGTAACCAGAGCAGCCTCCATTGTTTCGTCTTAAAAACACAAACACTGAAACTCAGCTGCATGGGACAAGAACCGACAGCAGGCCGAGTGTTTCATGATCTTATTTAACTCTGAATATAAAAAATGATGTCGCCTTATAAAATAAAATAATTAGACATTTCATGATGATGCTTTCGTCAGTGCGGCTTTAAGCTCATTTTAAGAAGTCTTTGGGAGCCTGTTACTATAATCCAAGTGCAGCTTTAGGTGTTTTTACATCTACTACTACATCTCATCGTCGTGTGTCTCGCATCTCAATCCATCCTGTGAGCTTTAAAACTTTAGAAGTCACTGCACTCTTGAGATCGTCCCTAAAGTTAAAGCCTTTTTTTGCGCTCCCTTCATCTTCTCTTTCAACACCTCACGTCACTTTTTTCTTCTCTCCTTCAGAAACTCACAAAGCTGGGACAGTTCAGGGTGAAGGATGAGTCTCCTTCATCGGGGCCCAGCCTTCAGCCCGGCAGCCTCTTCTTCAGTCGGGATAATTCAGCAAAGCCCAGTCCTTCCCCTAAAGGTTAATCCAATGCTTCACATTTACCAGCTGCTGCAGCCAAATGAAATTCTTTGTGTTGCTGCTAACAATAAAGTGCTAATCACGCCGCCGCTAATTAAGCTTCATTGAAGTGTGCCAGGAGACAAAACAGGGGCCAGATGATTTCAAAGGCATTCTTTATTATCGAGCCGCTCGGTTCCCTCACCGACACTTTTCCTCTCCTCAGTGTCTCCTCAGAGTCAGAAGTTGAGTTACGCCGCTGCTGCGCTGCAGGCGGGTGGCAGCTCCCTCACATCAGGACCGGCCCCCTCCTCCAGCTCTGCCTCACCACAGGTACTAAACACTTTCATCAGTGAAGGACAGCCATCAAGCAGCTGCTCCTTTTAATGAGCGGGGCTTTATTTAGACAGGAAAGTTTACAGAGACAAGAAGAGAAAGTAAGTAACCCAATGACCGAGTGTGTTCTGCTAAATGACGGCACGTCACACCGTCAGCAGTAAACAAACTGCTGCAGTATGAACAGAAAAGAGTGTGACGCAGGGAACGACTCGTTTGCATTTCAGTAAATAACGTGTTCGTTCGTACGGTCTTCTCAATGCTCCGCAAACAAAGGATGAAATGGAGGAAAAAAGTGCAGTTAGAGTTTTCATTATACAGTTGAAACTTTGTTACAATACAAGAAACATTTCAAACAATAAGGATGCATAAAATAATGAAATATAAATCCTATGTTACCAATTTTAAGTAAATTTGTTTTCTTTTACAAAACAATCTGAAAGAATCTAATTTCTATCCACTCTGTTTAATCTCTTCATGTCTCTTTAATCTCATCATGTATTCATGTGTGGCTTATCTACAAAGCTTTTGTCTTTGTTCACACTTTGTTCTCTGCTCTTTGTTCTTACGGGCAAACATACACGAGATAATCCGTACCGTACGTGTGACGGGTGTGAGAGCATTTAAAGAGACACACACACCAAAATGGAGCGTTCTGAGAGAGCTGGTTTCTGCAGCGTCACAAACCTCCTCTGCTGCTTGAGTCATGTTTTATTATATATATGTTTCATGTAGACCACAGGGGGGCTGTTTGAAAAGGTGGAGAAGGGATATGAAATGACTTCAAAGTATTTTTTAAGAGCTTCCATTTAATCATCAATCAAAAGAGGGAGTGTTGTTTTTAATAGACTGATGAAGTATTTGAAATGTTCCCATCCTTAAGTGTTGTTATAAAACAGTTTCTTTCATATGAGCAAAGACCTCACTCAGTCTGTCTGATATGTCCAAGGTGAGTATTTAATTTTATTTTTTTTAAAGTTCTTCCCCATGAGCTGAATAGAACGATTATGAAGCACCCTCATTCAACTTCATTAAAACATGTTGAGACCAAACAGAACTTTGCTCAGATGAAGCGTTTACCTCCGCCTGAATCCAGGGTTTGAACTTCATCATGACGGGGTTATCCACCTCACTGAATGTCACTTTGACTTTGAAAAGGAAAAACTGAAGCACCTGAGGAAAAGAAAAGAAGTTTTAAGAGTGGATGGCAGTTTGTTTCTCTTCTGTCACAGCTTCTCTTCCTCTGCAGGAGTGTATTTAAAGTCTTATCCCTCTGTGTGTTTACATGCAAGTTAAAGGTACAGTTCCCCTTCCCATTCTCACAAAAATAATCTCGTCCCATCCTAATGCCGGCCGAGAGTTTCTTTATTTTTTAACCCTTTCTTGTCCCATCCTGCTCCCTTTTAGTCTATTTTCTTATAACGTCACATTCTATATTTACAAATTCGGTTTTCTAGGTTTGTTAGTCTTTGGGTTAATAAATTTGACCAGAGTACGACATCAGTTTCATGTTCATAGTAGCATCGTGTAGACACACTGAACATAGCTTCTGAAGCACTAGTCTTAAACACAGACCTATGTTGATGAAATCTTACATTTTAAGTTCTTTACTTTTCTTGTTCCCTTCCAGCAGCCTGCAAAAAGAAAATTTGAGTTCAGCAAAGAGAAGCAGTCTCCCTCTGCTCCTCCTCCTTCCAAGAAAATCAGCTCTTCTGGCTCACCTGAGAGCAAAGCTGCGACCCCCAAACAGAAACCCAGTCAAGCCAGCACACCGAGCGCCAGCGCCGCCAAAGGTAACGCGTCTGTAAATCTGAGATCCTCGTTTGTGACCGGATCAGCACGTCATTGATATTCACCGTGTTCTCTGCAGCTTCGCCGGCACAGAAATCTGCAGAGAAGAAGCGAGAGGTCCAGCCCAAACCCGAACCTAAACCCAAACAAGAGAAAGTCAAATCCCAAAGCTTACCGCAGGTCCCGTTCAAGCGGATCATGGAGGGCGTGGTGTTTGTCCTCAGCGGCTTCCAGAACCCCTTCAGAGGGGAGCTGAGGGACAAGGCTCTGGAAATGGGAGCCAAATACAGACCGGACTGGACACCTGACTCCACACATCTCATGTAAGTATGACGATCATAATGATAACAATACAAGTACATACAATTTACAATATTCATAATAATGCATTAGATTTAAAGGTGCCTTTCAAAACTGTCAAGGTCAATGTACAAAGCAAAGAGATAAAAAGAAAACGTATATAAAAGCAAAGTTACAATTACATCAGTAAAATTAACATTAAAACCCAAAAAATTCAGAATGTAGTGGATTTATGAGGCTAGGAAGAGATTAAAAAGCCAATGAACACATCGTAAAAAAAAACAATCAAACCATGAAATCGATGAAAAGAGCGAGTTTTTAAATGAGGAAAACAAAAACGTGTTTTAAAGCTTTTCTGATTTTGTGATATTTGACACGCTGCTAGACATGTATTTCCTCTAAAATGTTTGCTGCGTCTTACACATACACGCTATACAAGAATAAAATACCGACACCCCCGTTGTTATAACGGAGAGTGCAGCCATCACACACTGCCTGGGACCTGACGCCCCCTTCACTGGGGATTACATGCTGTGCTGGGGAACAGAGAGATGCGCACTACACCGGCTGCGCCACTTTTACACATCTATCCTCCGTCACGACATCATAATCCTGCGTTTAATGACAACGGAGAATATCGTTCCTTCATAAAACTTGATGCTTCTGATGCAGAGTCCGATATCAAAGGTACACAAACTGCACATTGTGAACTTCGTTGAGCACAATGCAAATCTCCACACAGGTAGACGGTTTAAAACTTCTTTTTTTTTCCTCTGGAAGACCTCGAAAGTCACACGACGTCTTGTAAACCAATGCAAATTATATTCTAGATGAAGCTGTTTATTTACATGTTTTTAAGAAAAAAAAATTAAAAAGAAATTCTGATTAGAGCTTCAGGTAACTCCACTTTCCCAGGTTAAAAGATTAAAACCTAAATCACACATTTCCATTGCTGCACACAGTAAATCTAAAATGTGATTATTCATGTAACATCATCGATGTGTGTGACATCTATATGATATAGATGATATAGAATATTATTCATCTCTATTGTTCCCGGGATGTTTATCAAAGAGACTGAGCTGTGTTTATGTTTTATAGTTATTGTGCAGAAGCTCTGTTAGCACTCTCAGTAATTCAGTCTGATTGCTTCTTGAACTCTGCTGTCAGATCCAACTATTGTCCTCGTCAGCCTCTCTTTAGTGATGTAACCGTGTGTGTGTGTGTGCCTCTCTTCCCATTAATCTCCAGCTGTGCCTTTGCGAACACCCCAAAGTACAGCCAAGTGAAATCAGCAGGGGGCATAATCGTACGTAAGGAATGGGTGATGGACTGCCACAAGAGGAAACAGAATATCTCCTTTAAACGGTAAGAGACAAAATACAGTTTGACAGTGAGAACAGTACAGCTGACAGAGCCGGGTCATGGCTCTGCCACAGAAACATCTGGATGGGATGTTGGCTGTCTTGTTAAGGGGTCATTACCCCCGGGCGGCCGCCTGCCGAGCATGTGTCCGATGACTGAATCCGCATCAGATTAATATGTTCTCCTAAGCAGCGTCTGTACCTCCACATAGTACAATCTGCACACAGCACTCCCGCTGATTGAAGCGTCCAAAAATACACCTCTCACAGCCGTGATGCCCACTTGCTTGAGAGAACATTGTAACCTTGAGCAGCTGATGCCTGCTGTGATCACAAATTCAGCCCAGCCGGCTCCAGCAGCTCCCTAATTACATGCCTCATTACAAGGGGAGCTTTTGAAACATCAAGGTCCGCTGTCAACGCTCCACAAAAATCTGTCCACTGAATAATGGAGTTCTCATGCTGGTGACGCAAAGTCCAACTTTATTGGGAATAATGCAGGACCGGCTCAGTACAGTATGAAACCATGTCCCTCCAGACTCCCCCTGTGCAGGGTTATCAAAGGACACCGACCCGTTACTTTCACACTCAAGTCCTAAAAACAACCAAAGCATCAGTTTTAAAAAAGTCATGCTTTCATTAATTGACATAGTTTGACCTAGTTTACACAGTTTTAAATCTAAAAGATACATTTACGAGATGATGCTGATTCACAAGTTTGAAGGCATCACTTGGTGTTTATTGTCGCGACTTCAAAGACACAAGATCCCATAGAAAGCCGTGTGACTGAAACGTTGATAAACAAATGTCGACACTTTATCTTTGGTTACATTTTTAGTAACGTAAAGCTTCATTTACTGCTCTGTCTGACTTTGAGCTGCCCCGCCGGGGACAAGGAACGTTTTTTTTTTATTAAAATGGACGTCTTGCATGAGACATTATAAAAGCATTTGTGTTGTTGCCATAGTTCTACAAGCTGGTATTTACACACACACACACACACACACACACACACGTATATATATTCCAATTGGCCTGTGGCACGGTTATGTTCCTGGCGAGTCAAACAGACGCTAAGACCAGGCTGCGAGCCGCTGCTGCTTATCAGGGTCATAACATGCTCTGCTAAGTTTTCCTCTTTTTTTTTCTTCATATATTTTTAAAGTGACTAAAACTCTCTGCTTCAGTGTGCAGAGGGACTGAATGGATGATGATGATGAATATGGATGGATGGACCAGAACTTTTGGGCCATTAAATATGGTGTGATTGTACCGATATGTTGTCCAATTTTGTGCTCATTCCTCCCGGGTGCTGCAGGGACTCGGTGTTTTTAAATGAAAAATCTGATTAGTTATTCACTTTAATTGTGATGGGACGTGGCAGAGCTGCTCGAGTGTTCTCTGCTCTCCTCCCTCTAAATCCTCACTGATTTCATAATGTGCATGAAGACAGCGCATTTCTGGGCTGCTCTGGTGACGTCCCTCTCTTTAATATATACAGCACACAAGTACCTGTGCATGTTACGAGCTGAAAGAAGTGGTGGGTTTGCCTCTGTGGTAAAGTGTGTGCGTGCATGATGGAGCAACAGTTGGAGAGTGTCTACGTGCATATTTGTTAGGCACTCGTCATCATCAAAGTAAGTGGTGCTTTTTAATTACCCATAGCAGATGCAGCTTTTAAATAAAGGATACATCATCAAAGCTGCACACTCGACACGCTGCATAATAGTGGCGCTGGGCAGGGGAATGGATTACTCTTACAAAATGAGAAGAGGAGGAGGAGGAGGTGAGGGATCTTCAGCTCAGATATTGGCTCCATGAGGGAGGAATGACGACGCAGGCTGTCGTTAACCGCACTGTTTGAGGTTTTATTATTTGGAAGAAAAAAAAAAACCCCATCATACAACATTATGTGCCGTGGATCTCTTCAGCACTTATTATTTCAGTGTTTCACGTTACTCTCCCTCTCTGTCTCTTTGCATGGCGTGTGAGCACACTGCTGCTGGTCAGAACGATCCCATCAAAAAAAAGTAACTCCAACGTCTTCTCTATCTGAAGACACGAGAGCAGAAAATCGATTCCTTCGCACCTACGTCTTACCTTCAGATTTAAACTGGATGGTAATGATGTCTTTGAAACTACAGACATATCAGAGTAACGTGTTAGGACCGAATGAAAGCACAGCGGTCGAGACAGTTCTCATCGCAAGCTCGCACTTGACAATTCTTTCTCATTAAAGGATAATACGGCAATTATTTTATAATGGGATTCATTTTCCTCTGAATAAATACAGTAATACTGTGAGAGTGCAGATGACAGCCACACTCCACCAAATGATGTCTTATAAACATGGAGAGTCAGAAAGCATCAAGTCTCAAAGTGCAGCTGCAGTCAGGGCTTGAATTGCATGCTTTTACTACAACTTATTATTATTTTGACCGAAATAGCATTAAAAAATTACCCACTTCCTTTTAGATGGTACATCCGCTACACAGCTCACAACTCAGGATGTGCAAGGAAAGAAGAAGGCCAGACTTGACAGCAAAGGTTGAAATGGAAAGTAAGTGAGCGAGGGATGTGGACCGTTGTTCTGCGGCCAACTTTCCACAAACCTCGCCGTGGGCGGTGGTTTGCTTGAGGAAAGATAAAGCCAAACAAATCCATTTTAAATAGAGTGAAGATAGATGTGGGAACAAACGTTTAAGTTAACGTTATTTTTTTTTGTCCTGGTACAAAAAGGAAGTAAATACTTATCTGTAGAGTTGGGATCAGTGGATGTACTGCAGGTGTGCGGACTGTTGACCTCACAAAGCTAAAGTGAGCTGTGTCTGTAGCCTTAACAGAGTCGACAGGGTTCACTTCTGAAATGTATTAAGGTCAAATATTTTCCTTTTGTAAATTGATAAGTCTGTAAACAAACAAAGAGCAAGAAATGTCTCTCCTGATGTTTTTTTTCCCTCTCACTCCATCTCAGACCAAACATGCATTAAATACATTTCTCCTCGTATTGTGGCATCCTGAATAATCCATTAAAGTAGAATCAGTGTAGCACTGGTTTACATTTCCTCTTTTTGTTTAGTATGCAGGGCAGCAGTTTCCTTTTTGCATCTTTGTGCCTCACAGCAATCATAAAACCAAAATGAAAAGCAGACAGAAAGGTTCCTGTGATCTCCACTGAAGGGAACATGAGTAGATTATAAACCCCAAAAACAAGAAGAACTATGGAAACTGAAGGCTGCCGTTAGTTTACATGATTTATAACCAAAAGATTATTCTCAATTTAAGTGTTTATAAAAGTGAGTTAAGTTTATACTTCTTGACTGCAACCTCCCATTTGTTTCTGTTAATCAAAGTGTTATTTATTCTCAAAAGGACCCTGAAGTTTCCCTCATTCCTAATGCCGTCGAGATAACGAGCACAGTGAAACAAGCGAAAACAACAGCACACTTAAAATCTGTTCTAACAATCACTGAGATCTATTAAGAAAAGCGACAAATCAAAACAAAGTGGCGAGAAATCAAAGGACTGAACTCAGTCCAGTAGAAGGAAGGACTTTTTTTTACAGAGCAGTGAAAGCTCGATGGGCTTTCAGAACGAGCCAATAAGTGAAGGAGGTTGTGTACGAATAACCCTCCGACAGGTCTGTGATGTAACGTGGAAGTTTTCCAATAAGGACTTAAAAAAAATATCTCTAATCCAGTGTTTGTTTTTGTCCGCTCTTCAAGAGAAGTCCGCCCGACCTTCTGACACAGCTCACAGTGATGAGTGCTGAATCGATCACCACAACTCTCAGGGCGCAGTGATAGTGATATCAGTGAATAGTCTTCTGATCTTCTCTCGATTTAAAGGTTTCGGTCGAGAAGAACAAGTCAAAACAACTAATCAATGATCTAAAGTTTAGCCCAAAGATTAAGTCTCCAACAAAGCACCTCTCCAGTTCACTTCAGGTAAAATAGAAACATGCAGCTCGTCGGTCAGTCCTTTGAGGTGAGCTACCTTATTGTCATAAGCAGCTGAATCACTCCCTTTGCCCGCAGCGTCCTCCTTCATTCTGCAATTTCCTGAGTTTTCATGAAACAAGCAGACGTAGGTCAGGGAAATGTCTCCCTATGGTGCGAGCACAAATGCACGCTTCTAATCTGATAATGTGCAGGTGACTTTACGGCGACCACGGGGAAATATGAGAGGGTAGGCAGAAATGTCACGTCGTTATTGTTTGGTGTCTGCAGGAGCGGCTTCTGCATTCTTCATCCATTTCCCTCTTTTACTTTTATTTGTCTTTTACAACCTGAGTGGAGAACGTCACGTCATCAGTCAGTATCACTATCAACCTCCTTCTTCTTACACCGCTTTAGTTTACATGGTTTCATTTTCTGCTCCGGTGAAAAAGGCCTTTTATCTGTGACGTAACGATGCCGTTTCATTTGAAATTCAACTCACGTGTTGTTTCTATTCTTACAAGATTTTTAAAGGCATCTCGCGACCCCCGTTTTGGGAGCCGCTGACCGATATACAGTGACATTGTGTGGTTTATGTCAGTGCAGTGTGTAAGATAAGATAATCCTTTATTCATCTCGCGAGCGGAGACATTTACAGCGTTACAGCAGCAAAGCAGGATAGCAGAAGAAAATCACACAGTGCAAAAAAATTAAAATAGATAAAAATACAAGTGTAGTTTACGACACCAGAGAAAGAACATGCAGGTGAACAGAAATAATGAAGTCGATTGTTTACATGCATCGAGCTCACGCTACTGTGATGGAGTCTGTGTTCTTACATCAGCTCCCCCC
The DNA here is from genome assembly GCF_947650265.1 of Symphodus melops. Classification (NCBI taxonomy): domain Eukaryota; kingdom Metazoa; phylum Chordata; class Actinopteri; order Labriformes; family Labridae; genus Symphodus; species Symphodus melops. The sequence goes on from NC_136695.1 coordinate 26,264,283, forward strand.
AACTTCACATGCTAAATATATTACGAGGTTTGTTATGTCACAACGACCTGAAATGTTGTTCAAAAAAAACAAAAAACTTCACAAAACCCAAAATGTCATAACTGGTCGATAGTGTAACAAAATGCTGAGCCCAAAACGTAATCACTTTTTGCCCATAAGGAGAAACATATTTTATTCCTCATGTAATAACTGACCCAGAATGTCACAACTTGTCACACTTCGGGCTCGAACTCATCCCCCAGAATTTGAGTCAGTTATGGGGAGTTTTATGCGAGGATGAAAGCACCGTAAAAGGATTCAATTTGCCGATGTCTTCTTAAATAAGTGAGGGAAAAAGATTTGAGGGTGTGCAGAGATGAAGCCTGATTTATGACTCAGTGCTTCTGGATTCTATCTGAGTGACACATTTTGGGGTTTTTATTCCCCCTGCAGTAGATCAGTCTCAGAGTGTGAAAAATGTAAATTATTCTGGGCTACAGGTAATGTTTTAAACATGGAAAATGTGGTGAAAAATGATCCCTTCATTTCGAACCAGCTATTATTCCACTATTACCTGACAAAGGCCCGCTGCTGTTTGAAACATTGCACGAGTGAAGCTGATCCCGAGCGAGATAAATAGCGCAGGCGTTCTTTGCTTTCTGGCCTTTAATCATCGTGACACTTTTTGTTGACCTGTTTTTCGTCCTGCTGCAGGTATTTGATGGATGGTGCCGAGTCGAGCTCGGAGAGTGAAATGGAAGTGGACGAAGAGAGTGAAGAGGAAATGAACACGAGGGTAAGTCAGTTTCTTTTTTTCTTTTTTTTTTTTAGATGAATCTCTAAAGAATGCTTCTCCCTGTTTGTTAACGTTCAGTCAGTTAAAACGCGTCGTCCATTTTTATTCTCGCAGACTCCTCAGAAACAGGAGAGACAGGCGACGCCCAAAAAGACGCCAGAGAAGAGGGATGAAGATGAGTACGGGGGCTCCACAGACTTGGATGACTCAGGTTGGCACCAAACTACTTGAATCAATCTTTGCAGGATTTTTGTTTGAACATGAGAGAAAACATGTTAACAGTGGCCTCAGGATGATAGACCTTCAAAAAGTTCACCTGAGACAGGCCGATGGACAGCTTGAAAATGAGACGAGGAGACGAGGGAGGTCGGCCTGCTTGAGAGGTGAAATGGTGGAAAAATGACAGCCGAGATCAAAGAGGCGTTTAGAGTTTGTACACAACTAGAAAAGCCTATCCCAGCTGTCATTGGGTGAGAGGCGGGGTACGCAGGGATAACAGGGATTGTAACATTTAGGCACGGAGAACCAGTCACGCTCCCTTCACACCTACACGCAGCCTTAGAGTCACTGATAACTGTGCGAGGCGTACACGGGGCGAAGATTCCTACCAGTAATGCTAATCATCTGTGTTTAGACCTTTTATTCAAAGTGATTCAATGACGACAGCGCTCTGACCTTTGTAGTTGTAACGTGATACCAGCGTGTGCTTTTTTATATTGTGTTAAAGAAGCAGAACAAACAGGTAGGTGCTTCACATACACACACTCAGGCATGCACACACACACACACACAGCGGTGTCCGACTCCGCTGTTACACATTATCAGTGTCTCTGTTGTGTCTGAATGACTTTGACCTGCCTCCGTCAGTCACACAAAGCGGCAGAGTGGTGAAGTGTGAACAGCTCTTGTGTCTGGCTTAAGGGCAGTTCTGCCGCCGACGAGGTAAATGTGGGTTAACGTTTTAAAAACAGAGTTAAAAAAGAGACTTTGATGTTGCTCCAGTTCTACATAGTTTGGTTCATTTGAGGGATTAGAGAAAGAAAACAGAGAAAATCTATTGTATAAAGAATCCACTGAGGAACAGGAAAACCTCATTTCTCAGTCACAGGAAACAAGAAGCAAACAGGCTTCACTGCCTTTTTAATTAAAGTATCGTTGATAATTGAAGCCGAAAATAAAGTACTAGATTTTTTTTGGTTTATTTTCTTGCTTAGTTGTTTGTTTGTTCTTTCAGAGCTCGTTCTGAATTGTAATTGTTTATGGCCCGCGGGAAGCAATTCAGTCCATTAGCTTGAATAAGAAAAGAGGCAGGGGAGGTCAGCACTGGAGCTGAAGAGGAGGGCGACGTGAGAGCCCGAGGATTAGAGAAGAAGAAGAAGAAGAAGTCACCTTCGCGAAACACTTGGACATGGATGAGTCCACGACGCCACCGTGAAAAGAACAAGACTGCAGACGCTGGTGGACGGCGACGCAAAAAACAACAAACTGAGAGCGAGTCATGATCAGTGTGAAGGGACTTGTGCATGATTCTCATTTCTATGTTAATGTGAGGCCAGAAGTAAAGTGGCGGGACGCAGTGTGGAGACAACAAACACACACACACACACACACACACACGGGGAGGCGGCGGTTTGAATGCAGGCTCTCCTTCTCTTCACCCTCGACAGAACATCATGGCAGAAAGTGTCAGCAGCGAGGTCACCTTTGAACTCTTGATGGTTCATCATAGAAAGGTGAATTCACCTGCTGCTTTTTCCGCCTGCCACAAATATTTAACAAGAAACAAGAGACGCACAGATCCACTTTTTTCAGTTTATAATCTGATCCACACGTACCGAAACTCATTCTGATATCTGGTTTGGATAGTTGGTGTTATGTGAGCTGTATTAAATGTGCCAGTGTGCTGACCTCCCATACAAACAGGAAGCTGCAGCAGCTGTCAGGTTTTTCAAATTAAATCTTTTAAGCTGATGTGTAAGAAGTTGTTTCATCTCGTCTGAACGTCGCCGTGGAGACGATCTGTGGAAACTTCTTAAAGTTCAGTCTGAACGTCTTCAGAGTGAGACTGTAGGAGCTGAGGATGTTAACCGTCTTGCTGGATCAGAGACACGAATGGGCGCCGTCAGTTTGATATCCGATACATAAATCACATCAATATCAGACCTGATACAGGTGTTACATCAGACCGGTCCCATCTCTGCACTCGGCATGATTCAACAACAAAGAGGACGACTGGACTCCCACCAAAACGTGCAGACATGTAAACAGATGGAAGGATTCAGAAGTGTTAGTGCAGGGTGCTGATCAGTAAACTTACATGGTGAAATATAAACCGCATTCTCTCTTTCACATTCGGTATTTCGAGACCTTTTGTTTTAAAATCTATCATGTTTTAAGGTCACTTGAAGCACATTGACATAAAAAGCTCTTCCTTTCACAGGCGGGGATGATGATGGATCGGCTGTGGACACGGAGGACGAGCTGCAGAGGTAAACAAAACTGAAAATGTCATCGAAATATCGACGTGGATGAGTGTGTGTTTTCCCGTGTCAGAACTTCAGCGTTGACTTGTCCTGACTTTTAGCCAAAATAATGATCACACTGTCACCAAACATGAACTGAACGCCTCCTTTCTGCGCACATATGTGACTGGTGTCTGCAGATGTGTAAATATACGGATGAGTCCTACACAAGGACGTGCCTATGATAGAAACCAGAGAGAAGCTGTGGGGGACATTTTGAATTTAAATGTTGAAACTTTATTAATCGGGTTTGACGCTCACACACACACACACACACACGTCCACAGCAAGTTTACCACTTAACTAACGCTTACTTATGTTCATGTTTGATTATTGTGCAGTAATTATTGTTGCACAGGAGTTAAGTGAAAGATTAATGACTAACTTCGTGACTTACAACAAAGTAAAAAAAGTTCTCTGAGATTCTTCAGCTCATTAAAATGTTAGACTGCTGTTTCAAGAGGCGCTCAGACGAGATAAAAAAAAATAAAATACGCAGACGACAGGCAAAGAGGTGTCATCTATTTGAGAGACAGCGACCCATGTAGCAGCAAAAAGAACAGCTGTCCTTGTCCTTGTGCTTTCCGACAGAGTGGAGCAGAGCAGGCAGAAGAAAGCAGCGACGACAAAGACGGTGAAAGAGGAGGATCCGTACGGGGGGTCGACTGATGAAAACACAGATGCTGAGGCTGAACAGGAGCATCCCATTCCAGAGCTTCCAGGTCTGTCTCCCCTTTGTTCTCCTCTCCGTGTCCTCCTGCTCCTTTCTCTGTACCCGCTCTTCACGCAGGAACAGGTGTCCTCCGTTCCTTGTCAGACATCACGAGCGCTGATAGAGAGTAATTGGATGGCTTCTTCCTTTCAGGAGTGCCACACACAAAAGCTTGTAGCATTTTTCTCTGTTTTCCTTGGCACTCTGCTCCTTTTCACGCCCTAACAAAGAGCACCTATTATTACTCCTCCCCCATAATGTCAAGTCTTTCAATGCATTCTCTCCTGTGCTCTCTTCACCTTTCTTCCAGACTTCCTGAGTGGAAAGCACTTTTTCCTCTACGGTAAATTCCCAAACAACGAGAGACGTCTTCTGTTACGATACATCGTGGCCTTTAACGGGTGAGACGGATTCCTGGAAGTTGCACATCCAACCTTTTTTTTTTTTAAACCCGAACTGAGAGTAAAAAAAAATAATAATAATGAAAAGAAAAACTGTGCTATTAAATGTTTGTATGTAAACACAACAATGTCTTTGCTTCAGAGCGATCGAGGACTACATGACGGAGAAGGTGCAGTTTGTGGTTACCAGTGAAGGCTGGCACGACTCCTTTGAAGACGTGAGTCTGCCCCTCTTTCTTCTCTGTTATTTTTTTGTGATGAGAAATGTTCTCTGGAGACGCTTTACAAAAAAGAGGAGCGTCTCAGGAGGCAAGAGATGAAGCACAAAGAACGACCCGGAGGTGGCAGACGAAGCTAAACCACCCTATGCGAATGTGATCTTTTTATATCGATGCTAATTGTAGTTTTAGACGACCCCAGTTTCAACTCCAGAGGGAAACATACAGGTGAACAAAACACACGTAGAAGCACGTGCACTGAGGTGTCTTTACAGAGCTCCTGATTCGTGCGATTGTGTCTACGGTCATGTGCCGGTCACGAGATATAAAGTCACAACCGCCTCCCGCTCACTCGCCTGCGTTCACACACAAGCTCAACCTGCCGTCAAAAGGACTTTTACGAGGTGGCTGGCGGGAAGTCCAGGTAAGAGAGGAAACTTCACAAGTTCAGGAAAGATCAGGAAGTTTTCACGAGTGTTGTGAGAGCAGCGACCTTTCTGCGCTCATGTATTACAGCTGCTCGTGTCTTATTCTTTTAGTCTTTTTCAAAAACTCAAAACCAACGATGAGCGTTTGAATGTCGATGAATCCGAAGCCTACGACTCATCTTCCTCCTCACCACGTCGGCCCTGAACAACGCCCTCGTTACTGCCGATGCTTTACCGACCCTTCTTCCTCAAGGATCCTTTTTTTCCCCCTCGCTCTTGATCAAAAGCCGAGGATGCTCGATGGCCTTCAGCTGAGGCAGAGACTCGCTCCCCACCGAGCGGCAGAGAACCAAGGCTTCACACGTGGAGGTGCTGACACTCATCCAGACCGCTTCCCACTCAAACTCTTTGTAGAGGTTTACGGTTTGATGAAGAAACAACTCTGGCTGAGGCAGAAAAGTACCTCCTTAGTATTTTCCATCAGGGGGGGAAAAAAAAAAGGGGAGTTAAAATAGGGGCGTTACGAGATCTCTCAAAGTTCAACATGACGGTGATTCTCTTTGAGGGGAAGATATCAGTGGATCGACGCAGAGCAGCAGCCGCCATTGTTCAGAGGGATTTAATAACCACTGGCAAAGAAGTGGCAGGCGGTGGAACGGATCCTTTTGTATCAGCTTATTATTACCGACGACTATCATTACCCACTATTACATCCATGACACCAACAATTACTGCAGAGCTCCATGGGGGCTGAAAAATGAATGAAGTCAGTATCACTACAGATTTAGTGTTTTTCGGTATTGTCGACGTATGTAGTCCCGCCCTTTCTTTGAATGAAAACCTTTATTACCCCTGGGTGAATTTGTCTCGCACCGAGAGCATAAAACACGATACAAACAAACGTTTACAAGACGGCTCGAAAGACTAAAAGCACATAAAACATCACATGATTGAGTTTGAGTGCTCGTCGTACACGTGCTGTTCTGTGCACGTCTTGGGAACATTAGCTCGAAACGCACAGGATGTAAATTTCTCCAGCAGCGAGCTCTCAATCAAAACAATTACAAAAGATGACGTAGACCCCCCCCACACACACACACACACACACACACACACACTGATGAAAACGACCTCCACGATGACCCCAGTCAAGACAAACAGACCAAACCAACTCAAGGAAGAGAACATGTTTTTATCACAGCAGCAGAACGTCAGCAGCTCCCGCTTCTTCATGCAGCAGTCTTGGACGTAACATCCAGTGTCTCCTTGGCAACGATAAACATGTCCAGTCTGTCGTGGACGCGGGTCACTCTACGACTACAAAATCACAGATTTCTCTGTTGTAATTATTTAAAGTAATGTGAGGGCTAAAAAAAATAAAAAATAGTTGAAGGCAATTTTTAATTAATTTGGATGTTTTAATGTAAACATTCAAATAAAATTCTACGTTTTATACCTTTAATGTAAAGTTTATTTGATCTTTTGTGCATGAATATTTTTTTTCAGTCTGATTATTGGGATTGATTGTATTTTAGCAGTTAGCGCTTGTTAGTTTGTGCGTTAGAATCAAATACTCAGTGTGGGAGCGTGAGTGATTCAGCCTTCACAGTCTGACTGCAGCAGTGTCACGAATCTGCTCAAATTGTGTCAGAAACGGTTTTCAGCCGTTTGAAGGGCCTCGTTAACAGCTGAACTGGCAGTTTCAAGTTTGTTTTCAGACTTTCTACCTTCTCTCTGTCAGCCATTCATAAAGCATCAAGAGCACTCATGACCTCTCTCCCTCTCTCTGTGTCTCTCTCTCTCTCTGTGTCTCTGTCTCTCTCTCTCTCTCTCTCTCTCTCTCTCTCTCTCTCTCTCTCTCTCTCTCTCCTCTCTCTCTCTCTCTCTCTCTCTCTCTCTCTCTCTCTCTCTCTCTCTCTCTCTCTCTCTCTCTCTCTCTCTTCTCTCTCCTCTCTCATCTCTCTCTCTCTCTCTCTCTCTCTCTCTCTCTCTCTCTCTCTCTCTCTCTCTCTCATTCTCTCTCTCTCTCTCTCTCTCTCTCTCAGGCCCTGATGGACAACAGCAATCTGAACTTTGTCAAACCTTCCTGGATTTACGCGATCAACGAACGGCAGAAGATGCTGCCCTACCAACCCTACACCGTTGTCCCCTGAGCACACCGTCTGTACACAAAGATGCGTGTGTGCTGACACTTCTTCACTGAACATGAAGGAACAAGGGGACGCCTTTTCACAAACATAAAAGCAATAAACTGTTTATAATTCGCTGATGCTTTATACTCGCTATTCATGAAATGTCTTTTTCATCACGTTTTCACCACAGACGTTTCTGCCTTTTGATCAAGTCAGGATCGTTGTTTATTTACAGGTTCATTTACATATCGGGTAGGGAGGTAAGTTTGAAAGGTGTCTGTCGAGGTTAATGATAGGATTAAGTTTAGATTAGTCATTAGCGTTCAGTTTCACAAATTGTTGTTCCAGCTTGGCATCAGAGTACAAACCCAATCACCACTGTGCTGCACGGACATTTAAAGGACAAAGCACACTGATTCAGGCCTTGTTGAAATGTCTGTGTTCCTCGGCTGCTCTTTGCTGCTGCTGCTGCTGCTGCTCACCTCGGCTACCTCAGGCTCTGTCTGAAAAAGACTTATCACCCGGCCCTGAATGCCAGCGGCGGCACTGATAAGACCGTGACTGGTGTAAGCTGGCAGACTTATTTTGAGACCAGACCAAAGTCAGGTGAAAAAGTGCCATTTGTTCAAGAACGCAGCTAATGAATGCAGAAATTGGAACGTTTTAAAACATGAATTCTTGGGGAATGTTTGTTTTTGTATTTTATTAAAAGAGGTTCAGTGATTTCTGTGGGTTGTTAAAAGTTTAGTTAGGCTTTCTTATTTGCTATTATTGATGTGTTTGGATGTTAAAAATGAGATGAAATGGACTAACCTGACAAGTGTGAGAACATCTTGAACTTTTTTTTTTGTTCTGATTCTACTTAATTATTTTGTCTAAATAAATAAAGGTTTGTTTTTTTTATGAAGATTATTGGTCTCATCTTTATTCATCAAGCTGTGTTTGCACTCAGCCGCTCTCTCGTCGTCCTCTCTATATTTGCTGCTGGAGAGCCACTCTCTTTCCATTTCATTCCTTTCCTCATGTCGAGCACACACTCCTCTCTCTAATTTTCTTCTCCTGCTTTGCGCCCCGGAGCCACTGGGTCTCCGGCTCTTCAGTCAAGGGGATTAGAAAAGATGAAATGTGGACGTGAGACAGGGAGGGAAGGGTTGCTACGGGGAAGAAGAAGAAGAAAGATAGTTTGTTTAAAGAGGCCGGAGATCGGGTTGTTTTATGGCTCCTCTCCTTTATGGGTAACACAGAATTGAAAGTGTGATGTGCCTTCGTATCGGGGATCTGATTTGCTTTTCATGAAAGGCAGAGTTCAAAGTCAAATACATTTTAAGTTGTGAAAGCAGGAAAATTCACAGCAGCTGAAACGATGTCGTATTTCACTGAAGGTGCAGCTGGTCGTCAGACGGCGGGGAGGACGAGCTGCTTGCAGATCGTCTCATTTGACGGTTTGTCTTGTTCAGACAGCAGTCTCCACCCCATTCATGTCACCTTCATGTTCCTAGTCTGATTTATTCTTTGCATTTAAATGATTCCTGTGAGTCTCGGCTCTGACCTTGGATGGCTGCTGATAAAACCCAACAATATTTGATTGTGTTGTTTCAATCCTTGTTTTTCTCAGACACAACATCATGGGTGTTCGTCTGGAAGGTTTTCCTTTCATCATTGTTAGATTTCAACTTTTTGTTCGCTCTGATCATTTGTGTTCTTGTCTTTGTTTTGGTACATACAGTATTGTTCATTAATTGGTCTTGCAGGGATTAGAGCTCAGTCTGACGGGAGAGGATTGTTTCCTGTTTGTCAGTATTAAAAATGTTGTAATCATTAATAGAAGAACTTAATATTTCTAAAGCTGGGGGAAAGTTTTTATAGGATCAGGTCTTGTTAAAAAAAGGGGGACACCATGTCACTTGTTTCCCCTCAAGACCTCCTCTGATCAAACTGTAAGAGTTTTATGGGATGTCTTCAGTTTAATGGGATTGAATTTACTCTCTTCTCTTTTTTTCTAAAAATGTGTTTCTCCTGACTCCTGCGCCCAAATATAACAAGCAGATACTGTGTTTTATTTTTAAAAAGCCAGCAGAGATTATTCAAAGTGTAGTACTAACATCAGTGTTACGTTCCCCGAATGTCTGGAGGATGCTGGGATGAACAGTAATAAATAAATTGGGATCATTTAAAGAAATGAGACAAGAACTTACAACGAAAAAAAGTAAGGATTTATTCATACAAAATAAATCACTAACTAAAGTTAACAACTAAACTCTCCAATAAACACTATAAATTTAAACCATGAGCAGCTTGCAGCCTCCTGCTCATGAACATGATGAACATCTTCACCAGCTCCAGCCACACTGCATGTTTACACACGCCACACCTGATTAATGCAGGTGAGACCAATTAGCCAATCATTGCCTGACCTTTTTGTCTAACCCGGGCTAAATATTTCATCATCTGATCCCCTGAGTAACACACAGAAAAGATGTAGATGCTCCCTCCAATTCAAACAAGGGAAACATGGTGGCTGGAGGCGTCGACGTGAAGTACAAGGTCAAACACAGCAGACCCCTCCTTTGGCAATGTTGAGTTTTTAACAAGTCGGAGAGGATAAAAAAGTTTTAAATGATTGGAATTAAAATTGATTTTTTTTTTCCAAAGTGATATTTTCCACAATGTGCAGAATTTTTTTTTTCTTTTCTTCTTTCAGATGAAGGTCATGATCATCGGATTCATGAGGTTGGAGTTGCTATCACTTTACGTAACAGTCATCATAACAAGTACTAAGTGTATGAAATACTGTGTGAAAATAAGAGCAGATCAAATTTTGACTAACGAAAAAACGTTAACAACAAAACACATTATTGCCTAAAAACCGTGATTAATTTATGGACCAATTTCATGCTGCAGTTGCTCAAAATGGTGATTATTTATATGATGGGGTATAATACACTAATATTAGAGCTGGCAAAGTTCAATATTCTAATTGTTACATTTCAATAGTTAAACACAATTATTCACTTTTTAGTCGCTTGTTTGAAATTCCATTCATTCACATTGAAAATAAGACATTTGTATTGTCTCAATCTGACAGAGGTCACAGGGTCGAAAAGACGACTTGTTCACTCTCACCTGAAGCTTTGGAGGCGGCTGCTTTGCTCGGTTGAAGATTAAAAACTAGTTTAGAGTTTCTTACTTCCCCTCTGGTCCTGCTGTCAGCGACACTTAGCATTGCCAGTTTGAAGGACGGCTGCACTAATATTGCTTTCTATAAATGATTGTCAATGTTGACGCCTGTGACACTTCACTGGCAAAAAAGTCTTCAAATCAGTTTTGCCACGCCGACTCATTACCTCGTGTTCAACTCCCGATGGCACAATATCTTGTTCTCTTTTTTTATTTTGCAATCAAAGGTAATCCATCACGGTGAATGGAAAAACTGACAGCACAGATCAGAAAATTGCATCAGAGCATCATTTCAGGGAAGAAAAAAATAATAATCGTAACATTGATGCCCTCAGACAAAGCCTGGTGTGTGTGTTTGTGTGTGTGTGTGTGTGTGTGTGTTAATCAAGCCTGCAAATGACAGCGCTCGGTACGTTCATGAAAGTGTGGACAGCTCTGCCTCTGGTTGCATTTGACGGTGATAATTAAATTCCTTTGGTTATATCTGCCATTACCCGCATGAATTAAACTTTGCAGAAACTATTTCAAGCATCTTTATGGACTTACATCCCTGGTAGTGATGCTGCGGCCCACCCTGAGGCGAACCCATATCCTCAACCTCTCCCAAATACAATCACATGAAACACCTTAAAGAAGTCACAACCAGTAGTCCCACAGCAGCCTTTTAAAGCTTTAAAAGAAAATTCATATTAAATTTCTTCTTTATTGATAAATGCAGTCCTCAATGTTTTGTCATCTTCCTTTTCCGTGGTCGATCCAAACTGCAGCAGCTGTAATCGTGTTGCCTTAACATTTTGGTCTACAGTAATAAATCACTTACTATTCCTTCAAAGTAAAAGGTATTAGTTATGACCTTCACTCCTTTTCATCCTCATTCCTTGCCTCTGTCCTTGTCTTTTATAATCCTTCATCACCAGTGGTCAAAAAAAAAATTTAGGGTTCAAGTCTCGCGCTTTCTTCCCAGTAATCAAGTTAAACTATTAATAATGCACTAGGCTGGCACATTGAATCACCACTGAAATATTCTAACTTGTGTTTTTTAATCCATGTGTCACATTTTGTCTACACCTCTCAACTTTATTTATTGGAACACACAACTTCACCTAGCCTACTGCACGTTATGCTTTCATGAAGGTTTCTATCCGACATCCATGAGGGACAGATGAAGGAAAAATAATGTGGGTGCACATGTTTCTTAGCACAAGGGCATGACTGAAAGAAGGCGTTCGTGAGAATTTCTGACTTGTTTGTTGATGCACATTGACTGATAAATGAAACTATTCAGAAAGCATGTCATGGTATTATAGCTTCAGGGCGAAGATACTTCAAGTGTATGAAGACAGAAGATGACAGACACAGTATAGTTTATACAAGGTTATAAGTTATATGCTAAGTCACAACAGTATAATGTAACCTTTATTCAAACAGGAAAGAAACATATGTCTTTTTCAAGACATGCAGCAACCCGATGAACTGAGTTTCACACAAACAACTAGAAGCCTGACATAAAACACAAAAAACAAGCTAAAATGTTGAGATGATTGGCTGTATGGCCGTATTTCTCAACTGGATCGGGACCCAAAAGTGGGTCGCTGCATGTGACTGGAAAAAGCAGTGTCAAAAACTATATGAAGCGCTGTTAAAACATGCTGGTTTTGTTCTGTCTCTTTGTTCCGTCAAAGGTTTTTGTACCATCTAAGGTCCAAACTGCACTATATTTAATTCAATAAATCTGATTGATTGAAAAAATGTCAGAAGTGGGGGTCATGGTTTTCATTAGTTGGTGATGGTTATTTAGGCTACACCAGCTAAGAACCACTGCTATAAATGGGATAAGCCTTCATATAGCTAACTGTGTGAGCTGAATTATATTTGAGGGAATCTTTTTCAAGCCACACCTTATTTGTAATGTAACTTTTATGCATATTATAGGTATGATATTTATCAGTCAAATCAGTTCAAATTATCAAGAAAAGAAAAAGCATATTATAGTACACTTGGGGAAACAGAAATCAAGGCTACTGTCCCCAGGCTATTTGCTCCTTGTATATTAATTATCAGAGCCAATAGCAGCAGCAGCCTACAGCCTTTCTGCAGGTAGGACATCTCCCTCCTTGTGCTGTAATCTCCCTCCTTTTTTTTGGTCTCTGCTCCAGATATTTACATTCTCCCCCTCCTCCTCCTCCTCTTCCTCCGCTGCTTTCTGTCAGACTCCACTGACCCCGGCTATACTGCCGACCGACACTGGAGAGGAGGGGACTGTATTACTGCGCAGCGGGGACTCAGTGAGTGCGTGTGTTTGTGTGGATGTGCGGGATGGCCAAACACCGACGGACTGAGGTCAAGGTAGGAGGCTGAGCCGTAAATTGTTAGATGGGATGCTGCAGGCTGACAGCCAATTTGTCGTCCGATGTTCCTGAGAGGAGAGCGGACCTGAATGTGAGCAGCTCTGCTGGAGGAGGGTAAGTGATTTAAACATTTTCTATAAAGAGGCTGAATGACAGCAGATTTTGTCGCTATGCAGAACCTCTTAAATATTCTTATTAAGATATATTGAGACGATTTGTCAATGTTTATTCGCTCCTGAAAACTTGTTACTGTGACTTTTGATCATTTAAAGGTTTGGTGTTAGGTGTACCTTTTTTATTCTGGTGATATTTTGAAGCCCTTGACAAGTTTCTGCTGGACTAAAATAAATGTAGATTACACAGTGTGAGTTGAACAATTAGTTTGGGGTTTATGTTTGACGTCTATTTTTTTTTGTTTTTCAAATGGCCGATAGAGCAGAGAAGTAAAGGACAGATGAGAGTAAGATGGAAGGCTGCAGTAGAGATAAGATTGAAAAAAAAAGAAGATAGAAATTTGTGAAAGTATGAACTATATGAGTAGTAAGAACAACAAGAATAAGGATAGCACAGTCATTTATATTAGTGTATCAAATCATCAAAATGCACTGAGATAAATATCCATCAAATGAAACCATATAAAAAAAACACACAGCTTTTAAGTCCATAATAAAACATTAACGATTAGAACCATCATTGTCTACATTTATAACAGTATAAAACACATCAATGAGAACGCTTTTGGATGTTTGAGTATGTGTGTGTGTGTGTGTGTGTGTGTGTGTGTGTGTGTCTATATGTGTGTGTACAGTTCGCTTATGTTTGTACACTATGCTTCCGCTTACACTCAGCTTGATAATATGTTTGAGTTTTTTGGTTTATTTGTCTTTTTGTTCTGTTCTCGTCCAACTCTCATCGTCACATGACTTCATTCTGTAACCTCTCATCCATTGAGCCACACACCATCAATCTCACAACAATGATCCTCGACATGAAACCTTATTAGCTGAATTCTATCATCTATGCTACCAAAATGCCCTTGTTCAGTTTTTTTTTTTTTTTTTTTTGACTTCGATCCTTTCTGGTTTTTTGGTTTTGTTTGTCGCATCTCCAGTTTGTCACGCAATTGCACCAATACAAAAATACAGAAATACCGTATTGATAATGTGTTTAGTCCTGTGCAGCCCATGTTGTAGTGTCACTGATAAGGATTTTTTTGCCAAAAAAAAAAGAAAATCTGTCATCTGTAGCAGTTTTAAGCCTGTAAAAACGACCAATGTCTGCCACGAGGTGCCAACCTGATGAACCAATCACGGCTCCCTGTCTCCCTGCTAGTATTTAACCCTTTGTGTGAATCACTCCACTCTCCAAGCATATCACCGATGACAGAGTTTATATTGAGTTTGTCGTTGTCCATTATGAGTAGAAAAATAGTCATGTTTTTTTTTTTTTACATAGGCTTTTCTGATAAAGTTCATTATTGACTTCCTGCTGAATGAGATGCTGTAGTTTCTACACAGCAAGCGATAAGCTATGGTCTACTTCTGAAACATCGTGCATGTAACGCATGTGAGGGGCTGGTTCTCAAAAATGATGATGAACCCATCTTATTACTAAAGACCTTCTAAAGAATGTCTTTGTTTTTATCCTCACCCTGTGGAGATCTAAACTTGGATCAGTACAGATTAAGATTTCTTTACTCATACGTTTTCTACAAACATTCATATAATATAGGTTTCAATGTAATATAGGGCCTATTTATTGTTTCCTTGAGTCTCTAACATAATGATGACTTGAATTAAAAAAAACATCTTGCCCTAAGTTTAAGTTGTTGACACAGATATTAAAAGCTTCAATCTTTTATTTTTGATTCTCTCTGGTGGCTAAGAGGCTGCAGTGTCGTAGATAGATAGATACTTGATTGATCCCGAAGGGGAAATCCAAGACATCTCGTAAACAGTATACAAGACATGCATGACACGAAACATTTGTTAAAATGAACAATAACAACTTTCCTCCCTCACATAATTATTAACCCAACATCATTATGGCTTTAGAGGCCAAGATAATGTAGCTCTTGAGGCTAATATGAGCTTTGAAAAGGGAAATTAAGTTCTTGAGCAAAGCAAGACATGTGGTTAGGTGTGCAGATAGCAGGCCTTCCTGGACTTTCCACATTCTGTTTTATTTCGAACATTAAAACATTCTGCCTTTGAATCCTCCAACATACTCTCCTCCAGCAGACACACTTTGCCTTTGCTGTTATCTTTCTGCTCTCACTCACCGAACTGAAGCACATTTTCCTCAAAAGCCACTTTGTCTGATTGTTCTCAGTCTTTATTTGTGTGTTTGGATTCCAGTCTGCACACATCAGGCATGCATCACTCGGAGTTGCCTTCCTTACTCTGCATTCTTTCACTGTCAGGAAAAGATGGAGAGCAAGCAAAAACGGCTTCATGAATAAAATATGTCTGTGGTTTGGTTCAACACTTTGCCCCACAATGGAAGTCCCTCTGTACTCTGCAATCTGTCAATCAGTCGATCAGGATCTCTGATTGCAGTAGATATTCTGTCGCTTTTAAACAGTTGAACTGTGTTACAGAGAAGACGCTCTGCACCCTGAAAGCATCTCGTTGATCATTTCCTTGAGAGATTACAGGAAAGGCTTGGATTGAGTTGATTATAGATTTATTTTTTCTTTCTCGACACTCCTTTTTTGCACAATGTACAGGTGTGCTTTTCCCTATACTCGCTGATACTTGAGGTTGTACTCTATAGGTGTAACACGAGCTGTGAAGGAATCACAGCACGAGTCATTTCACCATAATTGGTGGCATGTATGAGCCTGAGCTGTTGATTGAGAGGATACCACCGTGTAGGAGTGTGTAGATTGAGAGCAGCAGGGGTTTAAAAATAAAGAAAATCACATAATGAGGCAGCTGGCGGTTGAAATCTAGGTTTAGTTTTCCTCTGAAAGACGTCGGCCGTAATGAGAAAGTGTTGCTTGATTGATTGCTCTACAAATCAGCTGCATTGTTGTCTTTGAAGGAACAGAAACAAAGTATACTAGTTCACAGCGGGGGCATCAGGGACATGTGATTGGAGTTTTTTTTTTTTTTTGATGCAATAAACAAAGACAAAGCACAATTACATGCATTTATCCTGAGGCTACAACTGAAATTAATGTAAGAGAAAGAGAGCAAAGTTCGAATGCAGGAAAAGAAAAACAACAAGCAGGGAGATCTGCTGTAAGTCCTCATTTCTTTTTACAGTTTCTGCATTTAAAATACAGAATCTGTCATCACTTTTATAGATTCTGTTCAGTGAAATGTGATGGTATCATTGCTTTTCTGGTTTCTGACCAGTAGTTTAGTCCAATAGCATTTCTATCAGCAATGGCATTATATGCAGGAAAACAGTCCATGGAGGGCAGGAGGGGGCAAAATGAGATTGGCCATAATGCTAAAAGCCAAAAGGGGCCCCATCAGGTAAGCACAGAACTGGCTCAAAAAGTTCAAAGTTTGCAAAGACAGTAGGAAACCTCCTTATGGGGGCCCCATCTGACTGCACTCACTCTAGTTTTGCTGCAGTGTTGGATTCATTGGGCTTCATTCACCAACCACTTTTAAAAACAGATTTTCTCCTGCATCAGTAGTAGCTCCTCTATACGGTGCTCCGCCGGCGACTTCTTTGGAGCTTCGTCAGGCATCTCCACAAACGAGTCTCTGTTTGTCTGCAGGGCCCTGCACACATATGGTGGGCAGTTTCCCTATGCTAATTGGGAACAACAGGCACACGCTTTTAACTTACGAACACAAGGAGGTAAGAACACAGATGCCAACAATTCAGTCATTCAAGAACATGTTGGGGAATCTGACGGAGAGTCTTTTTTAGAAATCTTCTTGAGAAAAATCTTGTAAAAAATCTTAATGAGATATATGTGAATGAAGCCCATTCTTCTCAGGGAAAACTGAAGTCTGCCAATGAAAGTCACTGAAGGATAATGATAATTCGCTATCAGTGTAGGAGTGAAAAGACAGATGAAAAAAGAAAATCTAGACAAAAATGAGTGGAGCAGAAAATGATAATTTAATATAATAGATACAGACTGAGTGCTGCTGCTCTAACCTTCAGTTTGGGGGAGAGACACTTGAATAACACAAGTTCTGCTACCATGAAATGATGCCGTTTGTGCCTTGATGTTTACCAATACTTAACTTATAGTTACCGCTGGTTTATCCTGTTGATAGCCTCTGCTGACATGGATTCAGCTTTAATATATGCGTTTTATCAGGTATCTGCAGGGAAGTGGAGCCATCACTGCGTTCTTAAATGTAACTTCTCAACTCCATCTTCATTCTCGCTCCACACGTTTGTAGTGGGACTGAAAACAACGGAAGCTCTCAGAAAATTAAGAATAGGCTGAAAGTCCCACAATGTATTGACTCTGAGATTGTTCTAGATAAGGCCAACACAGGGCGTCTTTGAATTAATTAAGTACTGCAGCTGTGAGCAAAACCTTTTTTTAGCAGGTTCCTTTAAAGTGACTACAAAACTTACTAGCTTACTAGCGGTTGCGTGTAAGCTGAAGATAATGCTAGCCTGAGGCCCACAGCACGACATCCTGTGTCTTCCTTTAAACTCAACTCTTCTTTGCTCCAGTATTAATGCAGCTCCTCCAGACAGTGTAACAAACCGCCTTCTGTACACAAGAGAGCTTATTGTATAACCGGCCAAATTATCCATTTCTGCTGGGTTTAAACTGCATGAATGTACTTCTGCAGCGCTGCTTGAGTGAAGACGGTGGAGATGGATCAAAAAAGTTTCAAATTATTTCTAAATTTTGAATACAGACTTGTGTAATTTTGAGTTTTACGATCCATCATGGTCTCATAAGACCTTGAATCTATTAACATTGGAGCTGTTTTTCTTACAATTTTTTTCAATTATTATCTGAATAAACTGATTAACTTGTCTTGAAGTTAACAGTTTAACAAAGTTATATCTTTAATTAACTGCCCACCTCTGTATATGCTCACATCAGTGCATTGATTTTTGCTGAAGTCACTGGCTGCTTGTTAAAACATTTCATACAAAAGACAGGAAAAACAGGCGTTCTGGGACTGATTCTGGGAAGAAATGTGGGTCGAGAAGTGTGAGACAACAGTAAGTTTTTTAACCCAAACTCAGCAGAGAGCTGATTAAACTGCATCTGAAAAAATCCACATCATTCCCAGTGGCCAAGTCTCATATCTGCCTCTCTCAATATGAAATAAAAAATTTATTGCAGGCCAGAGCAAAATCTGATCGAGTCACTTGTTGTTGTTTTTCTCTGAGGTATTGGTAGGGGGCAGACAAGGCCAAAGATGTAATAGACCTGTCAAGTGTCTCCAGAGGGGGAGGAAGAGGAGATGAGGCAGGCGGGAGAAGAAGATAAGAGGAGAAGAAGGGAAGAGTGAAAGCTGGTGGACATTAGTGAAGGAAGATTATTGATAGAAAGGTCATCAGACAACTCGGGAATTGAGGGAGTGATAGGTCAGCAAATAAATGAAATAAGATAGCAGCTGTATTTCAATTAGACAGGCAATAAGGAAATGAGTTTGCAGTAAATAACAAATGATTATTGTCACTGAGGACTGATGTGTTGGTCAGTTTCTTAATGAAAAGAGAAGAGTCAGTCTCTTCAGAAACAAGATATTGTCCTTGGTGTTCCTCAGTTAAACCCACAGTATGTAAATCCTGCTGCCAGGGGGCTGTCAATCAAAACAATAACAGAATATAATGTCGAGGCTGGCGGGGAATCATGGGAGTGATTCTATTCACTACTGCCTCCCTCCCCCTCCAACGAAAACAAACTCTGAGTTGATCGTATTCAAGACGAATGGGCGAAACCGACCTGAGAAAGAGAATATGTTTATGATGTAACCAAGAATAATTTAAGTGACTTTTTATCACAGCAGCACATACAGCAACATTGCGGCAGCTTTCAGTAGCAGTCAAAGCGTCCTTATGTTGCGGTCTTCGACGTAACATCCAGTGTATCCAAGACAACCATAAACATTGGCCTATCTGTCATGGTGGCCACTGCGACAAGACACGTCCCCTTACAGCTCTAAAATTAAGGATTTCCTTTGCTTTGATAACAGTTGGAAATATATATTCACTGTCTATATGCCATAGGTGTAGCTATTTTTTAAATTCATTTAGATAATTCAGTGTAAAAATTATACATATTGTCTCCTAACTGATGGAGACCAAAGAAGAAACCAAAAAATATTAATATTAAAGAAGCCAGAATCAGATTATTACATTTTTGAATCTAAGAGTGCAGCTGTGTCTTAGTGGCAGAGTCGTTGTCAGAAGATTAAAAAAACACTATGCAAGCTCAAGTCCATTTTATCATTTTATTAATTTAATCAGTTTTAAGCACAGTTTTGCTGCTCATGCATGTCGTGTTCAATTTTACAGACTCTTCTTTTATTTGTTGGACATGTTTTTTTTTCAGAGGAAGGGATGATATGGCATTAAAAATCCAACAAAGACCATCCTTGTTTTATTATGCATATTACTTCATGCATTTTTAAATACATGGGCCAATAAAAGACAGATGATGGAGCAGAGGCACAGCCGTAGGCAACAGCTAGTGCTGAAGAATGAAAATGGTCAAAATGCAAAGATAAAAAAGGCTTATAGGAACATGGCTGACCTCAATGATAACTGAGTGGTAAAGCCAATTATCGACTGAAATATTGATTACTTTCATATCAGCTTTTTTCAGGCAGTATCCAGGACGGATTCAGGCAGATTAGCAGATTTACAAACCAACTATGTGTGAACTGCCACCTGCTGTATTGGAATATGTAAACAAAGAAGTGAAGGGGAACATTCTTATCTTTATTCACCAAGTTTTCATAGCCTGCTTTATAGATCCAATTAGATTTGGACTTTTGTTATCTGTAGCTTAAAACCACTTTAAGATATAGACCTTAAAATAATGGCTCATTTAGTGCTGATGATCTTTGTCAACTTTAAAGGATCAATATGTAACAAGGGCACCTAGTGTGTGAAATGGGTACTACACTGGAGAGCTGTCTCCTCCCGGCCCACTCCTCCTTAAAGTGGATGCACTTGTGGGTCGCCATGTCTCATACATGGAAGTTTCATGTCATCTCCCTTTTCTCTTCATCTCCTATATTTTTCCTAGTTTGACCACATTTCTGCTTCTCGGTCAGGTAGAATCAGTTCTATCTCAGCCAGTTTGCTTGCACGCTTCCGTCGCTGCAACATCGCTTGCAAGCTGAGGGGCGTCCAAAATGGCCACGTGGGATTATCCTAAAACTGACGTCCTTCTCTGGACAAATGCAGACCATTCCAAACTGGAATCAACACTTAGGAGGAGGATATACTCGCTGCCAACACTTTAACAGCATGTTTCCTAAATGTCTGATCATAGAGAGTTCATTTTAAGATTGAATTCAGTAGATATCTTTCATATTGGACCTTTAATGAAATGTTTTAGTCTCTTCCTGTGACCATGGAGCTGTAGAAGAGAGAGTAACCGGTCTGCTACTCACCCAAAGCCAGTTGTGTAAGTCAATCTATAGAGCATATAAACACAACAGTTACCTGCTGCTAGTCCCTGCTACAACGGCGTCCCCCACTACATCTTCTGTCTCACCAAACGTTGACAAACGAGCTCAAACTCTCAAAGGAAGATACATGACTTTGGACACGTCTTCGCACCAATAACTGTACATCTCCTGTAAAGCTGTTCATCAACCTCCATGTAATTATTGATGGGATTGTGGAGCTTGGATTCAATTTCCAGCTGCCATCCTCTAACTTTCCACCACATTACCTCCCTAAAAAATGATAATAGGCTTCATACTTGTACACATATTTCAGCTTTTTGACTTTCATCTAATACAAATATTCCCAAAAGCAAATTTGCTGACTCAGTAAAACAACTCCAGCGATGTGATTTAATAAAATATGACCTTAAGAACGACATCTTAGATAATCAAATCAAACCTGTAGCCTTGACCTCAGGGGAACCAGCCGCTCTACTGGTGTGTATGTATATGTGGAAACACAGTCATGCAGCTTGACTTTGGTGGCCATGTGTGAAATTATATTGTTCTCGTAGAGCAATGATCATTGGACAGAATCCAATAAACTGATGTCACCGATGGCTTTCCTCATCATTATACCTGCTTGAAAAACTGTACCACTTCGTCCACAGGGTGTTACCAAGGTTGACTTGGCATTAAAGTTTCCCACTGTAGCTTTAAATTAAAATATGTACACTTTGATGAAATGTAAGCTATTTAAGGATGTCCTCGGATATTGAACAGAATGCTTGCATCAACCACTTTGGTCTAATATGATCTTTGGATGACTTTCCTTTTGGTCAAACTGTTTTTCTCAAGCAGGAAAAAAAGACGTGATCTGAATCAATGACTCTTATTGCTCGTCAGTATGAGACTGAGATGGTTGTCTGTCTCCATGTGTTAGTCCTTTGATTGAATTGTGACCCATCCTGGCATTAACCAGCCCCCTTGTCCAATGTCACCCAGGATCAACGCCACCCATTGATACTCCATCCCCAACGCTCTAAGGTCAAGCACCTCAGCTATGATGGATTGATACATTTTTCATAGTAAAATCCCATTTTATTCTTAAAACGGGAATGAAAATCTGATTTATGTTTTCTTTCTCCTTGGAAGACTCACTATCGGTCTGTTTGCAAAAAAAAGAAAAATCTTCAGATTTAAAGGAGTAATATGTAAGATATCTACTGAATTAAATCATAAAATGACCTTAATAAATTATTAATAGCATAGTGTGACTTACCTTCCTCAGGTGTTACACACGTGCACAAAACTGCTGAAAATAACCAAATATTTTACATGTATGAAGACAAAGAGCCAAATTTGTCTCATCATCTCTACCTAGACATTTACCAGTCACCCCCCTAAGTGAAGTGTACATGTGAGGTCTGGTGAGCCGATGTGTAAATATTCAAGATAATTCACAGCGAGCAGGCAGAGATAATGATGTTTTTATCGATGCATGACTGGTGAACAACCGGTGCATGTTAGTGCATATAATAGGGCAGTGTCCTCTGCTTCTTGTTCAATTCAAAAGAGAGAAAAAAGGCCATGTGTGAATAAACAGCTTGTGATGAACAATAAACTCTGTCAAAGACGGGACTTACTGAGCTGTCATGGTTTGGTTTGGTTTATGTTGTGTTTCAGTGTTTTGAGTTCTGTTATAGTAATTCTCTAGCGTTGCCTCTTGTGTGTTTCTTAGTTCAGTTTAGTGTTTCCTGTTTTAAATTGTAGTTCTGGTCTTGAGTGTTGTCTGGTTTCCTGCCTCTCTGTGTTTCCCTCCCGTCTTGATTGCCCTGATTGTCCTCACCTGTCTGATTATTATCACATGTGTTTGATTACCCATTTCTATTTAGTCTCTGTGTGACTTCCCTCCTGTTGTTAGTTCATTGTTTGCAGTCTGCTGGATTAGTTCGGCCTAGTGTGTGTTCTTTGTACCAGTCAGACGCTTCCTCGTGTTACCTGCTCCTCTGTCTTTTCGTTTTGGATTTTCACTCAGTAAGTTTCAGTTTCTGCCTTTTGTTTAAATAAATCAGTTTTTGAGTTTTACCTGTGATTGGGTCCTCCTCCCCTGTTTCCTGCCTGTGGAACGTGACTGTAGCTGTTGGTAGCTTTTCAATTGACCATATTTTCTTTCTATGTTGACTTTCTAGATATTTTTCATACTTAATAATCAAGCCTCAAAGTTTCCAAAGGAGAGTTTTGAAGGAAGAAAAACATGTTACAGATATGATAAATGGACTTTTCTGGTCTACTGAGTTCTCATATTGAAGCACTTTTACTATGCAGGTCACACACACACACGCACACACACACACTGATGGTAGAGGCTGCTGTAGAAAGTGTCCATCAGAAGGAGTGCATCCCATTCATACACCGCCGACAAAGCAGCAGGAGCAATTTAGTATTAAGTGCCTTACACATAGGACGTGTTTCTGCAGGAGCTGGGGATTGAAACCCTGAAGATTTCTGCCTGTTAAAAGGAAGTTTTTTCTTGCCACGCCATGACGGATTAAGCTGGGCTCTTGTAACATAGCCATAAGTAAGGTCCTTTACCTGCTTTTTGTAAACATAACAATGAGCATGGTCTTGTTACCTGCCCTTTTGTTAATGTTAACAGACAAACAGTAAGGTCCTTTACCTGCTTTTGTAAAGTGTCTTGAGATAACGCCTGTTATGAATTGACGCTATATAAATAAAGATTGATTGATTGATTGATTGATTGACCTTCTGGTTTAGAGACGACCACCTCTACCAACTGAGCCACAGCCGCCCCCCTAGTTCAGAATGCTTAACGTGAGGATGGATGGGTGCACTGTGCACAGCCATGCTACTCATCCGGGGTGCAGAGCAGGAACGGACAGCTTTACAAGATCAAAGTAACCCAGTGTTCAGATTGACTTTAATATGCATTAAACTTTAAAGTCAATCCCTGAATAATCCCGGTTATAATTTTGACATGTCTGTGTTTGCATACATACTTGATGCCACTCTTGGTTAACTGCTGTGAGAAAAGAAAACGAAACACCCCTACAGCATACAAATGTGTCTCTGAGTGTCAAGCTGTGCACTCGCATTGTTCTGAACACTCAAGGTTAAATATCGCAGCAGTGTAATAAGAACAGGAACACATCTCAGTGCAGCGAGCTTAAAGGCCAGAGTAATATCACAGCCATGGTCAAAGTTGATCATTTGACACTTTATTTTGTATTTTAAACTGGAAAATCACATATTTAGCAAGGTGTTTTTACTTTCATTTCAGTCATTAAAACTAACAAAAGCAGCTTTTGATAAGTGTGTTTGCTTTGACTGCAGAGGTATGTGATTGTAGATTTTCAGACTCTGAAGGACACCGAGGACACTGTTGAGAAAAAAGGTTTTTTAGAAATTAGTTTTATTCTGATTTCATTTTTTCTTTGATTCTTGTTGCTTTGTCTTAGTCTGTGCACCAAGCCAACATTTTAAAGCTTCTAATAAACACAAATTGTTCCCTGAAGTTCACTGTTAACTCAAAATCTCATCTCTGACTTTCGAAAACTAAACCTGGCATATTCTGCTTCTTCACTTATTCACCTGTTTTACTTTTTGTACCCCATAAACACAAGGTCTATTCTGCAGCTGGAGCTTCTTTTTTGTTTGACTTATGAAGAGAATTTTTCTGCCAAATATTGGCTCTATCCTCGCAGTTTGTTTCATTCGGAGACGAGATTGAGTCCAATAGAGGAAAAGACACGTAAGGCTCAGGCGTGAGCTCAACCCATTACTGACTGAACGCTCGATCTTCTCCTCTGCTGATTACTCCGACCTCAGCCGCTCTGTGGAAGCACAACGCTGCACTCTGTTAAAGGCTAACAGCTCTTTCCTTGTGTGGCACTCTGTCTCTTTGATACATGAACATCTTTATGATGGAGGCGGAGATGAGATTGTCTGACCAAGTTCGACCTCACTAGCATGGCTGAAATAAAACTCTCTAGGTTCTGAAGGAAATGTGAATAGCTTGTCTGTTATCACCTGCAAAGAGGTTTTTCTGTTGGCCCATTTTTGCTTGTCTACCTGTATGTTATAAGACTTTTTTTTTTGTTTTTTTGTTTTTTTTGTTCAATATTAGTTCAACGGTAAATGAACTTGAGCTTGATTAGAATATTTCTAGTTTTAACTCCTCAAAGTGCATTTACACCGAAGGTCACACCTGCCCATTCACACGCTTGAATTTCCCTCGGGATCAATAAAGTATCATCAGTCATGCACACTAATAGCAGCTTCTTTGTAAAGTGTCCATCAAAAGTAATTAATTCTATTAATACTTCACCAACAACGGGGTGAAATGTCTTGACCAAAAATATCTTGTTTACCCTTCGTCTACGAACCAAATTAATGTTAATTTGTGTGTAATTATGAACTCTAAAGTAACGCACCTTTAGCGGAGCGTTTTCCTGCTCTGCGTTTTTAATTATTTTAAGCAGGAACATCAGGCTCCAAACCATGCACCTCTGCAAAAACACATATAACCTCTACGAAGGTTTGAATTGTGACTCTTCAGTTGAGCACTGGCCACGCTCCTCACTCCTGCACTCTGATGCCCCTCGTAGCGATGAGATTGTATTCATGCTGTCCCCCTCTACTGGGTCACATCAGTACGACGATGTGAAAACCAATGACGTGCCTCCGAGGATGATGTCGTCTTCAGGTTCTGTCAGCAGGAGTTTAATGTCAGTGTGTGGGGTTGATACATTTGGCTTCAGTGACGCTGGATATGTGTTGATTAGTGAAATATAACCGAGGTAAAGGTTGGGGAAAAAGACACTGCAAGTAAATGAGACACCTGATGGTGCATGTGGGTGGTGTTAGATTGGCAAAAATACTCACTGAATGTATTCATGACTTTAGGACTGACAGGGAAGTTTAACCGCGGAGACACAGCAAGTCAAAAGTCTCTTTTAACTCCCTGACACTGATAAATGTTCAATGCAGCTTTTTGCATGCTCTCACACAGCCTGGTTGGTGGAGAGAATCAGAAATGAGTGACAGGAGATAAGAGATCAGTCGTAATCACGCTCCTCTCCTCGAGTTAAAGGTGTGTTTTTTTTAGTCCTGACATAACATTTGTCCACAGTGTGTCCTGTGTGTCTCCTTCTCTCACTCTAAGTAGCATCATTATTTGACAATGAAAATATTTACACACGTGCTGCATTGCAAATGAATCTTCCTTCACCTGTGATCTTATAAAGTTCTGCACATGTGTTTTCAATCTGAGTGTAACTCTTGAATGTCAATGTAAATTGACAGCAACAGTTCTGAATATGTCATATCCCCCCCCCCTCCCCCCCCCCCCAGAACAAGTGCAGAAAAGTGTTCTTGAATAAGTTTGAAATGATGCTTCTCTTGAACTTTGTCTCATGAGTTTCTAACACCCCCCCGCACTCTTCACACATCAAATGTCAAACATGCTTGGAGTTCGCTCCCTCATGCAGAACAGTCTTGACAGAACAGGAAGTATTCAATGGAATCAAAGTATTTTGATGGTGAAGAAAAGAAATGAAAAACAAAAGTGATTTTCAAACAGCTCCTGAAGGATAATCCATCTCTCAACAGTCCCTGTGTATGTTCAGTCGGTTTCCCTCCACAATGTGGATAAAGTCTTTGTGCCAGCCTTAATTCCCCATGCATGAATCCATCAAGTCAGTGAACAGGTGTCGGTAACAGGCTGCACATGTCTCAGCTTCTGTTTTTAGTGTTGCAGAGGGCTGCTCTATCCTCAGCTACCTCTTTAAATTAAATGAAAACAATTATTCAGAAGTAAAATCCACATACGAGCTGCAGATTAGAGGTTAAACAGAGTTCACCTTTATTTTTCACAGGGACAGTTTGACTAAGTTAATTAAAAATTAAAACGAGCAGCATTGAATAAATGTCATTATAAAGATGCAGGAGGAATACGTGTTAAAGTGTTTGTCCTGCCTGCACATTCAACTTTGAGTTTCAAAACTCTCGTGCATTAAACATTTAAAATGAAAAGAGGGTGAAAAGAAGGTGTTTTCTGTTTTACTCATTTAAAGGTGTTTTGTTTGTTTTTTGGTCTAAAAGAATAACGGCTTTCAGCGCAGTCCTGTTTGTGACCACAGGAACGATCTGCAGCGAGACAGAATAGTGGTGATTCTACATGTTTGCGAGACCATAACCTAAGACCTGATCCCCGTTTGGTCCCAGTCCTCTCAGATTTGTTTGATGGTTTATTCAGTTTGTGTTAAAATGCTGAGGCTGGCGTTCACATAAACTCCAAACAATTTCCAAAATAACTTTACGAAGCCTTTACTAAGAAATCAAATCAGAGGGACATAAAACAAATTCATCAAACAAAAAATGTAGGTGAAACAAATGGAACATGGTTACCTTGGTTAAAGACTGTTCCCTTGGCATCTTACCCAGTTTCCCACTCCCACGCCTCCCTGAAGTGGCTAGAAGACTATAAAAGCACTCTGAAAGTGCAGAGCATTTACAATGTCACAGACACATCAGGACAAGAACTCCATTAAAATGGTAAATCCTTCCCAATGGACGGCTGATTGTGCTTGAGTCGCCTGTCTCCACAGGTGAAATTACCCTGAACTCCCCTGGTCCAGTTTAGAGTCACAGACTTGTCTATTAGCAGAGTAGCCTCTCACTCTGCTGTCATTCACTATGTTTGGAGACTGTCTGAAGACCAATGCTTTCCGCCTCTTAAACTCTCACTATGGGATCTTTGCTGATAACAACCAGACACCACTCAAACGTCATTGTTGGTGATGGTTGGACAGAAAAAAAAAAAGTTTGAAGTTTGAATAACAAAAATCACTCTATAGAAATTCTTCTGTTGTTCATGTAATGTTCTGTGGAAAAAAACAAAAAACAACTTTGAATGATTTTTCATGGAGTAGTTTGTGTTTGACTTCAAATGTTGAAAACTGGTGATTTGGTTTACTCTTACTTACTCTTTCACCAGTCATTGTCAACGTCACCTGTTGGAAAAAGTATCCTCAGGAAGTCGGACAATCGAGGACGTGTCGAGACGTTCTTGTCTGCGGCGATGATTTATTCAGGCTTTTAATAAATGTGCACGCACTTACAAATGAAAAGCATTTATCGAACCCTTTCTTTGCACGAAACGTTCTTAAACTAGGATCAATAATGGCTTTTGGAAAATGGAGAAGGGTCAGAATGCAAAAAGGTTTGGAGGTTCCTGCATGTCTCGAGGGAGGACAGGGTGGGGGTTTCACTTCTTACAGGTATAATAGCGAGCTCCTGAATCCACTCCGAAAGAAAAGGAGTTGAAACAAAACCCCAGATAAAATAGAGCAACTTGTTTCTCCTGTCAACAGCTGATAAGTAGCTTCACAAAGGGAAAGTTTGAAGAGCTGAATTGATTTTACTTGTGTCAAAGTGTCAGAACACAAAGTGTCCTCTCCGTGACTTTGAGTTATCTCCTTAAGGTTGACCTGTCAGAATACCAGAGGCCAAAAAGACCGGATAGAAATCTAAAAGGAACATTTATCTTGGTGTCTGACCTTGACTGTGTGTCCTTCGTTGTGTATTGGCGAGGTGTGCTGTTGTTTGAATGCTGGTCCTGTGTTGCCTTGTTGAGGTGAGACTGAAGAAAAATTCCCTTTCTTCTTTGAGCCTACATAACGTTTTCTTTTTCAGCTTAATTCTCCTCTGTTGTCAGACTCATGACACCTTTTTTCCCAGTCTCTCTTGAATTGGCTGTACAGCAGATTGAAGGCTCCATTTGTCTTAATTGTTCTCTCTTTTTTTTTTCTCTTCTTGTCCTCCATTGACAGGCGGACCATGTCTACTGAAGCAAGACCATGACTGAACTCAACGAGTCGGAGACCTCCCCTTCCTCCCCTTCCTTCTCCTCCCTCCAGCACAATCTCTCCCTCCTCGTCACCCATGACCCTTCTTACTCCCCCGTATCCTTCCCCACCTCCTCCTCCTCCTCCCTCACCCCCTCTAACTGCACCAGCCCTTCCTCCTCTTCCTCTCCCACTTATAACTTCTACGCCGTGCTCTTGGTGCTCCTCATCTTCTGCGTGGTGTTTGGGAATGTGCTGGTGTGCGTGGCTGTGTCACGGGAGCGCGCTTTGCAGACCACCACCAACTACCTCATCGTGTCGCTGGCCGTGTCCGACCTGCTGCTGGCCACGCTGGTCATGCCCTGGGGCGTCTACCTTGAGGTGTGTGTGCGCTGCATTTTTACTGCATTCATTACTTTACTTCGAGCCTTTTTCTTTTTCTGTTTTGTAAGCAAAAAAAAAACCTCAGCTTCATACATAACTCAAAATGTTGTTGGTCTAGTGCTTTTTTTTTTGGGACATTTTTCTGCATTTATCACGAAAACCCGTGAAAAATAACCGCAAACACATCATGTTTTAAAGTAGCAGTTACAGATGACAGATGTGGATTATGTAGGCAAGGCAACTCAAAGTGCTTCACGCACAACATCAGCAGCATCATGGCAAAGGAACACAGAAACATTCAAATAGAATATTTAAAAATCGCAGAAAAAATCCTGCATCTTTATAATGACATGTATTCAATGCTGCTAGTTTTCATTTTTAATTCACTCAGTAACAGAAAAAAAGGCATTTTTATCACTTTATGGTTCGTCAGATATAGAGGCAAACTAAAAAACAGCAAACCAATACAAGTTTCCTTGTGTTTATAGTGGATGCTAAATTGTAACACTACAACACGATTAAAACAGTTTAAAAAGGAAGAAGGAAAATAGTAAAAGTTACAGTGCGTAGTGAATATATTAGTAGGTTTAATGACAGGCAGCCGTAAACAGGTGAGCCAGCAGAGTTTTAGCAGAACTGCCATTTTCTGGGATTTTGTTCCAGATATAAGGAGCATAGAAACTGAAGGCTGCTTCTCGATGTTTGGTTCTGTTTCTGGGGACAGGCAGCAGACCTGGACCAGACGACCTGAGCGGTCTGGTTCATAGTTAATCAGGAGGTCACTCATGTATTCTGGCACTTAACCAGTCAGTGCTTTATAAACCAGCAGCAGGATTTTAAAGTCAGACTGGGAGCCAGTGTGAAGAACTCAGAACTGGTGTATGTACAGTATATCCAAACAACTTAATAGTTTGTTCACGGATGAGATAATTAATATGAACCATGTAATCAGTGTTCACACACTCCGGTTGTTCTTCCTCATTGAGAAGATTTTCTTCATTTTATAAAGGGAACGCTGAGTAATATTCTGTTGTTTGACCCTAAAATAACATCAATTTAACGCAATGTTGCATTTTCAAATCCTGTCAAAGATTTCTACATTAAAGCCTCTGAAAGCACTAAAAGTCCTGATTTGACGAAGTGTAAGAGGACGACTGCTCACTTTGTCGAAGAGTTTGAAACTCAAATGTAATCTGTTACAATATGCCAATTATCTTGCATTATAGACTTAGAAAATGTGTTTGGCATCTTCAAACTGTTGTAATAATGACAATACATTTTATCACACATGCTGCTGATTAGTTCCTACTGAATAGCTGTGATTAGTTGTAATAAGTTTGACTAATCGTTTCAGCTCCTGGCTCGACTTTCCGCACTGGTAAATATGAAAACAGTTTCAGCGCGGGTCTGAAAAACTCAAACAGAATAAATTACCACAACCTGGGAGAGTCCAATCAGTAACAATATGACAGGAAATAACAAACCCATGGCTTGCAATGTTAAAAAAACAAAAAAAAAACATCATGGGCCTAAATAGCTTTTTTTTTTTCTTCTCTAACCGAAAACCAATTATCTATCTAAATTGTGATAGGGGAGATAAAATGGTGCTGTTTAATTCAGTAGCTCCTTTTCAAAGGAATCGTGGAAATGGAATTTAGTTCAAAGTCATCTCGCCCTGGTGGTGTTTAATCCTGGTGAATATGAATGCTGTTCCTCCAGTACTAAGATTAATTATGGTTGTAGAAAGTAAAGTTTGGAAAGAGGAGGAAAAGGCGGCAGAATCTCAGTCTGTGGTTGGGAACCGTAAGGTCGCTGATTCAAGTCCCGATACGGACTAAAATATGGAAGGTGGTCTGGTAGCTGGACAGGTGCAAGGCCACAGCTCAAGCACTGCCGAGGTGCCCTTGAGCACAGCAGTTAACCCCCATCAGCTCAGGAGGCATCTCTTGTGGGCTGCCACCGCACTCTGACATCTCCCCATTAATGCATGTGCACAGGTCATATTTGTGCATGTGTGTGATGCAGGCCTGTGTGTGTGTGTGTGAGAAGCATGTCTCTATAGTAACAGTGGGAACTACAATTTCCCCGTTGGGATTAATAAAGTAGATCCAATTAAATACAAAAATGAGTCTGAATGTTATAGTTTGTGTTTTCTTGCAGGTGGTGGGAGAATGGCGCTTCAGTCTGATCCACTGTGACATCCTGCTCACCCTGGACGTCATGATGTGCACCGCCAGCATCCTTAACCTCTGTGCCATCAGCATCGACAGGTGCATTATCCCTCTGTCTTTACTCTGTCTCTTTCACTTCACCTGTTTCTCTTTCCTTGATGCTTCTTCTAGTTGATGCGTCACACGCTTTCCACATCACTCTCTCATTTTCTTACAATTTAACTCTCTCTCTCTGAATTTTCTTGGAAGTGACTTGATTATAAATAATTTCCCTCTGATTTTTTTTCCAAAGCTGACATCAAATCAATACATCATTTCTTGCCTTTCTGCTTCGCACGATTGATCTTGACTGATGCGCTCTGATTTAACAAAGAGCTGACGCACAAGAGCTGCAGAAAGGGAAAAAAAAAAAAAAAAAAAGCACATCCACTAAAAACTTTATGGATTGATCCATCACGCAGCTGTCAAAGCAGCAGGACAGAAGCTTGACACCCACTGTCGTCGTCTGTTTTTCCTCCAGTAGGTGATGACAGGCTTCCTCTTCATCTTTTATAGTATCCTCTACAGTCATCAGTGTTCTTTGTGGATGAAGGAGACCAGGATTTGTCCGTCCACCTGTCGCCCTCTTCATGTGTCCTGGGGGAGGTGACCAGACACGGAGCGGGCACAGCGCCTGCAGCTTTGTCCTAATAACTCAGACAAAGTGACACATCGAGGCTGTAGCCTTTTAAACTTGTGTAATTAGGCGCCGTAAATTTAAGGATAAAGTCGTGATTGCTTTGTCAAAGCATTATACGACTTTAAATACCCTGCAGCAGGAAAGCTGTCTTGGCTCTATGCCTTTAACAAGTCTAAAATAAAACAGGGACTGAAAGGTCACCGACAACTTTCATCCGGGCTACCTAAAACTCCGTCGTCCAATTTCAAGTGTTCGGAGATAATTTGATAAATTAGCATAATCTCTGATAAAGTTAGCGTCTTTAATGTGTCTGCTGTATAATTACTTGTTATTTCCGGCCGTGATAAGGGTTGGGCTGTACAAAATAGAGTTAGTTTATAAATACATTAGGCAACTTTTAAGAGCCCTTTAATTACTAAAAAAAAACGACTACAACAACAACAAGCCTGTATCGATGGAGAACTTGCATTTACTCTCGTTATTGAATTTGTTCACGAGGGGATGAGACTGTTCGCACGCTCAATCCACCAATCATCAGCCAGACAGAGCAGTGAAATGTCTGACAGTGTCTGTCCTCAATGGCCCAAGTGATCCACAGTCTCGCTGCTTCGCTGTTTGATGAGTCTTTTAAAAGGTTTGGACACATTTTATTCCCTCTTTGACGCCAGAGAGAATAAAAGTGCTACATCCTCTTTAGTCACCACTTTTCAGATCTGTAGTTCACACCACGGCAAACAGAGTTGTTTAGATTCATACTGATCTGTTAATCATTATTTCTGTAGCACTCGCGAGACGCTTTACAAAAGAGCATGTGGAATAATGTGCAGGAAGGATTACTCCTTTGTATTCCCCACGTTCCTGTTTTCCCCGATTCCTGGCCGCTGAGGTGAAGGTCGGAGCAGGTGATGCACGAGTGAGGACATGAATGAGTGGTTGTGGTGACGACACAGTCAGATGGTGTGAGGGGCGTCAGGTGCTGATGAGATGATAGCACCTCTAAAAATAATAATAACTTATGATTAAGTTGATGAGAGTGAGATAATTCAGCTCAAGCTCATCACGTAGCAACACGAAGTGACCTGCCAGGAGGGAGCAACTTGAAGGTTCAAAAGATCTTCCTGTTTAAAATAAAGTTGCTTTTTGGGAGCTGAACATGTGCAGACGTGTCTGTTATTTCTGACACTTATTAAACATTACGAAAGAATGAACCGTGGAACAATTCCTCTTCTTCTTCCTCGTCTACAATCTACAATGCTTTCAAAAGACAAATCAATGTAATCACACAAAAGCATCTGAAATGTAGAGAAGGATGAAAGAAAAAAGGGAGAACAGAAAAGCAGCAAAGAAATCACCAAGTTTCATTTTCTGATTCAGGAGAGCAATTTTTTTGTTCCCTTATTTTTCTGTTAGAAACAAACAAAACAAACTAAAACAAAAATGAGGAAGAAAGAAAGCTATTGAAATGAAGAATCTTTTTTTACACATGAAACAACACATCGGATTGAACATATTGAAAGCTGGATTTCATCTGTAGGTTTTCCATTAACCCTTTGTTTGTGTCTGTCACCTGAGTCTGGATAATAGAAAGATGGTGAAAAAGACTGCTCACACCTGCGCTCAGAAAGTCAGACTCTGATTGGTTTTGACACAGTGCTCTGACGGTGTTTTGTCTACGTGTAGCTGTGAAACCGGATGCGTCAGCTTCCGTCTGTTTGAAACGACTCTAGAAGTTGATTTCTGCTCTGAATTAAGTGCCTGCGTTTACTTGTAAATATGTGCAAACATGGCAGTGGGATAAAGTTGCATTAACATGTGTAATATCATGCAGATGTTGATGTTGTGTGTTGCTTCGTGTTCTCTGTTGCAGGTACACAGCGGTGGCCATGCCGATGCTTTACAACACCAGGTACAGCTCCAGGAGGAGGGTGGCGGTGATGATCGCTGTGGTGTGGTTCTTATCGTTTGCCATCTCCTGCCCTTTACTGTTCGGACTCAACAACACCGGTAACAGCTGACTCTAAATCCGTCTCTGAAGTTACTCCCCACTCCTATCTGATTAAACTCACTCAAAATATCATTCTTCATTTCCTTGGCTTTGATGTTGGAAAAAGTTGAGGTCATGCCAGCACTTGACAAAAAAAAAAGCTATATATCACAAGGTTCTCAGCTCCTTTAAACCGAGGCTTACATAAAAGCCTCCAAAGCCCCCTGCTGTATCATTTTAACAACAGTCTGGTTAAAATGGATTTCGGTCTAAATAGTGTGTTTGCTTAAAGGGACACAAAGTACGAGGGATGATACTCATCCATGTTGATACTCAGTCAGTTTGTTATGTCCAGAGTCAAAACGTTAAATTCTTCACTTATTTCTACTTATTAATGTTGTGTAAAAGTGTTACTCAGCCTTTTGAGAGCCTTGGTGATGGTGCTGATAATTCGAGGCTGAAGTGTTTTAATTTAATGACATGCTGCTTGGTCATAAATGGGGCAGAAGGTCTCCTTCGCACATTTGGTAATAAGGCACCAAAAGTGTCTTCTTTTAATGTATACTATTTTGGAAAATGGAGATTGGCTAATTTACTCCACAGCTGTTTTTGTTTTTTACTTTGCAATACTGTTTTTTAAGCCTCATCTTCTCTGATGTGAAATTAAAAGAAGGAAATATTCAAGTAACTGATGAAGCCAAAAGCAGACTTGTTTATGCAAACACACTCAGTCTCCCGCTCCATCTGTCCCTGAATTAGATTTTCAATGTTTGATGAGAAAATAAACACATTCTGTACATCTGCTCAGTCAACAAACCTCATACACCTACCACATTACACTTAAATATCCATTAGCACAGACACACAGACCACTGGGTCACATATTTCCATGTTGTTCTCATCGAGCGAAGGACAGGTGACGTCTGCACTGCAAACAAGTGGGCACACATAATCCTCCATCGGGTTGTTGTCTCACTAAAGGAGCAGCAGTGAAGATGCTATAACCTCTGACTTAATGAAGCTATGAGGAGGGACATAAAAAAAAAAGTAATCTGAGAGTTGCAACATACTGGAGATTAAATCAAGGAGATTACTTAACTCTCCTCAGCCACAGATTGCTCATAAATTAGGAGATACTGATGGAAAGTAGATTTTCACTCCGGTTCTGTGATGATGTTTTTACCTGGATCAGAATACATTGCCATACACATTTCCCAAAGGTCCCTTTAAACATTGAATCTCTTAAGACAACTATCAAATAACAAAATACAATGATTGTTGGTACAAGCAAAAAGTGAAGTTATTCAACTTCTGAAACAGCGATTGAAAAAAAAGAAGAAGCTTGAACTCAAGTTCAGTTTATAGTCCAAAAAAACAGACAAACAGTCTTTGACTATCAAATATTTACATTTCATAAGACCATTTAACAAACAACTGCTCTTTGAGTTTTGAATCCTGTAACTGACGTTAAATGAGGGCAGTGTTCATGTTCAATGAATCCCTCAGTGGGTGCTGGATCCAAAAAACAGAAACCAATCACCTTCTACCCTGAAAGACGTCCCCAGTTCTGTTGGACAGAGCTGTAAGTCTCTGTCAATCATTAGCATAGCTAAGCATGCTAATGAACCACAGAGGGTTACATTTGTGGTAAAGCATGCTAATGATCCATCACTGGGGTCACCCAGTGACCCACAGACGGCCTGTTCGTGACTTAAAGCAACACGAGGTCAATGACTCTCGTGTGAGTCATCCTGGAACATTAGCATGCTAATGAGCCATGGAGGCTTAAATTTCTCCCTGTGGATGAAGCTTAGAACTCGGCATTAATTGCTCTTGTTTAACTTTGGGAAGTACAGTAAACATATTTAGATTCAGGAGTTTAATTAGATGCCACTCTGTATTAGCTGCTACAGCCAGCGGAAGGTTAGTCAGAATCTATTTTGACTTTAGTTTTACTCATGACCTGTCTGTAAAAATGGAGGAGCTCTCCATACTTCAGCTGCAATCTTGATAATAATTGTTATAATAATAAAGACGGATGGGGCTCAAACAATTTCTTGGCTTGGAGTATTAAAAGGCAAATGTATTTTACTGTTTGACAGAACCAATGCTGACAGATGTGTGTGCTATTTAACTCCTTCTTTAACTTTGGACCAGTGTGTGAAAAGAATGTTTACCTCTCTTTGTTTCTTTCTTTTTCAAATAATCAAAAGCTCAACGTGTCAAAACTGAACCCACAATAAATCATGTATTGATTCAAAATCATGTACAATATTGTTTTCTTTATCTTCTTTTCTGTATTAGCAAATAGAGAAGGCACCACCTGCAGCTTTGCAGATCCAGCCTTCGTGGTCTACTCATCCGTGGCCTCCTTTTATGTTCCCTTCATCGTGACTTTGCTGGTGTACGCGCAGATCTGTGTGGTTCTACGCAAACGAGGCAGACGCACCGCCCCGCCGCGCAGGCAGGCCCTGCCTGCCACGCTGAGCGCTCCCGAGGCAGGAGAAGGTCATCGACACAGGAAGGTAGATCACACGAAATTGGATGGATTGCATCTGCTTATAGCTCCAAACATTACTCATCATTAGCTCCTGCTGTCTGTCCTCACTAACTCACAAAGTGTGAGTGATATCCAGAAGCCAAAAGAAAAAGTTCTTGCTCCATGCTGTTCGCTTCTGAACGTTGAGAGAAACTATCTGCACCTTTAGCTTTTATTGGGCTGAGCTCTCGTGCAGATGAAGCACGATTCTGTCCTCATGAAGATAATAAGCGAAGAGGGCATAGGAAACCTTTAAGGGTTATTTTGAGACCAGTGTTGAAAAATGTAATTTGACTTTCACAGTATAAAAATACCTTTCTCCTTGAATGAAGCAGGCAAAAGGGTAATTGGTTGGGGAAAAAAACAACACTTGAATCCTTGTCATGTGTAACAGCTCCAGGCGTCAAGCTGCAGACAGCCACTGGTTATATTCGTAATAGTAATGTCAAAGATATATATTTACAGATCATTTGATTTTAGCCGTCCAGAGGTTGTATTATTTTCCTGATCTGTGTTAAGTTTGCACATGAATTCTGTTTTAAATAAAGTTTTAGTTACCCCGAAGTCTCAACAGACGCTTTTTGCAACAGGGGCGACTTGTATTATGAGGGGCCAATTCTTCCCAATGTGACTGCTCAGTTAGATACCAGCAAATAACACCGGCACACAAGGAACCCAGTTACTCTGCAGTAGTAGTTGTGGGAGCATTTACTGTAGACTTTTTAACGTGTGTTTTGTGAATTAGACCGTGTTAGAATTAGACACATTTGCGCAGATTTCAGTGATGCAGAAGCCGTGCAACCTTTTGGTGAATCAGGTCCTCACTTCTTAATCAATCAACCTTTATTTCTGTAATGTGAATCCATAACAAATGTAATCTCAAGACACTTCATAAAAGAACAAAATAGCATACTCTTTGTTGTATATTTACAAAGACCCAACATCAGTCCGTCATGAGGCTGAGCACCATTTCGCAAAGTTACAAGAAAAAAAAACGTCCTTAAAGGTGTCGAAATCTCGAGCAGAACCAGAGTCATGATGAACAGGACAGCCCTGTGCCCACACTGTGCTGGGCTTGGAAAGTGGGCGAGAGGGAAAAAGACACTGATAGAGACAATCTCATCAACAATGATGAATAAGACAGATTTAATGCTACAATGTCTGAATTTATTGTAAAAAGAACAGTATTAGCGGTACAGTACAGTACCGCTAGTATTAGCGAGGCTAAATAAAGAAACAATGCACACAGTTCTGCACTGCCGTCAAACTTTGACAAATTCTGTCAGAGCACTTTGAGGTAAAATCTGAAATACGGGTCATGTCTCACCCTCGGCTTCAGCTGTACAATGGACTGTGCGCTGTGCCTCAGAGTATGACAGCATGAAGCTGTACTTGTTAGAGGAACCATTTCATGTGAATGGTCTTCTCCTTTCTAGTGGATCCACATTTGATTTGTATTTTCAATTCCTTGTTTACTTTAAGTGAATCAGTTGGGGAAAGAAAAATCTGTCTGAATCATTTTTGCAATGTCTTTCTCTTTCAGAATAAGTGTACACAACCAGAAGATGTGAAGCTGTGCACACTCATCCTGAGACCTGCTACTGCTGGCCCACAGCGAAAGAAAGTGGTAATTGTTAGATTCAGCACAAAGATACAGCAAAACAACAGATTTCTGTCTATTCACTGTCACTCTCCTGTCCTCCAGTGTTGCAATGATGCTTTGTTTACATCAATTCAGTTTTCAGTTGGATAGCCCCAAATCACAACAACGTTTTTCTTACAAGACTTTGATAAAAAAGATTTTTCTTGTTATTTACACTGTGCTACTTTGATGGGCATGGAAAGTGGAACACATCTGACTGAGTTTGCCTTTGAATCATTATTTTGATCAAGCATCCACACGGGTGTTCTTTCTGCCATGTGTAACATCATCCTGCCCTCCTCTCATGGTATCAGACCCTGGTTAAAGAGGCGGTGGTCCACCCCCTCGATGTGGAGCCGGGTCGGTTCCTGCCGCAGACTGAGCAGAGCATAGCTCCTCCTCCTGTTGCTCCCCAGACTTCATCCCACGCAGGACGGGCCAGGATCTCCTTGGCCATCGCCGTCGGACCAGCCCCGGTTCTTCCCTCAACAGTGACACGATCCGCTCTGTTGCCCCGCCCCCCCACCCTTGAGGACGGCATGAGGGGCCGTGAGGGATGGCGGGAGCGCAGCGGAGGCAGAGAAAGGTGGGGGATCACCAAGGACAGGGTGAGGGGGAGGCTGTCCCAGCAGAAGGAGCGGAAGGCGACGCAGATGTTAGCGATTGTACTCGGTAAGCAGCAGTTATAAGAGATGCATAGTGATGAGCTGTTGAGTCTCTTAGTACACTCTAATACTGTCACAGTTTGTTTTATCACAAAGTTGCCATCTTATATGTCTACAAACCAACAAGTCTGCATAAATATTTAAGGAGTGCTCACAAGGGGGGAGGGGGGGCAGTTCAAGTCCAACTTCTAGCTCCTTTACTGCATTTCCTCCCCTCTCTCTCCCCCCAATACTCGGTGCAGTGTCAACCAATTAATTTATATTTTAAAAGCACAAAACTTTATAAGAAAAAAAGAAGAGCTCATAACGAGAAAAGTTATTTACTGTTTACTGCGGTTTTCATCAATAACCTTTAGCTGGGAGCAGAGAGCGAATGTGTCTGAAAATTGGTTTAGATTTTAGAAAAGAGACCCATTTCATTCAGTACTTCCTCTACTCTTTTATACAAACAAATAAGCATACGAGATGGAGGATTTTGAATACACGCATTGGAAAAACTTCGAGTTCCTTTCTGTCAGCAAAAGGAGCTGATATAAAATGACTTTGTTTGTTGGTTTGATTGTGTTTTGCTTCTTGCCTATACTTCATCTTTTCTGTGATTCATTAGACACGGCTGCCGTGACACTGTGATTGAGATTGAAGAAGTCGTCTATCTAGTTATCAACAGTCTGCTTTAATCATAAATAAGCTGTTTAAATGATATCGTCAGCAAAATTAATCATGCATAAACTTC
The DNA here is from genome assembly GCF_947650265.1 of Symphodus melops. Lineage (NCBI taxonomy): Eukaryota > Metazoa > Chordata > Actinopteri > Labriformes > Labridae > Symphodus > Symphodus melops. The sequence continues at coordinate 26,303,229 of NC_136695.1, forward strand.
ATCCAAGGTGTCATGCTACCTTTTATGCCTTCATGTACCCTTCTCTGGTTTTCACTGTACAATCTATTCGTCTATTTACAGTGTGAATGAAAGAGGATGTCGTATCATTTTTCATTAAATTGAAGCGTTAACAGGATTTTGACAGCAATTTCACTTCTGCCTGAAGTGTGATTGATGGTATTGATGATCCAACCATTCGCGCCGCCAAGATTTAAGGGTGCATAGGGTCTAATTAAAAAAAAAAAAAATCTTAGACATGGGGGATTATAGGTACACTCCCCCAATGCTAACGAGACTATGTCAACGCCTATATATCACTTTTAGCTAATAAAGTTATCCACTGTATGACTTAAAGCTAACTTCAGGCTGTTTGACTAACATGACCACACACCCACTACTTTTAGTTGACTTATTTAACCATTTACATCTTAGCAAATTATTGTAACATTTATTAATTACTTTTGGCAAGTGAAGTTTTACTTTATACCATCTACTACTTCTTAGCTAACTATTTCAACCATTTAGAAAAAATATTTTTACTGTTTATACTTGAGCAATCATCTATTTCACAACCTGTTTGGACTCCAGTGCTGGCATGTTTTCTGGTTTTTAAACTCAGTATTTTTTCAAAACCTGTATTTCCTTTTCAGGTTTTATTTTTATTTTATTTTTTTTTCTTGGCTACTCAACACACTTTAAAGGTACCCTCAGCACTCAAGTACCCTGAGTTTTCCATCACTTCACTCATCCATTTCTCGTCCCTCTTTCCAAGGTGTTTTCATCATCTGCTGGCTGCCTTTCTTCCTCACCCATGTGCTGAAGGCTCACTGCAGGAGCTGCTGTATCTCCCCCTCACTGTACAGCGCTGTCACCTGGTTGGGATATCTCAACAGTGCTGTCAACCCTGTCATCTACACCACTTTTAACATTGAATTTCGCAAAGCTTTCATCAAAATCCTGCACTGCTGAGAGCCGGAGACGTGAAAAACATTATCTGTCAAGAAACAAAGTTGGTTGATGTTTGAGATCAGACGTGAGAGATGCAGAAGTTGGGGCCAGACACTAGATTTCATGTCGGCTTAGATAATTGGTACATGCATCCAAAAACTAAAGACAAGAGAAATGAAACCAGCAACTCCGACAAGACTGAAGAAGACAGAAACATGACTCACAGAAAGAAGGGAATAAATAAACACTAGAAAAGAAAGAAGGTTTGTCAATTAAAAGACAGCTACAAGAATCGAAAACAAGCTGGGGATGTGCACGGAAGAGAAACCACGCATCGAGTTGTGTAAATACAATCTGAAAAGAGAATATTTGAAGACTGTGGATCTCTCTGCAGCATCTTGACGGAAAGACTCGACACACTTGAGACTCGTGGAGACGTGACTGTTTTTACAGTGCTGGGTTTATGTCAGAAATGTCTTTGGGTTTTCTTTTTTTTTGTCTTGGAGAAAGAGCATATTGTTATGTGTTTGCATGAGCTTTTCTCTCTCAGAGGACAGGAACAAACAAAATAAACCTCGGCGTTTGAGTTGCGCAAGATGGAGATTCATGCACAATGCATAATTGTTTCTGAAGTTGCATCAAAGTAAAATTGTGGATGTGGTTGTAAAGTGCAAACAGAATCCAAAGACTTAGTTTTTGTAATGAATTGGTAACATGATATGGTTTAAATAAGTGTGCTTGAATGTGTAATTTGTTGCAGAAAATCATCGTAAGAAGAGGGATCACCGTTACTGTACAAACATTAATCATAATATTAAAAACAAAAGTATTATGTCATTGCTAATAACTGATCATTACGACATTAAATGAAAAGAGAAATCCCTGACGCTATAGTTTGGTCCTTTGGTATTTTTAGTCAAATTAGAAGCCACAAATAAACTTTAAACATGCATTATGTAAATTAAATGAAGCCATTTATCAGAGCTTACATTTGGTTTTACTCTCTGTCTGAATGAATTTTCCAGGTATTAAATTTAAATGACCATCTGTAAAAGTTAGCATTCAGACAGGAGTCTGTGTGCATACTGAGGATTGAAGATAAGCCTTCGTATCATTCTGCTGCATAATATCCCCAACGGCTTTCCACTATCCCTGTTTTTATTACTAAGATTAATGTGTGTGTGTGTGTGTGTGTGTGTGTGTATATGTGTATATATGTGTATGTGTGTATGTGTATGTGTATGTTGTGCGGAGGCGGTGGTCCATCCTCTCGATGTGGAGCCGGGTCGGTTCCTGCCGCAGACTGAGCAGAGCATAGCTCCTCTACCCCAGAGTCTCTAGAGTGACCCCCCAGTTCCTGTCCTTAGAGTGACCATCAGATTTAAAGAAAAAAAAAAAAGAAAAAATGAATGTTTTAAAGAGAACCTGCAACATGAATAGTTTAACTTTAGCTCACCTACAGGTCATTTAGTTAAAGAGGTTTCCAGCATCCAATACCCAGAAAATGTGACTCTCAAATGAAAGAAGTTTGCTTTACTCTGCCAGCGTCCTCACTCCTCACTATAATTTAGTTCTCCTGTCTGTATGCTGCTGATGTACCTCTGCACGATAAACCACATTCTATTAAGTTTGAAATGCTGCAGCCTTACACAGGCTTCTGGGGAGAAGTCAAATTGGGGGTCCTTCTCTCCTCCCCTGATTGATACCGCAGAGAGGAGAAGCTGGCAGAGGTGTGTATGTGAGGAGTGAGGAATATCTCTAGTGCATTGCCAGTCAGCCTGATTGGAGTAAACAAGGACTCTGACACCAATACGGGAGCAAATGAAGCCTGAGCGCTTTATTTATTCATTCATTCAGTCAGTGTCATGTGAAGGTGGGGAGACAGCAACTCCTCGCTCATGTTGTAAACAACCAGCAAGCAATACTCAGGCATTTTGAAGCTTCAGCATACAAATGTTTGACTTGTTTTATAGGTGACTTGTATGCATGGCATAAAAAAACACTGCAGAGACTTACAAAATAAACACGGCAGCAACTCAGTGGCGGATGAGCCTAGACTGAATAGATTGTGTCTGCAAGAAACTAAACACAGTGACACACATATCAATAGAAAATAAAAATAACATCGGACAAAAAACAAACGCACTTGACAAGAAAATGTTTATTCAGCATGTTAAGTTTCCTTTCCATTCATTGTTGTCATTTCATGAAAGGAGCAATGCAATAACTCAACAACTACTCCGTCTATTCATCCATCCAATAACATTTAGAAAAGTTGCAGTGACAAGGAAAGACATCCTTTTAACAATCAAAGACCTTGAGCAAAAGCAGACTCGTGCTGAACAGAACAGACAGCTTGAAAAACGTGACAGAGGAAGATGAAGAGAGAGAGGCCGATAGAGACAAACAGAGCAACAACAATAGACAAAATATATATATATATATATATATATATAAACTTTATTACAGGCTCTAAGCCCAATAGGCAGACATACAACATATAAAAACCGTTATAGCTGCAATGTCAGTAATAATAGTGAAAGTGTCGTATTAGCTGTAACAACAAAGTGTGATAACAGACTGATCACTCTAACATTACATTCGACAACTACAGTGACAATGCAATGTTGATTATTGCGGCTTTAAAACATAAACATGTAGGCATGCGACTTTATTGAGACAGTTTTATATAAAAATGTACAATGTAAAATTTGTAATAATTGTAATGTAAGTTTGTTTTCCTTTAAGGAGTTGCAAATTGTTGCTCTATAGGCTAATTTTATAAGATTTTTTATTTGATTCTATTTTACACATCAGATCCAGAATCAAACCTCTCCTCAGGTGATACAATCATATTTCCTTCACCGTCTTTGATCTGTGAAGTGAACACTGTGACTATGGTTCCCTGATGCTGCCAGCACCTCACGCTGTCTGATGTGATCAGATGAACAAAATACTCATGGGAAGACGGGACACTGACAAGCAAAGACCAGTGCTCAAGTAGGCCACCTCTGATTAATAATAGGAGGATGATTATTGGATACATATCTTCCAACAATGAGAAATTCAACTCCTGGACGCTGTATGTGTGTCCGTGTGTGCAGCCATTATCCTCCTCAGCCCTGGTGAGTGGGCGCAATTTAGCGCCGTGGTGTACATTACCCTCTGTTGTTAAACTCTGACCCGAGCTCACAATTATCTCCATGCATATTTCATAGACTCCCGATGACAAGAGTGCACGTATCTGTTACTGACCTGCCTGCTGCAACCTCACCTGTTCTGACCAGGGCAGAAAGATTCAAGCGGAGAGGAAGGAAGATGATGAAGTGGGGGTGACAAAATGAAAGGATTATGTGTTAACTGAGGAGAGCAGAATAATCTCACGAGAAGATGAAGACGTGACAAACTGCAGAAAGATGTGCTGAACCGAGGGCGATGGATTCACAGTAAGAGAGCGGATATCTTTGGATTAAAGATGCAGCAGAGCAAACACACCTCGTCGATGTCCGGTCAGTGATCGTACAGATGTGATGTATTTGCAGCCGCTTGAATAAGAGGAAGACACACACCCAGATGAAAAAACCCTGTGCATACAAATGAGGCTGACGTTCTTCAGGTGAGAGAAGTACACCAATGTGATTCGATATGATCTTCAGTCACAGATTTCCTTCATGTCATCAATAACTCTGATCAATAGAAGATAATTAAGCTTGAGATAATAACACATAAATTATTATTATGGATGAGTGATATTTGATGCCTTATTTTTCTTTAATGATGTTTTCACAGAGATCAGTATTTCATAAGGTGTTTCATTAGAGGGATATTGAAGTTATCCTTATTAAAGTCATCTGGGGAAAATGAGCTTAATTAAATTTATGATTAATCAGTTGCTAGAATAAGGAATGAAAGGTAATGATGAGAAAAAATGATGAGAATCAAAAGATTGATTCTGCATTATAAGAGAATATCAGCATTCAGTTTCTGTGTGCATATTAGCAAACTTTCTATCAAGTGTACTTGTTGTTCTTTTGCAGGACTTAGCAGAAGTTTCCGGGTATTTGTCAGTTTCTGCTGCCCCCCACCCCTTACAACAGCATGTCTTAAATACCACAAACCTGCAAAATCCTGCTGATCAGAGCCCAGAATAAGCTATAAACCTTCATCCCAGAGAACATGGATCCTGACTTAAATCATGCCCTGCAGCTCAGGACAGCTCCCAACGATTTTACAAGTACGGATCTGCAGCTCCAAACCAGCACCGTTCATTCTGACGCACAGCAGCCAGTCGTTGCATCAATCTATCCATCCCTCGAGCGCTGGTCTTCAACATCTTTTCAGACTCCAATCAGTGTTGAAGTAATAAGTGTGTCGTCTCTGGTCCCCTCAACAGTCCTCACACTCGTTCCTCAATATAAACCCACTGAAAAAAATAGCTTATATCCAGAGCTTCCATCCTTATCTGGAGAGAATCCAGAGCTGCAACTTCCAGGAAATTCATCCTCCCCCTCTGGGTCTTCAGAGGCCCACGGTCAAAACACTCCTTTCTGTGATACTCCTCCTGAAGTTCAGGAGAGGAAACCATCAGATGGCACCCTGCTGGAGGAGGGATCTGTAGGTGTCATTATACCCAAAGATTTCACACATGAAGAACCAGGTATGAAAATGATCAGCTTGGTGTTACCATTTTATAAGGTAAAAAGAAAAACACACAATTTATTCACCTTGAGTATATTATACTTTTGCTTAATTACTATCCAGCATGCCTTATAACATACATTTAAATAAATAATCTCACCCTGCTGTCTCTAATAAATGCATCAGATGCATCATTCTTTGCAGTGTACCACTGACTTCTGACAGCTTCCCTGCGTCGAGGCTTCAGGCTTAAAAAGCACAACAAACGTGTTTGCTTTTATAGCTCATAAAGACAAACTCGTAAAAGTTAAATCAGTTAGATAACCATCATAAAAGACCCCAACAGAGCTTTAGAGCGGTGTGCTCCAAGGTTCAGACCACACAGAAACATCACTGAATGCTACACAGGAATGTTTTAACATTTGGGGAAATCTGCTAATTTGTAATTCATTAAAGTTAAGTAAAAATTAATTCCACTCACAGCTGTGCGTTCAATCTAAGCCTGGGTATAAAGCTTAGCATAAAAACTGGAAACATAATGGAACAGCTGCTGTGGCCTCTTTCAGTGGCCAAATCCACCAGCTTTACCTCGCCAACCAGACTTCTTGCTAAGCTAAGCTAACAAGCGCTCCAGCTTTTCTGGATTAACATTGGGAATTTATTGCTTTAAGATTTCCCATTTAAAAATCAGAGAGACTGATCAATAAGTTAAGGGAAGAGAGTCTTCCATAAAGTTTTGGTCATTTGATGAACTTCCCTTTTTTAAAATTTAAAATTTATTTTATCTCTTAAAAAAGAGCCATTGTTGCGTGCTGGCAATCATGTCAATGTCATGTCATAAAACAGCTGCAGCTCTCAGCAAGGATAAATATAATTTCCATCATGTTGATTTTGTATTAACGTTAAATCTGCTCAGGGCAGTTTTTTCTGTTGTTTACTGATAGCATGGGTCAAAACTGACAGCTGTTGGACGCCAGCGGGAGCCGGGGCACGACAGCGCGGAGGGAAATTTCTCCTTATTAAAATGATGTGTTGTTTTATTGTCTCTAAGAAAGCTGAGGATTAGTGGAACCCGAGGAAACAAAAAGGAATTAGTCTGACTCTACCGAGTGTGTTTAGAAGTAATTGAAGGCAGAATTGAGACTGAGTTTGTGTGCCCCATGTATAGAGGCTATACATGTAATATATATTTTTAACAATATATGTTTGATAAGATATGAGACAAACGTACTTTAATCAGGAGAGGCTTAAGTAAGAGTTTACAATTATTCATTAATTAGTTACTGGGGCTAGAGGAGGGTCGCAGCGATCGCACAGAAATGCCAAACTTGCCTGTGGAAGAGAGAGAGCAGGTTTTTAAAATTTGACCGAGGCAGGAAGATTGTTTGAGAGAGGTTGTGGCAGAGTCGGGTTGGATTATTACTTAAAGACTAAACGCCCCAAATCAACTGAATCAACCAGATCAACAGAGCAGGCAGAAGGGGGAAGTAGTAGAGAGGGAGCGGCTAAGTTGAATGAAGAAATAAATGTGTGAGAGAATATAACACAGTCTTCCTGCTTCAGCTCCATTTGTTAAAATGTGGCGATTTCCAAGAGACACGCTCCCAGGCTCTGTTTCTTGACTTCACACTATGCTTCACTAGCTGTTCCTACATTTTCAAGCGCTGACACTCATAATAATAAAGAGTATTGTTTGGTCCTAACTGTCCCATCCTTCTATATAAAACAGTGATTATCTTACTTGCTAGACCGTCGAAGGTGTTGGAGACACTTTTAATCCATCTTTTTTCATCACATTGATGAAGTGTCCTGTATTCAGGCTTCATTTTGCTCATGTCTCTCCAGTGTTTTGCCTCCTATATGAATCATTGCTACAGCTGCCTCAGTGGGATTGTTTCTTTTGTGTATTGTTCTCTCGCTTCTACTAAAGTCCCTCATCATTTCAGCGTGCCATATTTCAGCCTCTCCATTGAGAGCAGACGTAAACAATTTGCTTCGCCCATCCAACCGAGCCATCTCTTCGACTTCCCAAACAGAGCGCTTTCTTATCAGCTCTTTTATGAGACACATTCGATATCAAGCCTCAGAGTTTCACCAAACATGGCGTGCTGAGGCAGCAGTTGAGACTCAGTGAAAAAAACCACAAGATGATGAGATAGTGCTGGTGTGCAATCTCTTTTATTGTTCCTCCTCAAAGTGGCCTTTGGTGCTATTGGTTACATTAGTTATTTTAAAGGCCACTTGCTTACGGATCACTTGCGTCATTATAGATTGGCCCGCGTGACATCTGAGTAAAGTTAACATTTTCATTATTGGTTGGTGAGGACGTGTCCTCATTCCTTAGAGGTCTATTCCCAGTGCAATGATAATTATGAACTCCTCTGGGTGATTTGTCTTTTTGAAGGTGCTTATTGGGTCTGCATTGTCGACAGGTTTATCTAGATGGCTACAAGTAATGATCTAGGAAGATTACTTTGTGGAAAGAAAGCAAAACACTTTGTTTTATTTCTGCTTTCAAAATGGAAATTGGCTCACAACATTTAGTCGCCAACCTGAATGCTAAGTATTTTCTTTCCCCTGCCCTGATCCAAGCACTTTACTTTAGAGTGTAATGCTTTCAAGTCCTATGCTCCTATTTCTTGTCGCTGGCCCGCTGTGTCTGAGCAGCAGGATCGTAGAAGGAAGGATAAATAAACCCAGTCAAGCAGCTGAAGCCTTTAAAGGAGCTATATGTAACGCTGACATGTAGCATTTAAAATGGGTACTACAGTCTAAATTCAAGCAAGCCGACCCCCCCTCCACTACAGAGTCAATGTGCACGCAGGTTACCATGACACTGATGATTTAGTTTAACCAGCTCTGCAACAGTTTGTAAACCAATCTGCGTTTTCTCAATTTTAAATAAATTTAGCCTAATTTTATTAGGTTTCTTCTCATGAAGATTATTAGAAAATGCCCAGGCTTTTTAGGTCAAGGTAGAATCAGTTTGCTTGCCTGCTTCCATCACTTTGCTGTTGCCGTGTGCCTGGCAATACAGGGGTCGTCCAAAACGGTCTTGTTGGGGTGCATTAAAACCGCCTAACTTCTCTGGTCAAAACGAATCCAGACCATTCAGGACCTGAATCTAAACTTAGAAGGAGGTCATACTGGCTGCTGCATTGCTTTCTGAGAAGCCAGCACTTCAACACAGCATGTTTCCTTAATGTCTGATCATATAGGAAGCTCACTGCGATATTGCTCCATTAAGGAATAGTGTTTGTCACACTTGATTCTTCTGGTATAAATTGACATTTTGTACAGTAGTATGTAACAGTATGTAGAATCAAACTAATAAATACAACATAAACCCATCAGGAAAAGTGTAAAGTACCACTCAGAGCTAACGAATGACTCACCTCATCATCACCATCACTTTTTGTCAAAAACTTGGTCCGTAATTCGTCTCAGGTCGTCTGCCTCAGGTGGCTTTTGTTCAAGCATAAAATTGATTTTAGCATACTTTTTTTTTGTTCACCTTCAGGGCCCTGCATGCAGCTCATGCTTTACCTCATAAAGTGGATGTTTTTATACCCAATTCACTCAAGTCGTTTGAATGCAGCCTTTTTATGTTCACACCGGAAAAAAGTGTCGTCCCAAAGACCCTCGGGGGAGCTTGCTTCTTAACGCTAGAACGACAAAACTCAGCCGCTTGTTTTTAGAAATGACTTTAAATTCTACCTTCCCTGTGAGGGGTGTTCTCTTCCTGGGTTGTGTGTTATGATTAAACTGCGTCTTTAATGGCCGTCGTGAAGCTGTTTTGTTCTGCCACTGTCTTTGTACGTACGATACAAATGTTTGAATACTTAAAAGAGAAAACAACGGTCGCTCTATTAGAAGTGTGTAGCTACACTAAGAGGCCACTAGTATGATTTACTTTATTAGTTTTAATGTAGAAGTTGCACAAAAGAAAATCAGCCCACATATATTCTATCTGCTCAGCATCAAACATTCAGTCGACACTGTAGGTTTATTGAGAGTTCTGGATTCACAAACCAGGAAATGAAGCTGCAATCAGATCAATCCACTTTATTTAAACTTAAATGAACATTTATGGATGTAATGTTGATTGCCATGGTTCGAAAGCCTTTTCTCCTGAGACCTCTAGAAGCACTCCCAAGTAGACCTGCATGGAGTCTCCTTGTGGCATTAACTTAGTTTGTCACAGACACATTTAGAGACTATTGATGAAATTATCAGGACATTTAAGAAAAAGGAAAAGATCCAAGGGGAACTTCAGTTTCACACTCTGTAATTGAACATGATACACACACACACAGGCTGAAATACACACGTGCAGAAACAGAAGCCTATGGACATGCACTAATGGCTAAAGAGATGTTAGATTCAGCTGCCAAAAAACATAGGAGAATATCTTAAAAGGTACGAGAGCTACTGCTGTACTACAGAAGAGAGTGAATTAAACTTACACTGGATGCGCATGTTGCTCTCATGATGTAGATAAAGCAAATGTTTGAGGCCTTATGAAATGGAAACATGATAAAGTAAGATGGAAAATGGGTTTTCTTGGAGATGAATGTATTTTCTGTGGTTTTAAAACAAAACTTCCATTATTTATTTGTAGATTCGGAAGCTCGGGTCTTTTCATCTCGTGAGCTGTTCCTGATGGTGAGCATCCCGATCGTCACCGTACTGGTCATCATCTCCGCCCTATTAGGTAAACTATTGGACTGCAGATGTACGGGCATGATTACTGATGTACTGGAAGTTCTGTTAATATACTTGTCGTGCGTTGAATTTGTATTTTGTAAGAGCTGCTGTTATAAACGCACCTGTTTGAAAGTTCTCTTCATTCATAATATTGATGTTGTTTCAAAATGTCTTAAGGCTCCAAGAGAAAGCACTCACACGAAAAATCAAAGGAGCAGACCTAATTGAAATCTTTATATAGTTTGCCATAAATATGAGTATTGGCTTTTTCTTTTATTAGTTCAGTGTTAAATAGGAAATATTCAGCATTCTCAACTTGTACAAAAAAAACCCTCCTTCGTTGAACTTTTTACATATGATATATTCAACCCTTATCTTTAGTTTCAGCACCTCCGTATAACAACCTGAAATATCTAACTCTAATTGTTTCAGCGAATGCTAATTTCATTTGAGCTAAAGTAATTGTTAAATAGACCTCAGGGAGCATGCATTATTGCAGTCGGAGGTTTTGGCCATTTAATAAAGAAGCTTATCAGAGATATTTGGACTTTGGCCAGAACTCATCTTGAGGGGAGTTCTCTGTGATTAGAAAATGTGGATAACATCTATTTCAATGGGTTTCACTTTTAACACATGCAGTTTGCAAGTTAATGTCATCTAAAGCTTATCGTGAATATTAACTGGATTTATAGGCTCTAAAGATAATAAGAAAGGAAAATGCAGTCGAGCAGTTATCCTGGTTTCAAATTAGAAATATCAGTGTCCTTTTTAATAGAGTTAAGGTTTTTATTTGTAAAAGTACACAGGTAGTCTGTTTACTTGGAGATTTGGTTATTTTAATTCTGACAATATTCTCTGATTCAATTATTTATTTATTGAAGTAATCAACTTGTATGTCACTGCTTTTCCTCCTCAGTTAAGTTCCTCATGTTCCCATCTGAGTTAAGTGAATTATCTCCACCTTGTGGTGGGAAGAGGAACTGCAGCATTCCAACACAGCTGCCTTTTTTGAATAAGAACCCGGTGAACCAGACAGGCAACGTCACTGCAGGTAAAAACAGATATACTATAAATGAGAAATTAAAGTGATTGGCAGGTTGAGAAAGTGTGATATTAAAGTCATTAAAGGTCTGAGCTCATCTAGGAGATGATAAGATATCCAACAGCCAGACTATCAAGTTTAATAGCCTAATTATGGAAAGAGTTCTACTGAAATAAATGTAATAATTTCCCAAATTAAAGTTGTAAATGTAATCTTTGCAGAGTGTTAAAAAGTAAATTCTTACTCTGATTTAATATCTGAGCCTGTATAGCTCTGCATGCATTCATTTTCCTCCCTGACCTCCTCTCAGGCTGCCCAGTTCCTGCCAGTGATGGCCGCCGTATTGTCGGGGGTACACTGGCTGCTGAGGACAAGTGGGGCTGGCAGGTCAGCATGCACTGGAGGGGGCGACACGTCTGTGGAGGTGCCATCGTCTCCCCGCACTGGGTCATCACTGCAGCTCACTGCTTTGTTGAGTAAGAGAGGGAAGGGTGGAAAAATAGGTCATAAGTTAATCAGTTCATATTTATTTTTACAGCGCCAAATCATAACAAATGTGATCTGAAGACACTTTACAAAAGAGCAGATAAAAGGCCTATTATTGCCAAGAGAGAGAGAGAGAGAGAGAGAGAGATGCATCCTGTCTACATGTTTGAGGTAAGAAATGAATGTTGGGGTCGATCTGTCCTCAGACCAACAAATAAAATAGAAAATAAAAAATTACAAATCCTACCAACTGCTGTGACACCTATAAGCAGTGAATCTTGCACAGGGATCAAAATTGAATTTTAAAGGAAGAAGAAAAAGCTTCTTTGTTGTTTGAACATTTTGTGGCAAACAAAGAAAAATCAATTCTACTTTACTGTCGTTCATCCAGATGCAAGCCAAACAAAATACAGTTTGTTACAAACCAGGTGCTAAGAAAACGAATGCACATATCAAACAATGAAGAAGCAGAGCTTTCATTCACAACTTCACCAACTTCAGATAAGATATAACTTTATTGATCCCCAGACAGGAAATTCAGTCCAAGGTGCATGAAGAGCTCCAGCAACACTTAAAATATAAAGATCAACTTTTTTCACTTTATTAGACCAACACATTCAGCTTGTCGTCTTCATTAGGGTCCAAACAACCTACATGTGATAAACACTGCTGTAAAGGCCGATGTGCTCGATATGATGCCTGGCTGTGTGTATGTAAACATGGGAAGAGACAAACAAAGTGCAAGTGTAGTGTGTTTTTATTTATTTTGTTGCAGTTCTCTTAAAATAGGGAAAATGTGTTAACCTGTAAACCTGGAGGTTCTGACCCATACACAGCCCCTCTTTCCTCAGTCCTCATAGGGAGGTCTGTAATCAAAACTGAATTAGTCACGTTGTAATCAGGTTCAAGTCAACAAGATAAAAATGAAGGAAACGAAGGCCATTCAGGACCTCCAGTAGAGTACTTACCACAGTTTGCCTCTCAAATAGCAGAGTTTCTGTCTGCAGGGGGCTCTCCACTCCCCTTCAACATGTCGTTTGGATGTAGAGCAATCAGATATTTGAGCACCACTTACAAACTGAGAGCAGCTGATCAAATCATTTGGAAAGGCTGAAGGAAAAAGGATCAGATTTGTTTTCAGTTTGTGTATAGATGAACAGTTAACTGTGATCGACATTCATTCTTTTGTATGTTAGATGAATGCATCACTGCGATTGTATGTTGAAGCAGTATTACTAAATACAGTATAAGAACTATGAGGGTCATTTGGTTCTGCTTTTGAACTTGTTACACAGTTTGAAAGCTCAGTTTTTGAAAACCTTTCACTCCTCTGGGCTGTAAACAGCAAACGTCTTTTCTTCAATGTAATGAAATAGATCTGAAGCAGGGACACAACAGGTGGTTACATTGCCAGGTTTTTGGACTATCCACTCCTCTACACGGGAAAGATGTGTGTTTGTGCTTTACATTTTAACGTGTTATTTTTCTGTAAATGATTCACTCGACTACACAGACTCACGGCTGATAAACACCAGGAGATGTCCAGATAAGATCCCTGTGCTACACTGATTAAAAATAACATCAGCATAGTCCACAGTGTCTCACAGTGATCTGAACACAGGCAGGCATGGCCCCTTCACTTAAACTCTGTGTCTGTGCAGGAACAACATGCTGGAGGTGTCTGACTGGCTGGTGGTGGCGGACACCGTCAACATCGCAGACAGCTCGCTGGGGAAACGCTACAGAGCGCTGCAGGTCCTCCCTCACCCTCGATTCAACAAATTCAACAACGACTATGATGTGGGACTGCTGCGCACCATCACTGACATGGACATGACAGGTAGTGCCTTATGTTTATTTGCAGCTAATACAAGTCTATCCAAGTCTTTTATATGTCTGGAGGAACTTGGCACTGGAAAACACAAGTTTTAACCGTCACATGTTTGACAACCTTTATGTCTTTATTTCTCCTGTAACATTGTGTGTCATCACTGCCCTCTGTTTGTAGACGGGGTGCGACCGGTCTGTTTACCCAGCCCTAGTGATTCTTTTCCTCCTGGATCAGCCTGCTGGATCACAGGCTGGGGATACACTCATGAAGGAGGTGTGATACACTGATTTTCTTTTTTTTAATCCCATGATTTGGTCCCTTTTCATTTGATAACTTACACTCATCAGTTTCAATTCTAAGAATAACCCTACAGTACATCCTGTGGTTGTTACTCAACCTTTTTCAAGGATCCAGAAGTAGTTTAATCAAAGCCATATAGACTTTATATTTGGATGTAGTCAGTGATTTCATCCACTGGTTTCTGAAGCCAACATGGAGCCCATTGATGGTGTTCGCCATATTTGAATTTCTGTCTTAAAGTAAACCTAACGGGCAAAGAGCTGAAGCTGAGGCGGGCCATAAGCCTCCTCTAAAAGTCAACCACGCCCCTTTAAATAAATCAAAATCTAAACGGATGACGTTAACACAAAATTTAAGCCCTGGTAAGAGTGTGCTGATAAAGACAGGAGCTATTGAGAACAAAATAGATTTTTTTTTTTTGTTTATACCAGGCTGAACACATATTTCTTTCTGCTGTTTAAATGGATGGTTGTGTACACGGTAAATCAGGGTCCTTTGGAGCCAGCCTCAAGTGGAGACTTGAGGAACTGCAGCTTTGCACATTGGCTTTCTTCTTTAACAACCGAGGTGCCTCTTGGTCAAACCATCAACCCTTAGCCATTTAAAGCTCCTGTTAGACACATTTGTTGTGTGCAGATTGAAGTTTTTGACTGTCTGAGAATTTTTTTTACTCAAAAAACAGTACTTTTCATAAATAATCTTTTTCTCTTTCTTTTCTCTCAGGCTTTGTGACAGATGAGCTGAGACAGGCTCGGGTCAAGTTAATCGCTCAATCTGACTGCTCCCACTCGAGCATGTACGGCTCATTTCTGACTCCTCATATGATCTGTGCTGGATCCATCGATGGAGGGGTAGACTCCTGTCAGGTAAACACTCACACTTATAAAATCTCCATCTAAACCTAACCAACAAAGAAGATTTTTAAAAATCTACAAATGATAACCAGCTCAAAGTTGCACCAGATCTCTGCCACCACTGAATGTATGCAAATGTTTGGTTTGTAATGTTTGCATTTGTTGGGGCCTTGTTTCAAGGGGGACAGTGGTGGACCCCTGGTGTGTGAGACAGCTGATGGGGACTGGCGGCTGGCTGGCGTGGTGAGCTGGGGAGAGGGCTGCGGTAGACACAGTAAACCCGGCGTCTACAGCAGGATGACCAAACTTATTCACTGGGTCCAAAAATACACAGAGGTACCTCGCTGTCCCTTTTATTGTTTGGATATTTTGTTATCAGAGTTGGTCAAAACTTGCTATAAGATTATATAATTTAATTATAGCTGTGTGAGATAGATAAGAATGAAATTGAAAAGATATCAGACCGGGGGGATTTTTTAGCTGTTCTAAAAATGCATCGTTTTGGGAGAGTTTGGCTTTCTATCATGAAGCAGGTTATACAGATTGCAGGTCTCGTAACTTCTGGGATTGAAGTATAAACACAATATTTTGTAACAAATTGCATAAGTTTATTTTATTTGCTCTAGCCCCCACATTAAGTGTTTCATTTAAGTAACAACAACTAAAGTTTCTGCACATTTAAATAAACTTTCTGTAGGCTGTAACTTAAATGTTTCCCAAGTAACCAACAATGAGGAACCAAATGAATAAAACAGTAGCTACATAAAATATAAGTAAGATGCAGACAGAGACCCTGTTAACATACATTTAAAGGCAAGATGCACTCTATACAAACGGTACATTTATGCAATATACTGTATATTCATGCAGCTTGTGTTTTCCTTTCTCTGTTTTTGGTGAAGGGGAAACCAGAAGAGCTGGACGAGACCAACACGCTAAGACTGAACATTTAATAAAGAATTAAGAAGCAATGACTTGTTTCTGCTTGTTTATGAACAACTGAACAAAAGTCATTTTGATATCATGGTACGCTTACAAAGCATCCCATCAAGCCCTGCTCTTTATACACAAAAACAACCATCAATGTCGTAAGCCCATGTTAAAAAGTAATTGATGTGATTGACACTATGGATGATATTTGAGTAGATGTTTTTTCAATGTGGAACTTTATGGTTTTAGTCATTTTATTTGGTTGTTGTGAGGCAGTTGTAAGCTCACAGGTTTGTTCAGTTTTATATAAACTCTAAAATGTAACGGTCAGTATTGTTAGGCTACTGTCCTTTAATTGACAGTAACTGTTACAATAATCCCTGTCACATTCACGCAGTTACAATTTGATAAACAAACTTTTATTTCAATTTTAGACATAATCCTTTATAAGTCTTGAGTGAAACTATTAATTGTCAAGGTCTCAACATTTTTAAGTCCTTGTTAGAAAATTACAATGTGTTAATTACAACAAAAAACAAACCTACACATTTGGAGTTATTAAGCGATGTTTAGAGGAATTTGAAAACACTGGCCTATACAGGTTAAAGGGTTCTTGAATATACACACACATACACATATATCTATATTAATTATCAATTTGGTTTTTCATACACACTAGATTTGTTGAATTTAAGCAGTAAAATATTCTCAGCAAGCAAACTTTTGTATTTTGACAGGTGACACCTTGCAGGGTGACTGACAGCAGTCATCTGACATCACATTGTTAGTCTGTGAGACTACTTTACAAAGTACAATGGGCTTCATGATAACAGTCACGTAGTTGTTCTCTGCAGTGAATGAAGTGTGCGCGTGAGAGATGATAGCGCTCGTGCCCGTGCTCTTCCTGCTTATTCGTGCTGCTGATGACCTGCAGAGATATGAAGGTGGAGGAAGTTGACTTGCCTCTTTGTAGTGGACAAGAAGTGGGAATAACGCACCTTTGGTTGCTCAGTTATAAACATTGGTTATGGTGCCTTTACAGCTGCCATTAAAGTGAATGCTAGTGTGACTTTTATCTCTGAGTTCATCTCAGGACAGCAGCCAGCCAGACGACTCTAGTTTTTTCCTCCAGAGGCTGCAGGAAAACGAGGCGACACATTACGTTACTCCAACATTTGCAACCCAAAAGGCTCCAGCTGCTCATTAATAACACGTCTGTCCCATTTAAGCTCTGCTCGGACGGTCAGGATAGTACCGAGGAACGACAATGTGCTCGGTGATAACGCTACGCAGGGTGACAGCAGTTCACCGGGCTCTGGCTCTCACGCTCCGCCTCCGACCAAACACCGAGGGTTGGAGTTACGCAGCAGCCGAGAGCAGGCGCTCCTTTCCCGGCGTGAGTTATTGCTACGACCCGGTGCGATCTCCAAGGAGGTCGTACTGCTCCGGGATGGCGCTGAAGGAAGGACTCTTCTTCAGACAGGTGCGTCAATATATGTTATGTTTGCCACCCAATTTAAGTTAATTAAGTTTAAGTTTGTTTTGATAAAGAATACAGAAAAAGCTGTAAAGATTGTAAATATTTTGGTACCAGTTAGCACAAGCTAACGCTAGCACTAGCATTGGTTAGATAGAGTTAGCAGTTAGCTCCAATTATCTTTGTGAATTATTTAAAGTGATTTGAAATGAGCTAACTCTATGACAGGATTTATCCTGTTGATTTGAAGTGTTTTTAAGATAAAAAAAAATAGTCTCTAGTTTCTGCAATACCTTCAATCCCGATTCCTGTATTTACTGTATGTGACTGTATTCACTATGTTTAATGTATTTACTGTATTTTCTCTTTACTGTATGTGAATCCACCTTCTACAGTGGAGAATCAATGTATTATGGCTTATTTATTATTGACCTTGAGAAGAACAGTCACCAAAACAACCAATACTCAAGGCCCAGTCCTGATCTTCTTGTGGGTTTCACCATAAAAGTATTACAACATTTTAGTGTCAAAAATACATTTTCATGCTATCAAGAACAAGTAGGGTTGCTTGCTTGCTTGACCTATAGGTCCATAACATCATAAAAAAGCAGACTTTGTTTTGTTTACAATGTTATAAGCTACCACCTGTTGCTTTGCTTTGTACTGCTCGGTCACTCCTCACCTTTCCTTTTTGTTCAGCTGTTTGAGAAGGAGAGCAGCACCTACACATACCTGCTGGCAGACACGGACTCCAAGGAGGCGATCCTCATCGATCCAGTGCTGGAAACCATTGAGAGGGACCTGAAGCTCATACATGAACTGCGACTTCATCTAAAAGTGGCAGGTATTGTTTGCTAAGAGACATATTGTGGCGTCTCCATGAAGTCAGACAGCATACATTTGTGTATGACAACTTCCAGGTTTCATTACAACATTATTGCAAATTTGAATTACACATGAAATGATAAAACCATACCTCAGCACACAACACAACAGTCCAAACTTGAAAACTTTGAATCATTAGTTTTTTTTCAGAGTTAGTCTATTTCATCAAATTGGAAAAATAGAAATTTGTAGAATAACTTTATGTTGTTTTCTCCAATCACAGCACTTAATAAACTAACTCTCTAACACAGATGAAGAGATCCATATCTGAATCTGTGAACATCAATATTTCATTGTGTACAATAAGGATCTCTTATCTTTTTTTCTGACAGTTAACACCCACTGCCACGCTGATCACATCACGAGCACGGGGCTGATGAAGAAAAGATTGCTTGGGCTGAAGAGTGCAATCTCGAAATTCAGCGGTGCCACTGCTGATATCCTCCTGTCAGAGGGTGACAAGATCACCTTTGGAAAACATGTGAGAAGAACATACGACTTATTTAAACGTCTAAATATAATCCTAAATCCCTATTTCAGACATATTGTCTGTGTATGAATGTATCAGTGCGTCAAAATGACTCACATGCAATTTTTAGCCAACTTAGAATTTCAGATATTGTATTCTGGTTTATTTAATTTGGAACTTTTTAATTAAAACGGCTTCATAAAGGAAGTGTTCATGCTGTGATTTGACTTCTGTCTTTTCTCTCCTTTAGCATCTGACAGTGAGGGAGACGCCGGGACACACAGATGGGTGTGTGTCGCTGGTGACAGAGGATCAGAGTATGGCTTTTACTGGCGACGCTCTGCTCATCAGAGGCTGTGGCAGGACGGACTTCCAGCAGGGTAGAGACACACTTTTATAATCTGACATTAAAGGTTTTGTGTGTCTCTCATTTTATTTCCAAAAAGGCAGCATGGCACAAAAAAAAACAACCTTTATTTTGGTAATGCTGCTAAAGGAACACAAGGGGGCAGTCTAATAGTTGTCTCTCTAATTCAGGCTGCCCTAAGAGGCTCTATGAGTCCGTCCATCAGAAGATCTTTTCCCTGCCTGACCACTGCCTCATCTACCCGGCACATGACTACTTAGGTAAGTTAAAGATCCTCACCTCAGAGTCATGCTTATCACATATTTCAGACTGGTGGGAAATCCAAGTTGAATACAAACTTTCAGGGCTTGTAAAGTGTTAAAAAAGCTCCCCTCTGGTGGTGCGTTCACCCCATGGAGGCTGTAGTTCTCCAAGCAGGCGGCTGGTTTCAAATCTGACCCTTGCCCCCCCCCCTCTCTCTTCCCCTGATTTCAGACTCTATTCACAGTCCTATCTCTCTATTAAAAGCCCCAAAATAAATCTTTAAAAAAATTCCCTTTTGCAGCAAATAATTACTAATTATGAAACTATTATTACAAATATGAACACATTAGGCTTTTCAAACATAAATGTTTTTGGTTTTTTTTAATAATAAGCAGTTGATCATTTATATTTTTGGTAATTTGATGAACAAAAAATTATAAATAAAAGCTCATCCTAATTGAAGACAAAGGCTGGTCTCAGTCAGAGGACCCAGACAGTTTGTGGATACATAAAAATAGATAGAAAAGGCTGGTCTGTGTGCTGTTTTACGAAGCCAGATCAAATTAGTGTTTTTCAGAAGTGGCTCCAGGAGCACCAGAAGTGTTTTGTTTGTAATGAATTAAAAGCTTGTCTCATATTGAAATAAGGAAATAACTTGTTGGGCTATTAATAGAAGTTTTATGCAAAACAAAGTAAAGAGAGATGAAAAGAAATGCCTTTCCACAATCTGTCTAATGTAATTAGAATTTCAGATCATCATGTGATACTGGCGTGAGAGAAGATTAATGATCCCACATAAAGTGTTTTAAATGTCTGTCAGCGACACATGGTCTCTCTGCAGTTTGTACTCATGAACACTACCACTTCCATGATGACATATTGTCTGTTGTCGTTCATCAGGTCAGACGGCGTCTACAGTGGGTGAGGAGCGCAGGTTTAACCCACGCTTGACCAAGAGCCAGGACGAGTTTATAAAAATCATGGACAACCTGAATCTCCCCAAACCGAAGAAAATAGGTATTTAAAACGTTCATATTTTATTTTGAAGAGTTTTAATAAGATTATTGAATTTGTTTTAGTCCTAACTACATGTCTACCCTGATAACAGTTTCTTTCTCTTCTTTCTTTGCAGATGTTTCAGTGCCTGCCAATCTGGTTTGTGGAGTCCATCAAGTCTGAGTTCCCTCTAAAGGGAGGGAGAATTTAAATCACATCAGCTGCATTAAAGTGAAACATAAACATTTACATGTTTGTCTCTAATCAAGAATAACCAAAACCATTTAGTGCATTAATCTGTGTATTTATGTAAATATAAAGATGTATATTTCAATAGATGTTGGATCAGGAGCTTCATTCTTTAGTGTGATCAAACTTGGAGAAATACTTGAAACTTGTAAACTGGACTGCACCTTTTTCATTTTAAGTCTCCGCACCATGAAGCCCTGATTGTGTCTTGGTCAGTTGTAAAACAGACTTCGTGGCAGAGGCGAAGAAACAGAGGTGATGTTGGCCATGGAGGCAATACACGAGAGGAAATCAGCTGTACAAGAGTTCATCCAAATCTGTAGAGCTGCAAAAACAACAACCCTCGTGTGTTTTTGTTAAAAATTAAAAAATGCCATCACTTCCATTTTAATCAACAGAAAGTTAGAACTGAAGATCTGTAAATGACCAAAAAAAAGCGTATTTTAAATAAATCTAAATGAATTTCACCTTCATTCGGCTGTGTTGTTTTTTCTGAATTGGAGAGGAAACGTCGAAGAAAGAGAGTTTGGAAAAGGAATCTTTCATTCAAGGTTCGGATTAGTATTCATGAATGCTTAACTGGAACAATTCGGTTCTTCCACATGGCCTCTCCAGTGATTCCGGACTCCTTTAGCCAAGGACACACACACGCACACACACACACACACACACACACACACTTAGTCCATTTCCACTCCTGCCAACCACAGCCCTTTTTTTCTTGCATGGCAGGAATATGAAAACATGCCTTTTTCATTGAGACGTCTGTGGTTCTTTTCTTTAGCCATTACACCTTTTTTTTTTCTCATTACTTTTATTTATGGGAAGACCGCCACCATGTGGAGTCATCAAGAGGTGCTGGTGTGAATCAACTTGGCAGGGAAGATTTCTAAATGTCTGTTTTCTCTCAGCGTGACTGAGCAGCTCATCAACCTGTAAGACAGGTTTGTTTGGGAGGCACGGCGCCGGACTGCCACGTGGTTCTTCCAAAGACACATGATGCACATGATTAAAGTACTGAACTCCTACACATTTATTTTTTACAACGACAGTTCTTAGAAAGTAAATTCAACTGATTATAAACAGTTTCAAGTTTAGTTGCAAACAGGAGGAGTGACATTTGGGGATGAAGAAAGAAAAGTTTGTTTTTCACTTTCATCATGGGAAATGTAGTTTTGAGCATGTTTGGATTTATACCTGATGATCTGAAAGTTGTCATATTTCTACAACTGCTGTAAAGATTTTGGAGATTGGAGTGAGTTATATACTGTATGTGATGCCGCAAAATGAAATCGCTGAAGTTGAACTAAAAAATTTCAGGTTTTTTCTGTATTATCCCGAGGTTACGTTTCATCATTTGAATGGATGAAAATGTTGATAGATAGATAGATAGATAGATAGATAGATAGATAGATAGATAGATAGATAGATAGATAGAAGATTTAGAAGCCCCCTATGTGACTAGAATAAACATAATTACAGATTAAACCTGTGCAATTAACATTATGCTTATATAACAAAAATGTATCGACCTTGTGCAAGGTTACACTGACGCTTTCCTCAGATAGTGTTTTTTGCTGGTGGTATTTTTATCTGCAGAAAGCCTGCAATGAGTACACAAAGTAGAAAAAACCTTTGCAGATCCATTTCATAAGACAGGTACGTAGGAGAGCAACGACAAAAGGACTGGATCTTTGCATCCCCTTCAATACAAAGCCCATATTGTCCTGTATCTCATCCTGCTGTATTTAATCTGATCCATCTGCACTTTGTGTTTCTTGATGGCTCATTGTTTGACAATCTGTGATGTTTTTTTGCTTGCAGGGTTTTATTTTCTACTAAAGATGCACAGACTCTTGAAATCAGTCAATAACGTTAAGTTAAAGTTGTAGGTAAAGAGGTTACGTGTGTGTGTGTGTGTGTGTGTGTGTGTGTGTGTGTGAGAGAGGGGGTTGCACGGTCACATGCAAGATAATACTATTACAACACACATTCACATCGTCCACCAGATGTCCATGTCAGCACTTGAGACAAACAACATTATGAGGCAGCTTCTGCCTGACTTTGTGTCCTCGCTAACAGACACCTGCATTGTTATATTTGTTCCAGGAAGGAGGCGTGTGACTGCTGTTGTCCTTAACCGAAGATATGTTGCTTCAGAGGTGCAGAGGATTCTACATAAAATAGTCCCTTTCTTTGTTGCCTTTTCTTTTTCTTTTCTTTTTTACCGGCGGGAAGCGAAGTTGCCAGCTGTCCTTTCACCCAGTCTGTGTCACCCATCTGCCCGTCCTCGTTCAGTCCCCCCCCTCAGCCCACTTACACTGTGCCACACTGAAACCTGCTGCCCATTCTCTCTCACACCGGCCACATGTCAGTGGAAAGAATCTATTACACTATCAGCTCATTCAGAGCGAGCTGCAAAGAGGCCAGTCAGAGCGATAAAACCCTTACAACAGATTAGACCCTGAGGGAAGTGTTCAGTGTCTCTGTGATTTTAAGGACTGAGTCGGAGTTTGTCTTTAACTTACTGAAAACTTCTTTTTGCCAATAAAAAGTCTGGTATTTTAAGCTCTTAAAGTAGCACAAACATCAGTTACTGAGGTACTCACTGGTATGTTTACAGTGACTGTAATACTTTATGGTATTTTAATCTCCACTGGGATCAATGTAAGACCACTGTAAAGGGACTTACACCGCGTTTGAGAAATCCCATGACAGGGTGATGGAGACTGAGAGTATGTAAACAAACATATTACTCTCAGAAAGCGTATTATTTAGTACCCCGTTGATTTCAGTCATATTGTTGTGAAGGAAGCTCTTTAGTAATATTGATAGACAAAGAGTAAGGTCCTTTACCTGCTTTTTGTAAAGTGTCTTGAGATAACAGGTGTTATTAATTAAGGCGATACAAATAAAGACATTTTGAATATTGATGTTGGATATCCAATTTGTGTTATGATATTTGAATAACTACTGACTTGTTGTACTATATACAACTTATGGACGGGCCTTTTATAGGTTGTCTAAAATGAGTGAATGAGGAACAAAACATGTACTGCAACAGTTTGACTGCAATAATCTCATTGATATTGCACTTTGTTGGAAAGCGGCGTTTCAGTTCCTTTTTAATTCAGTAGACACTGATATCCATGTGGCATTTACGCCATTGAAGAATCGACTCCATCATGTGCACCAACCTCATCATAAAACCTCACGTCATGTAGTAGCTAAACAAAGAATACAAATACAGATAGGGACTTTGCCATTATTCAAAACTCTTAAAGACTAAAGGTAAGTTCACTACAGCCTTTTTACTGCCTCCCCTTTTTGTCGGCTATAAGAAGACAGACGTAATACCAACCATAACACGCCTGCCTTAAATGAAGCCCTGACATTCCTATTGGTAACAGTCAGTGCTGACCTCCCTGTAGCTAAAGATACACTCCACCTGAGCAAATGTCACAAGAAGTGATTGTAGCCAAGGGTTCTGAAGAGTGAGGCTATAATGTGCATGTGCCAAAAATCCGCTTTATATTTAATGGCCAGCTGGGGGCGACTTCAGAGATGGAAGCAGATGCTAGCTGGCATAACAAATCACTACTTCTCTCCCCTGATTGCTTAATTTATTACCTTAATTGACGTTTCCCGAATGAGTTCATGGTCTCAATCAATTGAACTTTTTCACTATAATTTTTAATGTGCATACTTCCACTCCCCTGAAGATAGATCTTAACTCAATATGAATTAATTTACGGTGAAATCAAGCTGCAAGCACGATCTCTTTGCCTCGTGTTGAATGAAAGTTAGGTTTAAACAACATTTCCAGCCTTTTGACTGCTTCCTAAGCCATGTTCAGTAACCAATGGGTGACACCACATACTATATGTACATGTCTATAGTAAAACCACCATAATTATAGTCATTTAAAATGTTCACCTCACAGCCCTTACATTTAAACCCAACTAAGACTAAACCAGGTGCTTTATTTTGTTTTCTTATTGTGGGAAAAGACTAAAAATATTGCAACTGACCCCGGTCTCCCCTACTCCGTTTTGATTAATAGCCTTCACCCTATAGTCTCCTCTTGAAGGTTACAATATTAAAGTTTTTTCCAGGGAGGCCTGCATGAAAAGTATTTAGGAGGTCTAACTTCACAGTGTTCTGGCAATATGCCTGGATGACTCTTTGGTTCAGCACTCCACAAAGAAAAAGCCTCGTCAGTTCCCAGAATAGAAATCCCATTTCGGTGCTGGACTTGAACGAGACTCTCTCACTGTAAGCGCCGAGCTGAGACCAGTGGAGAAGTGGACTGGAGCCTGTTCAGATGAGTTCGTGCCTTTTGATGTCGGCTACACCTTCAAAACACTCGGGCTGCATTATTTGTCAACACCCGCCTCCGTCATCGCCCGCCTCCGCGTGCTCTCACTACAGTCTCACCTGTTGGCGCCGACAGCAGAGCTATTCACACAGACCGAGCTGTCATGTCACCGGGGAGCTATTGAATCAAACCAGGTGGCGATAAAACAAACCCGACGTGCCTGTTAGCGTCACATAAAACCTTAGCGAGCGCGAGGCAACTTCACGCGCTGCAGGCTCGAGCTTTCAGAAAGTGAAAGCACCTCAAAAAAAAAAGTTTACTGAAGTGACGTTTCTCTCGGGGTTTTTTTTTTCGCGTTTCCTTTCTCTTTAATTTTTCTCCGGCTGTGACATGTTGTTCATCTGGAGGAGCCACAACTGTTATCCTTAAAGGTTGGAGCACGTTTTTTCAGGTAAGAGTTGTATTCACATGTCTAATCGACACATTGTTTCCACCTATACAAACACAAAGCTCGTGCAGTTCCTCTTGTAAATATCCGGCAAACATTAACTTCCCCACGCTGGAAAAGTTCAAGTGTGCTCAATATAGAGGACTTACTTTGTGTTTGGAGGCTATAGGTAAAAGTTAGTTACGCTTTTTAAAGTAGAATCACATCTGCACCCATAGCAAAACAACAACGTATGGCTTGCTCCCTGATATAAAGCTCCTTATTGTTTAAAACTATTAATTATTTAACTGTGGTTGTAAAATATTCCTAGTTCATTGTTTCATCTTAAATAATGTTTCCTATTTTGAACTGCATATAGACCTCATAATTAGAATTATTGATACCTTTTTTTTTGGTGAAAATGTTCAAAGTAACTTTCTCTCAGTTGCTTCTCGGTCAAACCATGTCCCATGATAATAAACCTCAGATTACATAAATTCCCCTTTTGTTTACAGTGACCCTGGGACATCTCTCCTTTTATCCCTCCATCAGCTCGCACAGGGTAAACAGGGTTGGTGGGAGTGTAGGTGGAGGCAGGATTGTGAGGAGAGATTGGGTTGTTGTTGGGAGGGTCTGCTGTCTGGGGACTTCTGTCTTTAGTTTTTTTTTTTCTGTCTTTCACTCGCATACACAATCACAAACACACACACACACACACACACACACGCCTTGTTGGGTCCGCCCTTTGGCCAAATCTGTGTCTGAGCCCTGCGTCCTGTGCTGTCATTAATGGATCACTCTTTTCTTGCATCATGATTCCCAGGGATTTACTCACGCCAAAGGAATCTCTGACAGTGCAGTTGAACCTTCAGACAGCATACAGATGGGGACGAGAACTGCCCTTTCCCATAACACACCTTCAATCCTTAACTCTGTTTAAATGTATATCTAATGCATTTCATATGCGCTGCAACACTTTACACAGCTGATTTTTAAACTCGTCACAGTTTTAAAAAAAACCTCACAGGTGTGTCCAATCACGTTAATTATGGTTTGATTCTGTTTTATACGTGTCCCAGTTTTCCATAACAGTGTGACACATGACACCTGGGTTTAGAAGATAAATGGAATTAAGCCATCAATAATATTATTATTGTCATCTCTGGTTTAGCAGCCTGGTAATTTTCCCTGACCATCATTTAAAAACTTCACTTGCAACAGTGTTATAACTACATCTCATTGATAAGGCTAAGCTCTACTTTCCTTTCATTGAGTGACAAAGCATGAACTTTTTTTGGCTTTTTTATAATTCATGCACTTGATTTTTTTTAAGACAGATTGTTTGATTAAACATTGGCAGGTTGAGTCGATGTCTTGAGTTGCAACATATCTTAAGGGTATAGCTTTGAATTTTGGGCAGCTGTGAGGCTACTTACGGAGCTGAATGTTCACTGTGGTTGTAAAATATTCCTAGTTCATTTGACTTTGACTGATTGGTTAATAGCCTCAGACTCCTGGTCAGATTTATGATCAATCAGAGTTGTTGAACAGCTGCTTTTTGTCTCACTGAACATTCGAGAAACTTGCCTCTCTTGCTTAAATTCAAAAAGTGCAGACCATTGTTTTACAAAAAAAATACTCTTTTGGTATTGGGAACAAAACAAATATATGTTGCAGACAATTCAAAAAACTCTCAAACAATGCACAGGCCTTACTTCTGCTGTCTGTTTTCTCTTATCTAAATCTCTGCTCGTCCTCAGCCTTTGTTCTTGAGAATAATCTCTGCCATACTGGCTTGTGTGAGACTCACTCCATAACCTTGCACAAACTGATCATTTGAAGTGCAGAATAAAATCTTCTACACGCACAGCAACTTTTGTCACTGCACAACACTTCAGCTTGTCAGAAGAATTCAGAAAGAATGTAGAAAAACCCACCAGGAAACAAAGAGTGTGAGTGCAGAAATGAGCCCTGCAGCTGAGGTCTCGCTTCTCTTTTTCCCTTTTGATAGTCAGAGGATTTTAAGTGGGTCAATTGTATGATTCAGAATCCATTGAACTACATTTGTTTTCCTGCTTGGGTGTGTATTTGATCTTGTGCTTTGCCGCCCAGGTGCCATTCAGGACTTGCCACTTTTGTCTGGCAGTCACACATTGACAGCTGAATGAAAGCCAAAACACTCTCCTCTCACCTGCTTTCTCGGCTCACAACTGCGTACCGTGGTGACAGCTTCCTGCTCTTTGGCGCCGAGCCAGCGGGAGCAACATGCAGCAGGTCCAGAGGTCACTGCTGGAGAGTCCCCAGTGTTTATTAATCCGTATAATGACAGTATCATCTTTGCACAAATGCAAAGACAGGCCAGTAAAAATCATTGCAATTAAATGTTGCATTCACGTGCACACATGTAGAAGGTGTGGTCGTTATTTAACCTTTTCAAAGAATCTAGCACAAACCAATTAGTGTGTATGCCAGCGACACAACGCTACATCCTATCATCTAAACACAAGCCTTATAAAATCACACATTATGGACTTATTGTGTTTTCTCCTGTCAGAAGACCCAAAGTGAAGAGTGGTTAGATAAAGGAAGTGACAAGAAGAAGGGCACACATCTTCTCCTCTTTGGAAACGTTTTGTGCATTCGACACAGCTGTGATGATGTCTGGCCTGCCGCTGATCACAGAGTTTTAAAGAGTGCACATTCGGCCTGTTTGAAGGAACCCACAGCCTGTAATTGTAGAGGGGGAAATAACATGGACTTGTCAAACTAGATCTGAAGATTAATGGCTGGTTTGGGGTTTTTTGGTTTTATGCCTCAAGCAGATGAGAGGACTCCGCTGACAGAGTCTAAAGATTCATTTGTTATCTAGATAGATGCTTTATGTCTCTGTTTTACTGTCAACTGAGCCTCCAAGCCAAACATAAACAAGCTGAAGAGAGTGCCGTCACATCCATGTGGACACAGAGAGAGACGAGAACAACAAAGGAAGCCATTACTCCACAATATGTTTACATTGTGTGTATATCTGATTTTTGTCTGTAATAATATTCAGAATGTCAGATACCTTCAAGTGGACAACAGGCGGCTGTGGCTCAGTGAATAGAGTCGGTTGTCTCAAACTGAAGGTTTGGGGTTCGACCCCCAGCTGTCATGTCCACTGAGCATCAGAAGACTAGTAAAGTGCTATGAGAGCTGAAGTCCCTTTTACAACCATGAATATGTTGTATCTTTTTATTCTGGATATCAGTCCATCACCAAGCAGGTCAGTTATTCTGTGTTTGGATGTTTTCTGTACAGGCGGCAAAAAAAAGAGCTGTTGAGTCAAAGTTCATCAGACTGACTGTGAAGGTGTTCTTCAGTTCTAAAATGAAAGACCTGGAAGCTGATTCTATAATTAAGCTTGAGTGCTTGAACTGCTTACTCAAAGATGTTCCCATTATAACGCAAAATGTTAGTAAACTGTGCCTCGTCTCCCTTTGTGTATATATGTGTTTTTTTGCTGCTGTCTGTCTTGGCCAGGTCTCCATTGAAAAAAGAGGTTCTGAATCTCAATGTGACCAACCTGGTTAAATGAAAAATAGTTATTCTCCACTGATCGGGAAAGTAATGAGAAAAACGTCAAGGAAGATCAGTTAAATAGATGTTAGCAGGGGGTTGGCACGAAGCCCTCTGATTGGACATCAAGCCCGCCAAAAACGATGAAGAGACGAGTTGTAATAAATAACGCTCTACGTCTGTCTGCTGTATACTAGAAAGAAATGTCTGGTGTGTCTAAAAAAACCCCGCTGTGTGCGAGTCCTTCCTCGCTGTACCCAACAGTTGTGTTTCCTCCCACACAGCTCACACACATCACCTCTCTGCTGATTACAGTGCTGCGCACATAGGATAGTCCCCGTCACTGCTGCATCACCTCGCTCGCTGTTTGCTAACACCGTACGGATTGAGCCAAATCTCCAAAAGAGTTTTCACAAGCTTGCATTTAATTAGATATTTCTGTCACAGATCTGACAGGGCTGCATTGACCTGACCTCTTGGTCGGGCCTCTGTGGATTAATTCGTCATTGTACGTTGCGTCTTGTTTTACAGGGCGTTTAAGCTCACGTGCTCGGTGTGTGACATGTTTTCCATAGTACAGAGCGTTGAGAGCACAGACTTTAATCTGCGTTCACAGCCACACAGCGCATGCCTCCGTCAGAGGCCTTTTGTCCTGCGTGTTGGAATACAGCTGTTGTCCGTGTTGACTTGATGGTTTTGTGTACACAGTGCTTAGCCACACTTTTTCTTTTTGTCTCTCGCCACCGAGGGGTCCATACAGGGTCAAGGTCATTTCACCGGGCTGCTGCGGTTAGAGGTGCGCTCTCAGCTCTCAGTTTAAGGAACACATTAGACCTCAAATCTGTTGTTAAGATCCAGATGTTTCCCTGGTGTATCTGCCACACCGGGTGGTGATATCATTGTACTGTAGTTTAGTCCGAGCAGCAGAACAAATCCAAAAAAGCACAACAAGCATCATTTTATTCAGTAAACACGAGTGAATGTCTTCTCGGTCTTTTGATTCTCTTATCTCCAGCCGCACTTTTCCCCCACTAAATTAATTTTACGATTCATGTAGAAACACCAAAGTGAAGTATATCTGAGAGTAAGCGAAGACGGTATATCCTCATAAACACAACGTACGCCTCAAGCTGTCTCCTCTCTTTCTCTCTCTTCCTGTTCCCTTGAGGAGAGCTTCAGCAGCAGTCACATTGATATAATAGACTTGTTTGTATTCGCCCACACAGCAACAGAACATGTAAACTGACTGCTACGTGCATCATTCATCATCAGACACAGTCAGTGGTATGACTGAAAGCTCAGCGTGACAGAGAGAGAATACTCGAGCACATGGTGAGATAATATGAGTCTCTCTCTCTCTCTCTCTGCCCCCGTGTGATGGTGAATCAGCTGTTGCTGGTTATTATCAGTGGTTGATCTTTAGCACTGCAGACTCATGAAGTCCTCTCGGACTCTCTCACACACACACACACACACACACACACACATTAAACACATAGACTTGTCTTTTTGAATCTCTGTTTTCTCATCTTGTTCTCCAGAGGCGCTTCCCTCCCTACAATCGAGCCTAATTATTCTGGGCACAGAACTGTGTTTTGTTCTTCGATTTGGCTCCCGGGCTGAACTTTACACTGTTTTTCCTCGATCTGCGGATTCTGAGATCCACAGTTTGAGCTCTTCTAACGGTCTCTCTCTCTCTCTCTCTCTCGCTCTCGTTTGGCTCAGGTTTTGTTTCTTTAACCTTTTGTTGGCTGCAAAACATCTTTGTTAACATGACATCCTGGACTTTCCTCCACCTCTCTCTCTCTCTCTCTCTCTCTCTCTCTCTCTCTCTCTCTCTCTCTCTCTCTGTGTGGTGTTGATAGGGTATCTGAGTGGACTTTAGCTGGAGGTCAGACTGCAGCGGTTTGTTTTATGACTCAGCGTGAAGCTCTCTCTGTGGGATTTCTCTGGTAGTTGACAGCTTTTACTGGAAAGTAGAGGGTCAAAGAGCAGCGGGATTTATTCAAAACGATCAGTACAGGTAGCCAGCTGACAGTTTAACTGTGTTCTCTGTAAAGAGGCGAGAGCCCTACTTTCACCTTAGTCAGCGGGTTCTTACTAAATAAAAAGAAACGGATGTTTGATGACATACAATCCTTCCATTATGTATAAGCATGTACTTCTCTTCATTTAGCAGAGGCCTCTCTGCAAAACGACGTGCAAAGCCAGTAAGTACAACACAAAACATTTTTTAAATGATCTTGTATGTTGAAGATGATTAGTGCGTCTTTTTGCCTTCACTGATTGGACAGCTGAAGAGAGACGGGACGGGTGGGCAAGTGAGAGTCGAGGGACCGATGGAGCGACATAACATGGCTCTGTAGTTAAAGAGTGCGGGGGATCAACTGGCCCCTCCTGCAGTCCTGACTCGTCACCTGTCCACAGACTGTCACTGTTGAATGTCCCCATCAGACCAAAGTATAGAGGTGTTAACGCGAGGCCTCACCAGTGATGGCAGCCTGTAGTTGAAAATGTATAGTATGTAGATTTTCTTCATAATGAGAAATAGTTTTTATATTCCCCCCCCACCCCCCTCTCTCTCTCTCTCTCTCTCTCTCTCTCTCTCTCTCTCTCTCTCTCTCTCTCTCTCTGTCTCTGTCTGTCTCTGTCTGAGGATGTCACAGTGCCAGCTGATGTTTGGAAGCCCTCACTCTTATCTCGTCCGTGTATTTATCTCTGTTCCCGCTCTGCCTCCATCCACTGCACCCTAATAAGGGCTGGGGCTGGACTAAAGAGGAGAGGGAGGGCACAGGGGGGGGGGGGGGGGCGAGAGAATATGGTGGGAAAAGGTTGAACACAAGGAATCAGAAGTATTTTCCCACAACTCGGTTTGTGTTTCTGTTTTAGGGTAGAGGAATAAATAAAGGGTGGATCCCTTAAAGGGAGCAGAATACAAAAGCTATAGATCGACAAATTCCTAAATGTTGGGAAGCACTTTGATGTAAAGCAGTGTCACCTGACAGACGGGACAAAACAGAACACCTCAGAAAGACTTCAAAGACTCCTCTCATGTGCTCCAACATTTTTATGGGCGATGCCTCCTTGTAGTTTTGTATCGATTGTTCTCGCTCCATTCATTTACTCTGTTGCTGCTCATGCACTTCAAAGGCCTCCGAAAAGAAAAGAGTATTTATCAGTGCACAAACACCAGAGTCCTTCACTCTGAAAGAAACTCTGAAACACAACCACAAACCATCAGCCACATCCTGAAATCTCCTCGCTCTCTCTTTCTCTTCACTGGGAGGGTTTCTCCTCCTTCACACACCAGTTCCTGAAAGCCGAGGGGGGATTTTCAATTCAGCACTAGTCAGCTGTGATGTCATCTTTGTTAACAATCAGCTGATCCCTTACACGCCTCCAACCGTGCAGCAGATTAGACTACGACGTTACTCCCTACAGTCAGACAGGCCTCTTCATCTGCTCCAGCTCTGTGTCGCTCATTAACTCTCTCTGTCCTCTCAGAAATGCCCCAACACAACATGGAGAGCCCCAGGAGTCAGTGGCAGCAGGGTCCGAGGCCGCCTTGGATCACCAGAGTGGCCAACGGTCAGAGCCCCGCCTCCTCAGGGGCGGAGTCAGATACTGAGAGCAGCAGCACGGAGAGTGAGCGGGTACGATGCAGCTGTTAATGATAATGCAGTATTTGAACTTATCCTCAGTTTCAACTGCGTGAAAGAAGAGAGAGAGCATCTCCTCCTCCTTGAAATTGAAAAGATCAACTCTCACGCATCTCTCGACTGAACGCTTTGTTGGTCTGAGCGTGGCCGTGCTGACATTGTCCTCTTTTATTCCCTCTTTTTGTCAGTCCTGCGTTAAAAAGCTGGAGGGCGGCTCGCTGAGGATCCTTCAGTCACCGTCTATGATCCAACGACGGATCACAGAGATCGACCAACACAAGGAGGAACTAAAGATCGAGGTGAGCGTGTGAGACCATTACCGCACAAAAACATCAAAGTATCTCATCAGCTCATGTGGTGTAAGTCTGTGTGGCTTACACAGAATTCATCATTGAATGGTTAATTATTTCAATTAACAGATCATCTATTTGTTGAGAGATAGTTAATTGGCAATTGCTAAAGTGCTCGGTCAATGCGATACTCAATCTGTTTATTCAAATATATAGAATCGTAAACAGATTATCTTTTGTTGGGAGAAAACTTTATCTGAACTTCCTTTTTACTTGTGAATTATTATTTTTTTTACTTTTAAGGATTTCAGAGACTTGATGACAAATTAAGAAAAACAATCCACATTGACATGTGATGAAAATGCAAAAAGGGGGTTAAGGTTACATCAGGCTGCAAAGGTTTGTTTGTTTGTTTTTAACACTCAACGACTTCTTCAACAAAAACAACAAAGAGTTCAGGGAAACACTCAAATGATTTTGATTGCGTCTCTGCTGCAGTCTGCACATTTTAATCTCCGAGCCGGCACAGCCACGTTAAAGGAATGCATATCTGTGACTTACTCAACCTCTGGTCAGTATGATTCAGCGCAGCGTGTGCTGTGCTTTCAGCTGCAGCTGGAGATCGCTCTGCTGCAGGGAGAGCTGCAGGCGGAGAAGAACCAGCTGCTCAAACACGCACAGAAGCTGCAGGCTCTACGGCAGCACGCCACACAGAGAGAGGAGCACAGACTGAGAGACAGACAAAAGGTAACCTGACACTGGTTATGTGTTTGATTGGTCAGTATTTATGAACTCTTCTGTTTCCTATGATAATGAAGCTGCACGGAGTTTCTGTAACACTGAAACACTTCCAGCATCGCCACAGCACGCTGAAGGAATTTTATTTCGAAATGTGCGAGCTCTGAACATTCAACCAACCTCAACACAAAATGTTGTCAGTGATAAATCATTTCCCGGCTGCTACAGCTGGAGCAGAGCTGGTTTGAGTTAGAGGTCTGCGGTCTTTCACTACTAACAATACAAACATGGTTGTGAAATTGATTTTTCATTGTATTCTTTTTAGAAGAAATGATTTCTGTCCTGCTTTTGTTTTCTTTATCCTTTACCCTTTTTTTTTTCTCTCTCTTTGACTGTGACCTCGTAGGAGCGAGTGAGGCTGGAGGAGGAAAGAAGCCGGGTGGAGGAACTCAAGAGGAAGTGTGAGGAGAAGGAGAAACTGATCCCCAGTCAGCCTGAGAGCCAGAGAGAACGACTGACACAGCAGCTGCAGCAGGTGAGCGGCTGAGCTGAACGCAGCGTATTCAAAAAGGATCGGATAATGTCTTTATATGCTGACAGGTTCTGCTTCATCTTATATGAAAAGTATCTGAGAGCAGCCCTGTTAAGTCACATGTACTGGTGGCTGTCCATCACCTTGAGCTGTTAATTCAAATGTTGCTGCAGAAATCAAGATGACAGACGAGGCGACAGTATAATGATGGCTTTTTCTTGCCTTTACATCAATGCTTTGTGTAATGCCACACATTTAGTCAACAAAAGAGTCAAACATACTTCAGTAGAAAAGAGTATGATGCTTCATTGCAGGCACTATGACCTCACTGGTTTCATGTTTTAAACATGCCTGCTGGCTTCCGGTGAATTTCACTGAATATTTTTTGCTGCTTTCAAACATACTGCACACATTTTGTGCATCTGTGTGAAAACACAATTTGACTTTATTTGCTTTAACATGAAGACACTTTAAACATGTCGCTCTCATGAAGAAGCCCGCTGGTCATTTCCGTGTTAAAGACAGTCTGACCACGTCCGACCTTTTAACGTTGATGTAACGTTTACTTTAACGCGGCTCAAGTCTGAACTCAGGTGAGCTTAAAGGCTGCAGCACCTCGAGATGAAACAAGAAGAAACGTCAAATTGTGTGTTGTTCTATTATTAGAGACGTTACAAAGGGACAATCACTTTACCAGAGAGGTTCAGGAGAGTCTTCCCACGTCAGATAATCAAATTATAATCTGCTGATTATCTCACCACTGTGCTGCTTTTTGACCCAATGTGCCATCGTTGGAAGGATCATAAGAAAAACACGTCATGTGAGTGTTCATGTCGGAATAATCTAAAGCTGTCCCTCTGACAGAGAGATGAAGTCTGACATCGAATATTTAACAACTATGGAAGAGATAATCAACCTGTGCTGACTGGCTCCAGCTATCACATATTTTTCAAAGCTGTACGTTTCATTAAAAAGACGTCACATCGTACCAAGCGTTGTGTTTCTGGATGTTCCTGATGAAAGCAAAAATCTCAACAACGTCGGAGAGTTTCGACCTCTTCAGACTGAAGCCTTGAGAGGAGGTGAACTTGTGCCCGACTGCACTGATCAGTTCAGCTGTAGACTGACAGATGAGCTGCCGAGGTTTTTCTTGTTCAGCAAACGAGTAAACGAGCTATCTTAATAGCAAATCTATTAGATCAGCTGTGATTCAGTTAGCAGTCAAAACAAGCACATGGCCTCGTCTCTGCTTCTTCTGACTTCTTGTTTGTTTACAGATGCAAACAACCATTTCTGAGAACAACAAGCTCAGCATTAGAATCACAGTTTAGTTACATAGAAACTGAAAATCTATGTAGTCATGTCGTTCCTTGCAATCTCTAGGAAAAAAATTAATAATAATAATAATAACTTTATTTATATAGCACCTTTAAAAACAACTGTTTACAAAGTGCTTTACATATAAAAACAAATACATCAACATTTAGAGGGAACAGAGGTAAACAGATGGACCAATCTAAAAACAAATGGCTCAAATAAAATAACTAATAATTAGACTAAAGGGGGCAAAAATCTGACACCGATACTGACGGTGCTGTTTGACTCATGACGACATGTTTCATCAGGGCTCAGTGTGAATGTTGTTTTTTTTTCTTTCTGCACAGTGTGTGATTGTTCAGTTCCTGTTCAACCTGATATGTAGCTGCTCAGTTAGATTACACACAGACATAGTTCATGTGTTCACAAAGACATGTGGTCTTTGTGAATGTGACACAAGCGGATAATAGACGGCTTTGTTTTACGACCTCCAGCAGCAGGTTGTTAGTTTGTTGTTGGGACATGTCAGATTTATGTGCAAAGATCTCCACTGACTGGTTTGTCAAAAATGTGTGCGCCACTGAGAACACGACGGAGACGTGTTCACATCCAGAGGACGGCGTGCAGGAGAACAGCAGCACAGGTGTTTCAGAAGAGAACAGCGAGGACTGTACGAGTTTGGACTGTCAGGAACATTTTACATGATTTGCATCAAAGCATTGAAGTGCTGATAGTGACAAAGAACTACAACCTCCATCTTCTGACCGTTTTGTAAATAAAATGAGTGGAATTGAGTTGCATTTTCCTCATATTAAAACTTCCTGGAGCCCTTTTATATTCATATTAAGACGGCTGCTCCCGTAGAGGGGGAAGTTATTTAAATACACAACTAATCTGTGGAGGTTAAAAAATCTGGAGATTTATTGAAACTACTAAATATGTTAAAATAGAATATAAGGATTTGGTGGAGGCACTTTTCATTGTATACTGAGTCAATAAAAAAAAAAAATCCACATTTTTTTTCATTTCATTTTTTAAGATATTGCTTTGAACATATTTTAAATAATCTCTCAGTAGGGAAAAAGTAGCTGGGCTTGTTCACTGCTCGCTTGCTCGCTGCAGATCAAAATCAAACTGCAGTTCATCACATTAGTATGAGCTCGTGTTAACACATCCAAGGTGAACATACATCTTTTATTAGTTGATTTATTTACTGATTTAACAAGCTGAGTCCCATTGAGATCTCAGGTCTCTTTTTCCAGAGTGACACGATCAGGAAGAGCAGACACGAGTGTTACAGTTCTACAGATCGACCCGCTCAGCTCTTGGAATTTTTTTTTTTTTTTTTTACATGGTCTTATCTCAGACTGGGCACACTGAACGACTGAAGTTGTTGCTGTAATTAGAGAACGTTTCTTTCTAGAACAAATAACTTAGATTGATTTATTATTAGGTTTTTCGTCTAATTGAGTGACACGCCTGCTGCACACCAGATGAGAATATATATATATATATATATATATATATACACATATATATATACACTCAACAAAAATATAAACGCAACACTTTTGTTTTTGCTCCCATTTGTCATGAGATGGACTCAAAGATCTAAAATTCATTCCAGATACACAATATTACCATTTCTCTCAAACATTGTTCATAAATCTGTCTAAATGTGTGATAGTGAGCACTTTTGCTTTGCTGAGACAATCCATCCCACCTCACAGGTGTGCCACATCAAGATGCTCATCAGACACCATGATTAGTGCACAGGTGTACCTTATACTGCCCACAATAAAAGGCCACTCTGAAATGTGCAGTTTTGTCTCACAGCAAAATGCCACAGATGGCGCAAGCATTGAGGGAGCGTGCAATTGGCATGCTGACAGCAGGAATGTCAACCAGATCTGTTGCTCGGGCATTGAATGTTCATTTCTCCACCATAAGCCGTCTCCAAAGGCGTTTCAGAGAATATGGCAGTACATCCAACCGGCCTCACAACCGCAGACCACGTGTAACCACACCAGCCCAGGACCTCCACATCCAGCAGGTTCACCTCCAAGATCGTCTGAGACCAGCTACTCAGACAGCTGCTGAAACAATTGGTTTGCATAACCAAAGAATTTCTGCACAAACTGTCAGAAACCGTCTCAGGGAAGCTCAACTGCATGCTCGTCGTCCTCATCGGGGTCTTAACCTGACTCCAGATCGTCGCCGTAACAGACTTGAGTGGGCAAATGCTCACATTCGATGGCGTCTGGCACGTTGGAGAGGTGTTCTCTTCACGGATGAATCTCGGTTTACATTGTTCAGGGCAGATGGCAGACAGCGTGTGTGGCGTCGTGTGGGTGAGCGCTTTGCTGATGTCAATGTTGTGGATCGAGTGGCCCATGGTGGTGGTGGGGTTATGGTATGGGCAGGCATCTGTTATGGACGAAGAACACAGGTGCATTTTATTGATGGCATTTTGAATGCACAGAGATACCGTGATGAGATCCTGAGGCCCATTGTTGTGCCATACATCCATGAACATCACCTCATGTTTCAGCAAGATAATGCACGGCCCCATGTTGCATGGATCTGTACACAATTCTTGGAAGCTGAAAATGTCCCAGTTCTTGCATGGCCAGCATACTCACCGGACATGTCACCCATTGAGCATGTTTGGGATGTGCTTGACCGGCGTATACGACAGCGCGTACCAGTTCCCACTAATATCCAGCAACTTCGCACAGCCATTGAAGAGGAGTGGACCAACATTCCACAGGCCACAATTGACAATCTGATAAACTCTATGCGAAGAAGATGTGTTGCACTGCATGAGGCAAATGGTGGTCACACCAGATACTGACTGGTTCTGAGTCCCCAGACCCTCAATAAAGCAAAAACTGCACATTTCAGGGTGGCCTTTTATTGTGGACAGTCTAAGGTACACCTATGCACTAATCATGGTGTCTGATGAGCATCTTGATGTGGCACACCTGTGAGGTGGGATGGATTGTCTCAGCAAAGCAAAAGTGCTCACTATCACACATTTAGACAGATTTATGAACAATGTTTGAGAGAAATGGTAATATTGTGTATCTGGAATGAATTTTAGATCTTTGAGTCCATCTCATGACAAATGGGAGCAAAAACAAAAGTGTTGCGTTTATATTTTTGTTGAGTATATATATATACCATTTTAATCAACCTAGACCTACTCCTACTGAAGACTGTTATATTAGACTGATCATTGTGTTTATATTCAGGAGAAAGAGGCGATGGAAGCAGCAGCCCGGGCCTTTGAGGACTGGGAGTTTCGTGTTCTGGAGAAGGAGAGCGGCATCGATGAGGAGGACGAGAGCTCGACGGACAAAGAGAAGGAGGGAGAGAGTGAAGAGGAGACGGAGATCTCGTGTCAGCAGCATGCAGTCAACAAAGCACAGGTACACAAAGTGTGTTGGAGGAGTTTGTTTGTATCAGCTGCTCCTGACGTGTTTTTCAGGTTCATGTCCTATCAGCCTGTCATGTGCTTCACGTCAGTGTTTACGCTGACAGTCAATTCAGACTTCTGTCAACTTCAAACTGGATCAGAAATATGAAGGAGCCCTGATAAAGATTCAAAACCAATTTAAGTAGACTTCAAACTCATTTTTTACATTTTGATTTTGGATTTTGACTATAAGGCTCGAGTTTTCTGTTCCTCTGACTACAAGAGAAACAGACCACCATTAATAAATGTTTTTGTTAAACTTTATCAGAGAGAAGTGCTGCATCTGATTCCAACAAACATACTGGAACACAAATAACATCAGATTGTTATTTTGGGGCAGCTGTGGCTCAGTGGTAAAGTTTTTTTGTCTCTTAACCAGAAGGTTGGGGGTTCCATCCCCAGCTTCCAAAGACACGTCGATGCAAGGCGCGTAACCCTGAGTGTCCTCTGCTGCTCCGTCACCGGCTGTGTGTGAAACCTCTGGCATCAGTGTGTGAATGTGAAGGTGTAAAATTTCTTTGCTTGAAAGTTTTCTTCATGTGATGCAAAAAGCGTCATATTGCATCACATGAAGAAAACTTCCAGGCAAAGAAAATCATATTTTTCTCGTCTCAGGGCAAAATGAGGGCTGGATTCACGACCATTCAACACTACTACCATGTTTCTAATGATACACAGCTTCATGTAAATGGGTGAAGTATCCCTTTAAATGACACACATGTCACATGTCCTGTCGCAGTCCACCATTCTGATTCTGATTCCAGGTTAGGCCTTGACACGAGTGTGAACTCTTTACCTCACTCGCACCAGTCACATGACTGTGTGAGGCTTAATTACATCAGAGGCCACCGAGCGTTAAAGGAGCGGGACAGAGCAGAGCAGCAGCAACAGGGAAAATATTTTACAGGAGGATTTTTATAATCTCAACAATGACACCCATGCATTTTGTTAGCTTAATGCTAAAGCTGGGCACTTAAGGAGAAAAGGGACCAGATTATAAAGAATTATTCTTGACCTTTATTCAGAGTAAATAAAAGCGAAACCGTTGACGACTAAAACAACGGTCATGGTTTCCTGTCTTTCCACTAACTGAAAAGGATTAATCCCAGTCATCACCTGGAGCGTCCGACCGGTTTTTTTGAGAGGCAGCGTGCCAGTGAACAGCCTCTGATTGGACATTGTTCACTTTTGAAAAGAGCGGGCCTCTTTTGTCAAACCCTCTCAGGCACTCTAAAGAAAGATTGACAACATAGCTGCAAAGGAAGCTTGATTTAAAGTGAACATTCAAAATAAAAGCTGCAGCTTAATGATGGAGAGAATCTGTTAGAATAAAATAAAAAAATAAAAAAGGTTTGGATTCACACGACGATGTGAAGAGACCTGGAGCATGTTGACACATCTGTGATGAATCCTACATTTCTAACAGCAGAGCAGAGAGGCTCGACCCGAGTGTGTTCTTTGTCCTGATGGTGATTTATTGTGGTGAACATTTGTTTTCAGTCTTATTTTTTATTTGCAGGACTGTCAATCTACAGCTTTTCTAGAAGCTCAAAGAGCCTGCACAGAGTGCTTTCAGAGATTATTAATCTTTATGTGCGTTTTCAAAGCTCTGAGATTTTATTTTTAAAAGTGTTGGGTAATGTCGCTCCACATGGTGATGATTAAAACAACACATTTATCCCATCATCAGACAAACCCATGAGAAAAGTGTTGACAGAGAAAATGCTTGATAGCCTATTTACTTATTTCCCCCCATCAAGAGAGGTTATAAAAACCCGAACCTGGGTTCGAGTTTGACGTCCCCTGCTTGCTGCATGTCACCCCACGCTTTCTGCTCCTAACATTTCCTGTCTCTCTTCAGCTGTCCAGTCCAGTAAATAAAATTATGAACCAAAACATAACTTTAACAAAGAAAAGAAAATGCAAACATTAATATCAAGTCGTGTGTGTTTGCCTTGTTTTTTTAAAGCTGTCCTAACAGCACACACATACAAGAAGGATAGGAAATTAAAACAAAAATAACACCAGCTTTTAAAGCTATAAATAAGTCCACAAGATAAAAGATGAGAAATGAAAGTGGTGCAGTCTCCTGCACGCCCCTTAAGTAAAGATTTAACTACAGACCACATACAGCCACATAACTGACGTGCTTAAAGAGAGACTAAATCCTGTGAATGAGTCCTTTCTGTTCTCTCTTCTCTTCTTGGTTATTGTAAAAACACTCCAGGCTGGTTCCTGGCAGATATCTGTACCCAGTTTAGTCCAGTTCTGCTCGAGGTTTCGGCCCGTTTAGAGGCACACTGTTGCCAGCTGATTTCTCATTGGCTGATCAAGTTGTATCCATTTTTTTTCTTTTTTTTTAAAGAGTACGGTCTAGACTGGCTCTGTGTGTGAAGTGTCCTCAGGGGACTTTTGTTGAGATTAGGCACAATGAAAATAACAATTGATTGATTAATTGATTGATTATATACTTAGTGTCTAAACTTAGCCTGAGAGCTCATCTTCTTTGCCTCAAGGATGTTAAATAATTATGTCATGCAGGACAGACTGACTGGTGGTCATAAGTTCCCCCCTCAAGGAGTCGGGTGATGTTACAGGTAGGAGGCGGAGCTTAGAGTAAAACAAGATGAATAATTAGAAACTAGATCCGGTACCACCATTAGAAAAATGAAAGCATAACTGAGTGTTTACATGGACTTAAATGTCCTGGTTATAAGCCTTATCCCAGTTTTGATCATATCTGGGATTATAGCGTTGAAAGGCACAGAGACAAACCTGGTTATTCATATACAGTGCTTGTATACTAGTATCCTAGTTTCTAAAACCTTGTTAGTGCAAGTGCCTGTGATGTTTATTTTTGAATACACAAATTTGAGAAATATGAGTCCACTGTGGCTTATTGCTAGCTAAGCTCCATTATGTGCCAGCATCGTGTTGCAGATATGGTGTATTCACCTCATTTCCAGCAAGTGGGACGTTGTCAGCCTATCTTTGTGTTTGTTTTGCTGCTCCGTCACTTGGCTGAGGTCACACCTAAGCACGAAGTCTGCAGCTGTCAGAAACTGTTGTAATGCATATGAACGCCACATCATCATGTTTTTCCTTCAGACTTATCCAGGTTGCAAAAATCTGGTTTCACTTATCGGGATATGATGACTACATGAACAAACACAAAAACGGGGGACTGCTAATGTCCACGTAAACACGTGGTGAAATTTGAGTGAAGTCAATTAAACAACGATAAATGAAAGCATTCATCCAGTAGTTTCTCTTAGCTTGAACCTTTACGGCTGGATCGACAGTCCGGCACACATGGTTTGGAAAATGCTAACAGATTTTCTGCTACCTAAAAGCAGTGCTCCTTCACTCTTGTTCCTGTGTAACTCAACATTACTGAAATGTGATTGTTTTTAACTGAAGTCTCCACAAGTTTTTTTTCTTCATAGCCAGGAGGAAAAATCCCTTAAATTCTTTGATTACATCCTGGAAAAAACATAAAAAATGCTCGCTTTTCAATAGCACGTTAATACCACAATTTGTTATGAGTAAAGACGACAGACTGAGGAAATGATTCAGGCATTTCAGGGTTTCTTTTTTCAGATAAAAAAAGAAACAAAAACGCCTTAATAATTGAAGACATGATGAACGTTTTTGAGTTATGAGGAAATGATTGTTCCTCAATCGGCTCGAGTATGTAGAAGGAGGAGTATACGAGATGAAGAGAGTGATTGTGTGAGAGGATGGTTGACTCAGCTGCAGATGACAGCTCATCTCTGCCTGCTTGCCTGCCTGCCTGCCTGCCTGCCTGCCTGCCTGTCTGTCTGTCTGTCTGTCTGCCTGCTTGTAAAATGTGTGCTATAAGCGTTCCTTAATGCTAGTTAGATATCAGTCTATCATGGTAGTTTCCCTCTCAGCTCTGCCGTCACGTGTCTCTCCTGCGTCTCATTAACTTGCAAAGTGGACGTTTGATTTGCATTGTGTCTACGCTGAGGAGAGCATCTCTGCATTCACTCACACCACACACACACACACACACACGGGTCACAACAGGGATACCTACCTGATATCACATCACGTCAATGAAAATGAATCACAGCCAGCAAGTGGCGCTTGTTTTGAGGAGGAAGAGCCACACGGCAGTGAGGAGTGATGGGAATCATGTCTTTAATCCTCAGGAGCGAGTGGAGCATTTGGAGAGGCAGCTGAAGGAGATGGAGAGGCAGAAGGAGAGGGAGCTGAACGCCCTGAGGAAAGAGAAGAGAGAACTCGTCCACACAACTCAGACAGTAAGAAGGATTTATGATCACTTGCACCACAACTGGGAATATTTCTTCACAACATCTTCTGATGCTTTAATCAGAAGTCATGCTTCTCATGAAATGATTTCAGATAATAACATTATTATATTACAAAAGATGGTGATTAATTATTACCTACCCCAATATGCTTTCTAATGTTTACTGTCTGGTATTTTCTTTAATGTAGTACAGTATTACGTTCGGATAATCCCTCACTGAGGCCGATGTAGTGTTGGCTTTGATGCAGAGGAAAAAACTAGTGGGCGGACATCCGAGCAAAATGGCATACAGGTGCATACAGGCATACAAGCAACACACTGTTCAACTCCCAATCACCAACTTTATTTTAATGAATGATTTATTATGAAGCGTGCTCAGTTTACAAACAATATATAAATGGACGTGCAGTCGAGTCAGTGTCTGCACTACTTTACTGAGTTTGCAGTTTATTTTGAGTCAGCGACAGCCGCAAATTGATTAAAATAAATAAATAAAAGAGACGCACATCGGAGAACATGACCACTGCTTTGTGACTTATTTTGAGTCCTTTTAATCAGATACAGACATAAAACTCTGGATTTCTTCATCATGACGGCTGTCAGCGTTGTGCACCCGCGTGCTTGTGCTCGTGCATGAAGTAAACCACTCCTGAGAACGGTACAGAACGATCTGAGGTGCTTGGGCACGGTACGGACTGCCAGTGTGAGCGCTACCTTAATATCATTTAGAGGACGGCCCACGCTGCCATGTGCTATCAGAGTGAAATATAAATGCTTATCTACTAAAGTGAGTGATTCACTTACTTATTTACTGCCTACTAAACCCTGATTTGACACACACAGGCCATAATGTGACTTTTATCAGACTGATGACAGCACCAGTTTAACTGAGGAGAGGACATGTAGACGAGGAACAAGCAAATCAAACAGAGAG
Organism: Symphodus melops; assembly: GCF_947650265.1. Classification (NCBI taxonomy): domain Eukaryota; kingdom Metazoa; phylum Chordata; class Actinopteri; order Labriformes; family Labridae; genus Symphodus; species Symphodus melops. The sequence goes on from NC_136695.1 coordinate 26,347,196, forward strand.
AGGGGGAGAGAGAGAGAGAGAGAGAGAGAGAGGGGAAAGATAGAGGGAGGAGTAAGCAAAGGAGGGCGGGTGCTGCTTTTGTGAATGTGTGTACATGTGAGTGTGTGTGGATGTGTGAGAGGGAGAGAAGGAAAGCTGGGAGAAGTTCCACATCACTGCGACAAGCGGTAAGCTTTAAAAAGGGAGAAGAGCTTAAATCAATGGGAGCAGATGACAGCCTTTAAAATGGTGTTTTTATAGAAAAGTGGCGTAACATTTAGATCACAGGCTCCTCTAAATGAGAGAACAGGAACAGCTGGAGGGAGGGCTGAAGGGAGTGGCAGCACAGAGGAGGAGAGACGGACGAGACAGTTCAGACAGCATGACCAAGTGTGTACGACTCCAATATGACTGCATGCTGGATGTGCTTTACTTCTGTCGGAGAACTTTACACTTTGTGACGGAGAGAAACTTACTCAACAGAAAGTTTATGAATATGGAGTCTGATTGAATAAAAAATGTTGGAGGTATATTTTATTTCTGGATTTGTCACTGAATAGAGAAGAAATACAAAGGGTCAGACACTGTGTTTAAATCGTCCCTGTTCACACGTTCCTCGTCAGCATGTGTGAGTGTGCAGCAGGGAAGAGACAGATAAGGGTTAAACTGTGGACGGCATGCGGCGTCTGAATTGCTCATGTGTTTGTGAGTCAAGCAGGGAAGGGAGGGTTAGAGGGAAAGATAGTGAGGGAATGATAATTTAACTCATTAGGATCCTCAGTGGCAGTTTTCATTCTCGGTCAGATGTGGTATGTTGAAGGCAGCAGGTTTTAATCAGTCACTCAGTCTTCTCTGCTGCGCTCTTTAAACGTGTCATATTTCTCTGTTCAAGCAATAAATGAGTCTGTCCGCTCTGCTTCATCACGTTTATGAAACTGAGCTCCAAATAAAAACGTTATCTGGTCCGACAGGTTCTCAGAGAGAAGAAACCGCTCACTGATTGGTCGAACGTCACCGGCTCCGCCCCCTGCATGATGTCACTCTCCCCTCTGACAGTTCACAAGCCTCCGCAGGTAAGCAACATGTTGCCATGGATGCAGCTCTTGTTGAGCAACAAAAATAAACCATTTCAACAAATACCGTAGTTTCTCTACAGAGGTTTTTAAATGTTTTAGTTCATAGTTAGAATGCTAATCTAAAATGTATATATACTCAGTTTATATCTCATAAAAGGCTACCTTTATAAAAACTCTTGACCTTATTTTATCCATTTTAAACTTCAATTATTGTCAGATAATCGTCCTCCTTCCGTGTCAGGTGTCGGGGCGTAAAGATTCACAGAGGTCACGGTTCGCACCTCAGTTTAGGGTCATGGTGTGAGTTTAATAAGTGTATAGAATGATATTAAAAATAATAAAATATGTAGCTATCAATATTGTTGATTTAAATGTTACCACGGCAGAAATGTTTCATGATCAGTTTACTGTTTTAGCTCCGAGAAAAACAAGTTTTCACTCATTCATTGAACCTTTGTTTAAACACTGGATGGTTGAGGGAACGCCTTCGATATTTAGTATTTTAAGAGTAAAATATACAAACACAAAACATTTAAAATGAGATAAAGATGTTTCTTCAGCAGCACTGTTTTTTATTTTGTGTCATAGGACCACGGCAAAGATTCGGCCAGTTTGCCCAGAAGACGGAGCTCGAACCGAAGCCGACCGAACGACCGGCCGCTGTCAGTACAGGGTGAGCTTTGATGACTTTCTTATTGTGGTCTTGATTGTTCATGCTGAGATCACCATGTGATGGAACAATAAACCGTCTCTCTCTCTCTTTGCGCTCATGTCCTCCTTTTGTGGCGACTGTTTGCTCAGTTCCCTCCCATTTAGTCAAATCAAAGGTGTGTCAGACTGCAACTTGTTTAAGCGTTGGTGGAAAGCAGGATTTACCTGAACCGACCGGGTGAGCCAGAGGAGCTCACCTTTACCCAAGCCCAAAGTCTCTTCATAAGTGTCTGTTTTTTACACACACACACACACACACACACACACACACACACACCTTTCTGTTGAGCCTGATCTAAAAGATTGGCTCAAGTCTTTCCATGTGTGTCGTCCTTTCCATGTGTGTCGTCCTTTCCTTTTCACACAAAGTACAAAAGCAGAAATAAAACCGAAGAATGGTAGATAAAAACAACTCATTATCTCGAGACTAGAATCCAGAAAGACATGTCCTTGTCTGTCTCTGTTACTGTCCTCTCTCAGGGTTGGTGAGGACGCTTCCAGACAGCCCTGTGGCTTCCACATCCCCACATCCCTCCCACCGGCTCAGCAACGGGCACAGCAGCGTTTACAGACCTGCGAGCAGCAACGGTGGAGGGCTCATCACTCCCTGCAACAGCACGACAAGCTCTCGCGCTGCCAGGTCAGTCACGACCCCGCTGCTGTGACGAGCACTTTCTTAAAGAGGAAGACTTTTCACTTTCATTCATTTCACCTCTGCATGCAACAGTAAAGGCAGGGATGTGTTCGTTATAGTTCATACTAAGAAGATGCAGGGACCCATTTTTTTGTGTAAGGTGCAGCTACTTTAAACGATTATTTCAGTTTATTGAGTTATTTTGTCTTATTTTCGATTTTACCCCTGGGTATGTTGAACCCCTCTGATTTGACCTCTCTGGAGCTTTCTTGGTTCCTTTTTTTGTTGATTATGTGCATATGTGTTATTCTGTGTGCTTCTCAGGATCTGCATGGTTAAAACTATGTTGAATGCACTATGCCAATTAACTGATAAATATATAACTTCTTGATCCGTCAGCCCGTCTCTCTTCGATCTGGTGGAGATCGAGAAGAAACTGAGAGAAGCCAAAGCCGAGAAAGAGAGGCTGCTGAGAGAGCGGGTGAGTCACCTGCTGTGGGAAAAAAAACATTCACTGACACCTCTAATCACCCACGACACCCTGCATTAGACACGGCTGTCCGATCGCTGACACCCACCCTGCTCGCACATGACGCCTTTAGAGAACAGCCACCAGATGTGTGAATGCTTGTGATGCACAGTTAAATACCAAGGCAGAAAAATGTGAAGCCATGTGAGTGTGAAGATGAGCGTGTAAGAGTTGAACGAACGTTCAGTGTGCATTTTAAAGCCAGCTGTCTTATTTCTTCAAACATCAAGCAGTCCATTGAAAACACCCCGAAAAGTCTCGTAACATCTGTTGTAACAGTTTTGTGATTCTTCTCTGATTCACGTGTGCAACCAGGAAGAGCGAAAGCGATTGTTGTTGGAAGAGAGGAGGCAAAGAGAATTAAACTCTCCCAGAAAAGAACCAGTCGAGGCTGAGACCACACGCAGTCCAGAACCAGAACCAAAGGAGGAACCAAAGACCAGGTCTCCCCTCAAGTCCCCCGAGGTATGTTGGAAGTATCTACAATGAAGCCATCTTTAGGGACCAAAAGAAACTGGCCTCTCAGGGCTCCCGTAGAGTTCAAGTACGTCATGTTTTTGCATGGTCACTCTATTTTGATTTCAAACTGTAGGAATAGGAGAGGGTAAATCAGACACACTGAGATACATGTGCTGGAGAAGCAAAACTCCCTCACAGATCAATGGATTTCATTGGATCACGTCAGAAAAACTAGAGACCGTTGATTGACGATTTGAATGTTTCCTCTGATTTTGCCTCTTTTATCCTAAATCTAAACTCAGCTTGTCCCTCCAGCAGCGCAGCCTGCCTCTCTTCCTCTCCCCTAACTTCGACCTGCGCTCACACCTGGAGTCCCTGGGTCACGGAGTAGCCGGCTGCACAGACCTCCGGCTGACCCCTCGACGCTGCGCGGGCTTCCTGACCAAACGAGGGGGGAGGGTGAAGACCTGGAAGAAAAGGTGGTTCCTGTTTGACATGGACCACCGACGACTAGCTTACTATACAGGTCAGACCGGCTGGGAGAGTGGCGTGTGTGTGTGTGCAAATACTGGCTGAGTGTTTGCATATGAAAGCCCTGTGTGTCTCCCCTGATCCCTCAAGGAAGTCAGGTGTTTGTATCTGCTTACTAAACAAAATCAATAATTCTAAACAATTATCTTATTGATTTAAAAAGATTATTCTTCTGGTTAACTAAAAGTCAGTTCATAACTATAAGAAAAAGAGCATGCAGGGGCTTAAGGTAGCATACAATGATGCAATGCTTCAGGTCCCTAGGTGGCATAGTGCCAGCCAATTATTTGTGTCCACGAGTCCCTACCTGTGAGGCACTCTTAAGACAATCGATGTTTAGCTTCATGTGCCACCTGGACAAGTCAGAGAACCAAATAATTGAAGCCTTAGTCAGCCCTCTGAAAAGCTGCTACAGATTCACTTCTAGGTTAAGAAGACATTGGTGCAATTGCCTGTTTGTCATATAGGCTAATGTGTGATTTCCTATGTATTTTGTATCTCCTTTTTATACTATTTATTGTGTATATGTATGATATGGACCTGTGTCTGCAATAAAGCTTTATTATTATTATTATTATTATTGTTATTATTATTATTATTATTGTTATAGCAACGTTCACCTCTGTAGCCTTTTTAAAATGAGCTAAACTAGCTTTCGTTAGGAGCTTTGAACATTTCTGCTGATGGTGAAGCGGGATGAATCAGTGCGTTTCTCTGCCTCGTTACGTCTGAGTCTTTTCCATTCAGCTGTCTTTAAACCCCACCGCTTCCCACAGCTAAGTTAAGTTATGTGTTTACTCTAGTTTCATAGATTTCTCTGTCCTAGCGTTCAGTTTCTACATTATCTGCTGTGTATCCTCTTCTTTCTCTTATTGCCCACAGTAAATAGACCTAAAAGTCTAATTAAGTGGACTTCTCCCAGCGGCTTGATATGATTAGAGTTATTCCTCCAGAGTCTGTGATGAGAGTTGTGTCCCTAGCAACCGTCTGCTTCTCTTAGCAACGTTGTCTTCTTCTCATCAGGACTGTTGCTATATGTAATTGGCCTCTCTGATTTCCCACAGCTGTGTAATGAAGTTAAACATTTAACTTCTATCGGTCTATTGTGAAGGCAGAATTTTTGATAATAATAAAAAAAACGTTTTTAAATTCTCATGAAGCAACAGAGAGCTGTTGATTTCAGTGACTAAAATATGTCCTTTGTTTCCTAATGAACCGCATGTTTGTCTTTCTTCTTCCTTTCCTGCAGAGTGTGATGAGAGGAAGCTAAAGGGAGTCATTTACTTTCAGGCCATTGAAGAAGTTTACTACGACCATCTACGAACAGCCACTTCTGTGAGTTCTCAAACACTGAAACAACCGGGAAAGGAAAAATATAAATCCTTAATTATAGCCATTTGTCATGAAGTCTGACACATTATAAAAACTTTATTAATGGAGCACTTTATAAAACAAATAATGAAGTGCTTTACAGTGACAACAATATACAATATTTAGAGAAAATGTATGAGTCAATAAAAGTGAATAAGCAGGTAAATAAAGCAAAGTAGAAGGAAATTATTGCACTTCAGCCGCTCTCTACAGATGGAGGTCAGTGCTCCCAGAGAAGAGATAAGATAATGCTGTGTTGTCCGTTTGCACGCTGAATTGTCTTGCATCACAAGACGCTTAGAAACACTCGCATTCAAAATCCAATCACATCACACATTTAAAAGACAGAATCGAAAGAACCAGCCGGGCAGCGCCATGTTCAATCTTAGAAGTTGAAAAAATATAACTCAGTGGACTCTGTATCTCAGGCACGATCCAAAGAAAGACTCGGAGCACATAGTTTAATTCAGAGAAAAATGTCTCTAAGTGCACAGATAAGGCCTAATACAACAATGCAAATCAATATATATTCAGAATATATCATTTGCATTGTGTGTACAAGTTTATATCTTTAAACTCTATGAAAAGTCTGGTGTTTGGTGTCATGTGGCTTTTGTTGTTGTTTTTCTACAGATATGCGTGACCGTCATGAACTCTATTTGTAAAGAAAGTGGTTTTAATAAAAGTCTATTTTTGTGATTTATCTCTGGAGGAGTTCACTTCAGGACTCTTGGACTTCTCGTGGTGTTAGGACAGACTCCTCTTGTCTCTGCTGTTGTTTTTGAAATGACTTGAAGATTATTTTAATGGTTCGAGGTCGCTCTTTTTCCCAGACGGGTCAGCGGACTGATTATAGACCTGGACGATTCGTGTGGGATTAAAAGACACAGACGATCTCTATAATTATTCAATCAGAAATCAAAGGCAGGTGTCCGGTTTCTCAAGATCTGCTGAGTGGAGGTTAATCTGTCTCAGGTGTTAAATAACATGTCACATGATACTGTAGATTTACCATGACATTACAATTACCCTGAGAAAACCCCTCGGTTCTAGTTTCTCATCAATCCTCCAGAGGAAGCTGTGGAAAGTGACAAACTCTGACAGTTAGTTTAGACAGATGAGAACAAGATTATTGATCGCAGACATGTGAAATATAAAACATTGTGTAGTTTTAAATCAGTGTTTTACTGTGAACATTTCAATCAGGGGGAGACAAATGAAAAAAGAAATGCAATAATAATTATTAAATGACCTTTCCATTTATTAAATGGAAAGGTGTCGTGAAAAAAGCTCTTCAGCTCTCGGACTGTATTGAGTGGTTGTTTTTGGAGAGCTCAATTCTGAACACAATTCAAAATATGTTGTCTTGGTCAGACGAACTCATCATCATTTTAAGTTGTATTTACGGTACAAGCACAAATAAGGCCAGCCACTACCTCCCATTGGTTATCTGTTGATTATTATCCAAGATTAATCTCCTAAAGTCTCCTAACATGTCTAAGTGAGTGAGAAATACCATTATAAATACTGATATAGAGGATAATCGTAAGACCTTTTTGCAGCACAGGGAGAATGTGTTGCTTGTTGAAAATCCAGGAAGGTCACTTTTAATGGTTTAAGTTTAATTTCAGGATGATGCTTCTTAAATTTGAACATAGAAATTAACTTGGAAATATTGTATGTAAGTTAATCAATGTACTTGTACCTTTTAACGTAAGTAAAGGAATTTATTCACTTGTATTTCTTTATTTTAGGATGAGGGAAAAAAACCCATCATGGCATCACATGTTTGTACTGTCTGTCTCTTCTTTACAGTCTCCTCGGCCCAGTCTTACGTTCTGTGTGAAGACATACGACCGTCTTTTCTTTCTGGTGGCTTCCAACGCAGTATCCATGCGGATCTGGATGGATGTCATCGTCACAGCAACAGACGAGCACAGTCGATATTGACCTCCGGCTTGTGTGACTGTTTAATGCTTGAGGAAAGGCGACTGAGACTTTTTTTTTTTTTTTCACCCCATGTAAGGGGCAAGCGTGACTGAGAAAACACCTCAGGGACTCATTCTCTACCTGAACTCAGGAACGTGGGTTTTGTGCAGGAGACACGGAGGTGACTGGTTCCTGGGACTCAAACACAGCAGAGGATCGTGTTACTGAAGAGAGGGACGCTTCAGTGGAGAGGAGAGATTCACTGGATGCCTGTTACTGGGAGGTTTCATTCACTCTGAGTCTGACCTCCCCCTGCTGGTCAGAGTCCGCCATTACAGCATGTTAATGTCATTATGATGTAAAGCCTGACTGGTGTGGACTTCACTACAGCTCACTGTGCAGGGATTAAAGTTCGTCTATTTGATAATTGGATTGATGTTTTCATCAGTGTCTATCCGGCGGGACAAAACAAATCAAAGGGAGCAGAAGAGTGTCACAACGTTGCCTGCAAATCGCAGGGCTATTTTTTTTTACAGTCAGACAGCTCCTTCACATCAATCCTGTAGCATAGAGGTGTAATTTTTCATTTCTGTTGATGTCGATGTGCCAATCAGATCCGTCTTCTCGTCTCCACCGTGACGCCCGCTGGAAGACTCCGTCTGCCCTCGGTAAATAAGCTTTAAATGTCGTAGCAAACATTACCGGGCATTGCTCGCTTAATGTTTGGAGGATATATCATGGCAGCACTTAGTTTGTGACTCTCAGGTGAATTACAGTTGAAGGATTGCTCGTGACATGATAGTTTCCAGGTGGACACGTTTAAGTAGCCTGACCTGTCACCAGAGTAAATAAGAGCTTCTAGAAAGACGGTGTGTGTGTGTGTAGACGTCCTCACAACAGGTGTTACATCTGAGTGTCAACAAAAACAGCGTGAAATAAACCACGGCTGCACTAGTCCGTTTAAACCCACCCGACTGACGTTTAATATACAAGATAAACTATCAATAGCTTCCTTTTGGCGTGTTTTCAACTCTGTGGTGTAAGGTAACTAAGCACATTAACTCAAGTACTGTACTTACCTTCTTTTACAGGTACCTCGAATAGATTTTATATAAACCGTGTATCTAAATACTTTTCAGAATAACAACACGTAGTAACTTATTAAAGATATTTTGATTTACAACAGGAAGTGTATTAGTAATCCTTTGGACAGGCTACAGTAGGCTACATCACTGGTGCTCTTCACTTTGTATCACTCTATATTTACCTAATGATAAAGCTAACAGTCTTTGTCTAGGATTTAAACAACTATTTACCTCAAAAAGCAACTTATAAGTATTAATATCTGTGTGTATTACTTAATCACAGCAGCAGCACTTCCTCTTGTCTGAGTAAAGGAGACTTAATTTTTTTGTCTGGCAAAATTCACAAGCTCAGTAAAATGTTGATTTATTACAAAATGTTCAATATTTCATAGAGCTCCTCCATTACCATCTGTAACATATATACCAGGATTATTACTTTTAAGAAATGATTAGAGAAAAAACAATATGATATAATGCATAGTGAAGATGGCCTTCACTTAAAGAGTATTTCCTCTTTAGGTACCTTAAAGCACCATGGGATGTTCTTACTTTGAACTGTAAGTTAAAGCTCCTGTGAAAGAAACTTTCATGGACGCTGGAGACCTCAGAGTGGCTCCTTTTATGTCTCTGCTGATCCGTGAGTAATGTTCTTAAAAACCTCATCCTGCCTTTCTTTAAGGGTCCAACTATAACTCAGCAGTCAATCTCTGCAATGGTTAATGTAAAAAAAAGTCTGTTCCTGCAGCTTGCAGTTAGTGTCCTTAAAAATAACTAGAAATAATCAGCGTTGTTGCAAAATGGTATTGATTGCTTTTTTTTACATGATCTGCAGACTTGAGTATTGTCCTTAAAGGAGTTTTAAGTCACTTTTACGATGCAGGGCTTTATAACACAAAAGCCATTCAACGTGCTATCACACCTTTTAGGCCAACATTGAAATAACTGGGTATTTCTTGTTAGCTCTCAAAATGCTCCTAAAGCTGTCATGTCCATTTAACAACAACTTGACTTTCATCCTGCTGACCTTTACAACCACAGATATGTTGAAATTCGCCATGAGGTCGACTTGGTTTCCCCCCAATTCAGGATTAATTCATAGTTTCTTCAAAAGATGCTCGCTTTAATCCCTGCACACAACAAAGTGGGATGGACACAATAGCAGCGACACTTGTTATATATAATGAAGTCAAGCACTGAGTACAGTGATTACCATCCTGTATGAGACGCTCACAGAGCTCTGGGTAATTATTTGGTTGCTCTACATTGTCACCTGTTTCCACTCTCATTTTTATCATATCAGAAATGTTATTTCATGAAATAATTTATAATGGTTGGTTTGATATGCAAATGAATGAAGGCATACACTGTGTGGAATGCAATATTAAATTTTTAATCAAAAAGTATTTTATTTTTCTCTTTTTTTTTTTCTTTCAACATTATGTGTTACTTTAAAAACAAAGTATTCTTGACACTTCACAACGGAGCAGATTAAAGCACCTTACTGGTTGCTACATTGACTTCTGCAAAACTTGAATTAAATTTCCCTGCTGGGGATCAATGAAGGATGAACTTATCTGATTAAGATCTCCTCAGTCCTCTGCAGGGACTTTAATATTTAACCCTGTGACCTTTAAGATTGACCTCGTAATTACAAATGTTAAGCACAGCACACACGACCTGTCTGTGCAGCATTTTGTTGACATCATTTTTTTCATGTCATTTTGCTTTCAGACGACTTTTAGGTGTTCTCTGCATATTAGTCTTTTATTAACAGACTTTTAAAGTGACCTCAAAGAGTGTTTTCAAACATTTTCTGCTTGATGCATTCAAGTGCCACAGATAATTAACGAAACATGTCCACTGCCATTTTTATGATTAATGGTGCGAGTTGAATAATCGTACCTTCACCTTGTCACTGAACTGCTCTCACCCGTCCATTTAAGTAAGCAGATCATTTTAATAAGATTACTTGCATGTTGAAGTAGTCGCTTTGCCATTGTTTTCCTCCCGCTGTACAACCATTGTGTTCACTTCCAACGCACCATGTCCTGTTCATGTCAGTGACTTCTGGTGTGCTGGTGTGTTTATGTGTGAACGTTTGCATTTTTGTGACACTGTTGTTTTCACAGATAGTCCACTGACATCATAAAACACACGTTTATTAACTGGCTCATCTAAGATGCTCGTCTCCTCCTCCTCACTGAAACGTGATTTACATTTGTGTAGTTCACACAGAGAGAATCACGTCTCTGTTCTTGCGTGTCGTGCCACTCCCCAGACAGATCGTCCAACAGCTGAGGGTGGCACCCGAACTCACCGCCACTCTGACATGACTCAGTAATTGGATTACAACCACTGACCTTTCAATGCTGGTAAAACGTGAATTTGCTTTGTTAGCAGTTGAATCATTTCTGACTGGATATCAGTAATTCTGCACTTCAAACTAAAAACAGGGGCTGTGCTTTAAATGTCCAATGTGCTTTTGTTCCAACAGAAAACAAAGACGCTGCATGCTGAGCATCATTGTTCGCTGTAAGGTAGGAGGTCATTCTCAAACTTCTGGAAAGATTGATGCTGCTTCACCTTTTTATTTAATGCCTTTTTAGTCTTTACTAACTTATCCCTCGCTGAATTTCATTATTTTGCACCCATGCTTTTTTGTGTATTCGTTCTGTGGTTGTGTCTGCAATCTTCTTTTTTGCTGACAAAGTCATAACTGTGATTAATATAAATGAAACCAGTGATTGTTAGCGTGTCCATCCTCTGACCATCGCTGTTTCTGTAAGCCAGTACTGGGATTAACACTTGTTAGACTGATCTAGTGATGTGTTCTGACTTGTGTTGGACCCTGGACTTAAAGGACTAAGGGCTCTGATAGTAAAACTTCAAGGCATTTATTGTGTTACAACAAGAACATGCAGAGCATTGATGAGTGTAAGGAGGGAGGTTGCCATGAATCTTATCCGATTTAAATTAAACAATTAAATTAGACTAGAGCGAATAACTGAATGCAAACAAACTTTGCTGTTTACTCAGTATCCGTTACCTTCTTTGTCTTTGACATTTTCTGTGTGACAGTTTGGTGGTTTCCTTTAAATTTTAGTCTTTGCACATTTTTATTCTGCGACTTTTTTCAGTTTAATACAAGGAAGGTTATTGATGTTCAAAATGTTGTCAGGCCAAGAAAACATACTTTTTTTATTTTACTGTAGTGTCTCCTTTTATACGTTTTTGGATCATTGTTTTGTGCAGTTTATATTTCCTTTGTACTTTTTTTGATTCCATTTTTTTTTCTGCTCTCTTCATTGCTCTTCTACTTTTCAACTTTTCCTATTTTTAAAGCTGACTCTTGGAGACATGCACAGAACTTTCCAGTGTACCTTTACTGTCCTGTACCTGTGTGAATGGCGACAAACATCTGATCTAGTGTTGTAGAATTTGAAATTGGTCTTTTTAAAGGTCTCGTCTTGGAATCGAAAGCATTTTGACTCGGACTTGTCTCGGTCTCAGACTGGACGCATGACAGAATTTACATTTACATATTTATACTCTTGGTCTTGACTCGACCTCTATCCCTAAATGTCTTGGCCTTGGAGCACTCTGGTCTCAGGTTTGTCTCGCTCTCAGTTCGTGTGGTCTTGACTACAACACTAATCTAACTAAAACTCTAACTTAAGATTACTAACTTTATTAAAGGCATAAAGATAATGCTTTCATGCTAATATTGATTAAAAATACTTTTATCAATGCTTGTGTGCTTTAATATACAGAAAGGAATCAGAAACCTTTGATTGTAAATCAACAACGTTTCCCGGGATTTTCTTGAAACAACAGTTTGTGTCTTTGTGTGTCCTGTTCCTCTCTTCAGGATCATCAACCTCACAGTAAAGAATGACAGCTACTTTAACGATTTTGCTCATATGCTGTCTACTTCAAGGTGAGCTGTTCAACATTGAAATGTTTGTTGAAAGACTTGCAGAAGAAACAGAATCTTGTGACCAGACATCTGACATAAACGGCATTCAGATTTTCTGCCTCGTTTTGAAAGATCTGATTTTTGCAATGTTGTGAAGGCGTAAAAAGTTTGTGTTAAAGTTAAAGAACAGACCCTGATCAAATGAAACACTCACAGGACCTGTGGAGGAATATCTTCATGTTTGTCGTTGGTTTCACACCTCAGGTAGCTTATCCCAGAAGTGGGATGCCTTCATGCCTCAGGCAGTAGACGGACTGAGTGGATCCTGTGTGACCGTCCCCTGCACGTTCAGCTTGCCCTCCGGTTGGGATCAATACCTGGATGATTCTTGTAAAGCCATCTGGAAGAGGGGCAGCTGGAGTCGAACACAGGTGTTTGATTCCGGCCTCACTGGAGTGAACACAGGCTTAAACATCCTGCAGGGAAACCTGACGGGGATCCTGCGGGAGAAGGACTGCACCACCATCTTCAGCAACCTGCCATCCAACCACTACGACAACTATTACTTCAGGCTGCAGTGTGACAACGATTTGAAGTTCAACTTTCAAACAAGTGTCCTTATTACGGCTCAAGGTTTGTTTTACGTCCTGCTGCTCTGAAACGTGCAGCGTTCTTCACTATCTCTCTAACCATAACCTCATTGTTTTTACTCCTCAGATTCAATGCCCAAACCCACCATAACTCCATCCAGGCTGGAGGTAGAAGAAGGGAGTCAAGTGAGGCTCAACTGCTCAGCTCTCGCTCCTTGTTTTGCTGTTCCTCCAGCCCTGACTTGGGCTCCCCTTGTAGGAGACATTGAGGAGCACCAGGAAGGTAATATTGTGACCTCTGTCATCAACTTCACCGCTTCTTACCTCCAAAATGGAAAGAAGTTCTTCTGCACCGTACTCTACACCCGACAAGCTGGCAACAGTGACCTTCAGTATGAACAAAGTTTGACCCTCCAAGTTCTTTGTAAGTTTGTTTTTGGCTTCTTTGAGATTTCCAGTTGTTGTGTTAATTGTACTTTTGGATGATTTCTAGGGGTGGCATGGCTCCCCCCATGATTGATTGAAAAAAAATCTTTATTAACCGTTTAACTCTTTATTAAATGGCTATTTGCAACTGTTGCTTGTTTCACATTAGTGTGTGTTTATATGTTGCCATTTAATCCATCTTGAAGTGAAAGTGAAAAATCATGGTGAATACACTTCTTTGCATTTTTGCAAATAGCCATGTTCTGGTTAGCTTGATTTAGCTCAGCACAAAGAGTGTAAACAAGGTAACCGCTCGCCTGCCTCCGTCGAAATACAAAAGAATCCACCTTCCAGCACCCTTAAAGCTCATTACTTAACATGTTAAAGATTATCTTATATGTCTTTGTGTAATCTGTATCAGTCTCTTACCTATGACCTGGTAGCCTCAAGATTCTAGGAAGTTTCCCTGCACGGTCAAGAAATGGATTGGCAAATATCCTTAAACCGTTCAAATTAGCTTTAGCATGTCAATACGTGGACTGGATGCTGAAAGGTTAAATTTGACCCTTGAGACAGAGCCGGTCTAACTGTTTGTCCTTCTTTCAAATCTTTTTACAAAGGTAATCCTCTCCTGGCTGTGACTTAATATTCACTTTTTTTGAGCTGTATTACTCCAACTCTTTTAAACTGATTTAAGAGAAAAAGCTCAGAATACACCCTTAAAATGTAATGCCTGGGAGAAGGACCAAATGAGCAAGTCGCTGGTGAATTTTATTGGATATGTAGATGCTGAAGGCAAAGAATCGACAAAAAATGTCTTCTCTAAAAATGGGCATTTTAACATCGGACCAAATGCGAAATCTTTTTAGGGGGCTTTTTAAATGAGCCTCAAGTGGACATTTGAGTATCTGCAGTTTTCACTTCCGCATCGATTCCATATTTCAGAATGATGTTGGAACTTTTTAAAGTAATACCATATCAATGTTTGTTTGGAAGCTGTCCCTAAGTCGTCAAAAGATCTCTTTATCCAGGTACGTCACAAACTGAATTTCAAAATTGTCTTCCAGACCCTCCAGATAACACCTCAGTCAGTTTCTCTGATCCTGTACAAGAGGGCAGCTCAGTGACTCTGACCTGTAACACCAGTGCTAACCCAGATGCAGACAGCTACACCTGGTACAAAGTGGATGGGGATCAGGTGACGGCAGTGGGCTCAAAGAAAATGCTTTCAACTACAGTCTCAGAAGTCGACAGCCAATTTTACTGCAAAGTCAGCAACAAAGTGGGAACCCAGAACTCATCCATCGTTCAGATAGATGTACAATGTAAGTCAGTGTCCAACAGAAACACAAATGAAAAACATTGTATAGCTACATGGACTGAACCCACACTTTTACTTCCGTGTCAAGTTGCTCCCAAGGAAACCGTGGTAATCGTCAACCCCACTGGTCCATTACTGGAGGGCAGCTCTGTTACTATGACCTGTATCAGTCGTGCAAACCCACCTGTGACAAACTACACCTGGCACAGAGACGATGAGCAGGATGAGGAGCCGGGATCCACCTTGGTTATGAAGGGTGTCGACACAAGCCATAGTCGAAGCTACAGCTGCTCAGCAAAAAATGATCTGGGAGAGGAAACTTCAGCAGGAGTACAGCTGGATATTCATTGTAAGTTCATTTAACACACACTAAAGACATTGTTTTACACCAACAACAAACAACACAACTGTATGTTTACAGTGTTCTTATATTCTGGAAATGTCCCCACTTTATAGACAAACATGATCTGATGCCAAAACTCAGTCCCAGGCAACTGTTGGGTGTTTACACTGAGGACAGTGATGCTTTGTCGCATAGCGTGACAACTTCTTAAGCCTTCTATGTCAGAGGTCCATCATGACTGAGCTCGGTTGTTTTCACGTCTGCCAGCGTCTTCATCAGTGTGTAGATGTTTTGTTTGGTGTGGATGAAGGTTGAAACAGCATTTCAAGATTAAAATGAATCTTTAAAAAAAAAACCTGAACGTATTTTGAACTGATTTCTTTGCATTTGCTTCCAGTATAGAATAAGGTACACATTATTGGGAAAGCATGATGATGTGTTGCTAAACTTTAAAACCTCATAAGGTAACTTGACTTCATCCCCATGTGTTTGAAATGAAGGCAGGATATGATCATGTATTCCCAACATGGATGCAAGTACCTTGAAAGCAGGACTAACAAAAACATCTTTCTTTTATTTTTTGTTTTTTTTGCCAGATCCCCCGAAGAACACCTCACTTTCAATTGACCCCTCAGGTGCAGTAATGGATGGCAACCCTGTAACTCTGACCTGCACAAGCACTGCAAATCCAGCAGTGCTTAACTACACCTGGTTCAGAGTGTCTGGGAGAAGAAAAGAGTTGGTGGGCTCAGAGCAAGACTTCACCTTCAACGTGACCAAACTCTCGGAGGATCAGTATTATTGTGAAGCTCGAAATGCCCACGGAGCTGAAAAATCAGAGCATGCCAGCATTGATGTCACGTGTGAGCTTAATTAATAACTTCTTCTAATTGTACACATTTATACTTCCAGAGAAGTTTGAGCAGATTTATATAAATCGCCTATTTCTTCGTCTGTCTCAGTTGCTCCAGAGATCCTGCCCTCTTCTCGCTGCGTCAAGGTTTTATCCCAGATTCGGTGTTCCT
Source organism: Symphodus melops (assembly GCF_947650265.1). Lineage (NCBI taxonomy): Eukaryota > Metazoa > Chordata > Actinopteri > Labriformes > Labridae > Symphodus > Symphodus melops. The sequence continues at coordinate 26,363,121 of NC_136695.1, forward strand.
GCGAGAGCCAGGGGAACCCCCTCCCCTCCCTGCTTTGGGAATTAGCAGGAATGCCTGTCAATCACTCTGCTGAGGTCCCCATCAAACAAGTTCCCCTGGGGAGCCAGGGGATGACGAGCCTCATCACCCTGTACCACGTCAGCGAAGACTTGCCATCTCTCTACTGCATCAGCATCAACTCTCTGGGCTCTGATAGGTTTGCATTCAACGTGTCCTCCAGTGAAGTGGAGCTAGGTAAATGTGCAGGATGCTGTGTTTGTGAATATCGTTTTTCCCCCTTCTTTTTCTGATTTTTGGCTGACTCTTGTGTTTACTGTGGACTTTACAGGTTTCCATACTTTTTCTCTTTTGATCGGCTCTGCAGTGGGAGCAGTTGGAATGCTTTTGGTGTGTGTCCCACTGGTGATTTTCTTGGTGGTCAGGTGAAGAATATAAAACGTGGCTGAAAAGAAGCGGCCACCGCTCTACAGTACATACAGTATCGTCAAACATGTTTCATAATGGAAGGGGTGTGGCCTAAATGTTTACTATGACCTGGCGAGGGGTCAATTTCAGAGGGTAACCATGGTAACTGTAAGAAGCCTGCTTAACACTTGTATGTATACAGCATGACTGTATTTCTTTCTGTTGGTTGTAGGAAAAGAAAAGACAGGCTTTTATCGAACAAGAGATACATGGAAACGTCTAACTTAATGGGTCATAACGAGGTGAGTTTATTTCCAGTCTTTACTTTTATGTTTTTTATGGTAACATTGCTCTCCTGCTCACCTGGCTTCTGAAGCAGACGTGTCCATTACATTACTAAAGTCAATCTTTGTTTGCCTGCAGACCAACTCTTTACAGGTGGATGTGGTTTATATCAATAACGCCATCATGGAGGAAGGAGTGGTTAAGGAGAACCCTCTTCTCTACGCCGATGTGGACTTTGATAAACTCGAGACCAACTTAGAGGATCAGCTTGAAGAAGGGGAGATCAGAGGCCTGGTCTCCAAGACGACAGAGTACGCAGAGATCCGTCCGCACTCCAAAGAAAACAACGAAGGAGACGCAAAGGAAGAACAGACTGTGTCTGACGGTAATTTGGGACAAGAGAATGACACTGAGGGTCTGATAGAAAAGGTCAGTGAAATAGAGTTCTGAAGAAAAGGGATTCTGGGCTTCAAAAAGATGCAGGACTTCACCTCGTCCTTTGACCCCTTTGAGTTTGCAGCGTCGGAGGTAGCAGCTGCACCGCAGGCGACTTTTATTCTCAGTGACTGGTGCCACTCACCTGTGGCTTTCAGTTTGGATTTTAACTTTTGCTAACTGATTTCCTGTTCGTCCTTTATCTTGACTGAAAAAAACAAACTGTGAAGACTAACAAAAAAAACGGATTTAAAAAACACAAGTGATAGTTAGCTCATTACATAGATAATAATCCTATCGGTACGCTTTGGACGAACCTTCAACTTGTTCGCTCTAAACTCACGGCCCGCAGTAAGTTCTTTAATGTGGTTTACTGCCTGAGAGAAATGATGAACCATTTATCACCCCGTTTTAATCAACATTTAGCTTTATATGTGGAGAGTGCAACCATGAATCGCTTGGCTTATTGGTGCGATCAATATGCTAAAAGCATCTGCATAATTCAGAAACCAGCCAACTGCTACACAGCGTAACATCGTGTCAACATTAAAACTCCATAAATCAAGATTTTGAGTAAATAGATATTAAAATTATGATTCTTAATTATTTAGTTAAGCTCACTGATCAGTTTTCTTCCCTCTGTTTGCTACCTGTTACACACACACACACACACACACACACGCATATAAAGCACAACAAAAAGATTACAATGTACGCTTACAAATAATATTAAAGGAACAAAACATTTCAAGAACAGAGACACAGCCTTACTTAAGAAACCATTGATTCTAAATGTGTTTTTATGGCTGAGAAAAAAAAAGGCATTTCTCCAGGGAAGATAGGATGAGAACATTTAAACTCAGAATTTGACATCCGAGTACTGGGTGTCTTCTTCATCAGAGCTGCTGGAGTCGCTGACGGCTCGCTGATGTCCAGACTTTGCCTTGAAACTCACTTGGGAATAATTGAGCTCGACTTCATCCTCACTGGTGTCTGAGTCATAGTTTGGTGGATTCTGAGATTTGGCCCCATTTGCTGTCCGTATATTCTCGTAGTCATGGAGCTTCTCTTGTTCAGTCTACAAACATGACAGAGAGGGAAGATTACTTATGGATTGAGCAACGTTAATATTAACATGGAGAAGAAAAAGCAGAGAAACAAAGTAGCTCTGGTCTAACCAACAGCATGGTATAGAATAAAACGACGAATGGGCGACTTCTTGATCCAGCAGATGTCACCATTGAGCACCAGCATGACACCAAAACAAACTGATGGTTGATCGCTATTCTGAAGTCTCCGCTCTCCTCCAGCGACACAAGACCAAATCCCCTCTCCCCTCGTGTTTACATAAAAGAATTATCAAATTAAACACACCTTAATTAAGCACCAATAAGCTCAAGCAGTGGACAAAATCGTTGCTTGTGGTTCACATTGTTGTGTTAGCGGGCTAAAGTTAGCGCTCTTTAGTTAGCTCTTAAGTTTCACGTTGCACATGAATTGACATGAAATGATTATTATCTAAAAATGCTTGCGTGACATCCAAATAAGCAGTGAGTATGTTTTTCTTTGTTTCTCTAGTCCTTGACTGAAACAGATTTATACGCAGGACCGTCGATGTAAACACGGTTCCAACAACAGTACAGGATTCATTGTAACAGACTCAGAGAGACATTTACAGAGAATATACTTGATTCCTTCTCTATTTATGTGTAAACTTTGTCCCTTTTTTCCTTTAAGGAGAAAGGAACCAACATTATTCAGTGCTATAATGTAAGAATCTAAACATGGCACGTGAAGAGACAGATATTTACAGGCGTCTTACTTTTACTGGTGGCTTTTTTTTGGACACCACAGCATACACAACATCAACTTCTGCTTTTGGCAATTCGTTCCTAAAACAAACAATTATAGAGTTCAATATGAAATGTAGTTAAACCTTTGTTTGTTTTGGTGTAACGTGAAAAAACAAACAGTAGGTTGTTACTTTTGCTTCTTTCCAAAGTGTAAAGAAGAGTAGTTGAGAGATTCGTCCTGTGTGTGTCCAGCTTTCTGTTTGGCTGGCATCGCTCCAGAAGGACCCTGAGCAGATGCAGACAGAAGACATCAGTGAATGTACAGTAGCAACTGAATCAGTTCATTCATGCCTTAAATGAAAGCTGAGTGGTCGTCCGGTGATTCATTGCTCCACAATACTGAGCGCTAAATGGTTAGTGTTCTGACAAGCACTGAAGACAGAGTTACATCACAGCAAGCTTGATCATTGAACGACACATCCGCCTGCTGAAAGAACACATAGACACATACTGAGGCAAGTGTAGATGTTTGATCGGTAGTGTGGAGAACATTTAGATTATTTTGTATGTATTTTTTTTTTCTTTCTTTTGGACACAAGTTACTGTCTTGTTCGACATATTTGTACCTTGTGCTTCTAAGATGAAAACTTTTGGACTTTAGGGGGTTTTAAGTCAAACACCATGAGGGCTATGCTATTTAATCTTAAATATTAAAAATTATTCAATAACTCTGCTCAAATTAAAAACTATTTTTATTAATTTTAGATCAACGGTTTTACTCGGAAGGGGAAATACGGGTGAGAAAGACTGCACAGGTGTTTTTTTAAACTGAGGTTTTTCTCCTCCGTTTCAAAAAACAAGTTCTCAGAAACTTCATCCTTCATCCACATGAAATGGCAAAACGTTTACAGCTGTAATGAGCATGCCAAGTCAAAAACAATGTCCTTGACATGCAAACAACATTCCTCTGCAATGACCATTTTATTTTCCAAAGTTGTCCATGAATGCGTCTTTGCTGATTAACATAGTAGGAGAGTAACTGTGTCTGGATGTGTAGACGTGTAAAAAGTCCAGTTAGCAACGTTAACACCAGCACTAGTTTGGTTACGTCTGCCACGGCACTAATGTCACGTAAAGAAAAGTGACAGCGTCGCAAAATGATATGAAATAAAGGAGAAAGAGATGCAATGTGACGTTACAAGCTCAAAAACGAGTTCCTAGTGTGTTTCACTAAAAGGCTCTCGCCTACATGTGGACTGGACCTTAAACGTAGCTAAATTAACAATAACAACAAAAAATTGTGTTATTCGTTTCTCAGTTTTTCATTGTAAAAATAAAAGGACAAAAACAAATCTGAGGAGTAAGATGTAAGATCTAAGCAGTAATGCAGCAGAGGCTGCAACATCCTTTTTGTGCCTAGATGAGTTAACCTGCACACACATGGTTCCCCATGTTCGTTTTTACAGACTCACTCTTCCTGCTTTTTACCCAACTAAATAATTGATGTACGCCCAGCTGTTTAAGTGAGCTTTTGGTTTGACATCTCCATAAAGCCAAAGTGGAGCTCGTGTCTATTTCTGAACTCTGAAAATGTTCTCATGACATGTTTTTGTGTACAATTGACAGGTTGTCCTTCTAATAAAGGCTAAAATGTTGCTGCATTATCTTCTTAAGTTGTGGTTTTTTTTTTTTAGGGCAAGTCCATAAAGCATAGCTGCTTTTATTTATTTGTAAAGAGATATTTGTAATGGCTCGCTTGCTGTACCTGATTTCTTGCAGGATACTTCACAGTGCAGTAAACTGTGCTGATGTTGGACGCCGGTCTGTGGAACAATAATGACGATGAGAACAAAAAAAAAAAGAGCATACTCACAGTAATTGGCTATAACTAATGACTGGGCAGACTCTCAATGTGTCATTCTTGTCTGAAGGATCTTAAATGGCTGCTTTGACTCCAGATGAGCAGCAGCTTCCAGCTTACTGCTCACAGTCACAGTGTGTGCTTTGTCCTGTGTGGGAGATTGTGTGTGGCTGTCTATTACGTGTTGTCTGGACGAGGCTGCTGTCTTCGTTGGTTTTTGGAGCGGCACGGCTGCTCTGGCAAGAGGTCATCCCTGCTCCTCGAAGGCTCTGCCATGACCGCTTCAGTCATCAGATTCCTTCTTCTGGCGCCAATCCACAAACTCTGAATTGGTTTAAACGTTCACACACAAAAGTAAAGATGTGGTTTTTTTGTGTCAAAATTTTTGTTTATTGTTTGAAATGTTTTACAAATCAATCATTACCAGAGGACCAAAGAGGGTCTGAGTGTTTCCATGTCCTCTTCGAATAGATTTGCTCTTCTTGTGCCTGAAGACATAAAGGACAGAGGTGGAAAAACAGGACAAATTATCTCTGGAACTGACTCAGTGGAAAGCACATTTTAATACTTCACCTGTAGACAAAGAAAACAACTATCAGGACCAGGACGATCAGAAGCAAGATGACGATCAAGACCTTCAAGTAGCCCCCTGTGGTTAAAAAAGAGTTTCAGGTGAATGAAGAAACGTCTAAAGGGGGCTTTGTTTGAAACTATTGTGATTTCATTTTTAAAAAAGTGTTTTGAAAAATCTGGTTCCACAAAATCGTCACCACCGTCTCTCGTCAGAAAATATAAAGTACACATATTAGCCAAGTTGTAATGCACTCACGGTCAACAAACATCTGGACAGGCTCAGAGGACTTTTGATTGATTTCATTCTTTGCGATGCAGTAGTACACTCCTGGTTTGTCTGAAAACACGGTGTAAGTCTGATGATCAGACACTTTTACATCCCTTTCCTCGCCCTCGATTTTCTTGTACCATTTGAAGTCTGTGACTTCAGGGAAGCTGTGACTGGTGCAGCTCAGCATCACAGAGCTCTTCCCATCCGGGCTCTGCTGCTCTGGTCCTTTCATGATCGTTGTCCGTTTTGGAGCATCTAGACAGGCCATCAAGGAAGAAGGGAAGTGAGATAATTTATCTACTTTTAAAACATTCAAAGGACTAAAGGGAATAACTGGAACAAGCCTATTGTGTTTTTATTAAATCATACCCCTGAAGTTGCTTCAAGACAAAAGGCTGTGAGCAAATTGATAAAGGTTATGCTCATTCATCATTTTTAGAGACTTTACAAAGTGTTCTAGTAAGATAAAAACATACATTTATTGAAATGTTGGATACTTTCCTCTGACTAAATGTTCACAAGTTAAAGGTCACATAATATTATCCTCCTTTCCAACCAGGTTGAAAAACCCTTAGCTCCCAAAACATGTCTGTGAAGTTTCTTGTTCTAAATAATGCCTCTATTTCAGCCCTGCTCAAAACAGGCTGTTTCTGTGTCTGTAGCTTTAAATGTAAATGAGCTGTGTCTGACCATGCCCCCTATCTTTAATGGGATGTGGCTCAGCCTTTTCTTGCACCATTTACAGTGGAAAGGCAGACTCAGAAGGCAGAACAAACATCTAGCTGTGGGGGTGTCACCCACCTGGGGGAGGGGTTACTGCCCTTTGTGATGTCACAAAGGCAACATCTCCAAACAGTCTGTTTAAGTACACATTATCAGACAAGTGGAGCAAGGAAAAAACAGAGAATATGGACTTTTCTCATTGTTGGGGGGTTTGTAGACAGACTAAGGACGTAGTAGTGTTAAAATGAAATGGTAAAGTGCAGCCACATTTTAAAATTTTAGCACACCTCACATTTTCAGGTGAACTTTTTTTTTTTTTCAACTTCAGGCTTCTGGCCTGGAGCCCGGAGCAGTTGCCCCTGGTTTTGTATTGTCTCCTTGATCACCTGTACAACATTAAAGAGTGTTCAATTGTACTCACATTTGACTTTGATTGTAGCTTGCTTTGATTTTCCGATTCCCATTTCATTAGTGGCTTTACAGCTGTACTGTCCCTCATCAGAGAGGCTGACAGATTTTACAGTAAAGGTCTTGTTCTCCCTGATGATTTCACTCTTCCCATCTGTAGTCTTGATCCAGGTGACAGAAGTCACTTCTGGGTGGGAGTGGGCATTGCAGTGCAGTGTCAATAAGCTGTTTTCATTAACGACAAAATCTGGGTCAGCTTTTACGTTCACGTCTTTTGGATGATCTGCAAAAAAAAAAAAAAAGTCTTAACATAGTGTCACTCATACTGTGTATGTTTCATCTCAACAAAATGTGAAAACTTTAAACTATTAAACATTTATCACACATCCATTGTTGGAATCCTATTTTCCTATTTACTTAAAAAAGTGAGCCAATCTAATCAATACTTTATAAGTAGAAACCCATCTTCATAACTTCAAGTTCGCTTTTCTGGTCATTTTTATTTTACTGTTTAAAACAAAGGCTTTACATAGTTGGAAGACAAGCTTCCATCATTGACATGGTATCTCACTAAGAATGAAACTATTCAATCTTTATTAAACTCCATTATCTCTGTCCCCAAAAGTTAACCATCAGGTTCACTGTCTGGTCCACCATAACAATTCATCTGGTTTTCCTGGTTGATCAAGTGTTAGAATGTTCAATAAGAATCTTCCAAGTAAAACTTTATTAAAATAAATGTGGTGTAATACAAATGTAATTAAGAAAGACAAATGACTCAAAGTTCTTGTTAAAATATCAACACAGGTTTTGTAAATGCATGATCATCTGCTCTGTGTTAGGTATTGTCTTGTTTTTTTTAACATGATTTTAAGATTAGAATCACAAGTCATCAGATAACCAAACACCCCAGGCAGGAGTAGATTACAAACTGTCTATTCGAACATAGATAGTTGACATTTGGAAACGGTTTTTTTTAATTTGATTCATAAGCAAAAAGACAATAATATGCTGAATAACTCACATTTCACCACCAGCTCCTTTTTCTCACTTTTGTTCGATCCGATGCTGTTCTCTGCCTCACAGGTGTAAAAGCCTTTGTCGGCTGAAGTGACATTAAATTTGTGTTGAAGATTGTTGGTCCGCCAGTGATTGTTAGAATGAGTGGAAACCCGTTTTGGAGATGTAGGGTCTGATGTGGAAGCCATGACCAAGGTGAGCTGTGACGGAGGGGAGCTTTCGACAGTGCAGCTGATGGTGATGAGCTGACCTTCAATGACAACAGCATCCATGGACAACATTGGGGTGGTCGGCGAATCTGCAGAGGGGAAGCAGCCATTGATTTAGTTGTTTGTAAAAGAAATGCTGCGATATTAAAGCAGCAGTTTCATTTTTGTCTAAAAAAACAGTTTGCAACTTGAGCTTATGTGCTTCCTTTTTAATAGTTAGATGAAAAGAATGACACCTGATCAATCTTATGTATGTCCATTGTCTGGGCACAAACAGTACGAGGTTAGCTCAGCAAAAAGACGGAAACAACCAGCCTGGATTGGTCCAAAACTACACCATAATGTAAGCTATTAATTATTTCTATATTTCACTTGTTAACACGTATTATAGCACACAATTCTTTAAGAAACTGAAATGGCGAAATGTCACTTTTCCACTTTGTTTTGCACAAATTCAAAGAGAGATAGAGATACAAAGGTTAACTTAGGATCTTTCAAGATGCAGCGTTTGGCCAGCTGTCTCATGCTAGGCTAAGCTAACCCACAAGCATCTTTCGTCATTTATATTAATGCGTGTTTAGATCTTTTCATCAAGAAACTTAAAGAGTATTTCCCGAATGTGGAACTTTATACATTTAAAATAGGAAAGAGCTAAAATGGAACTGTATATTCTACAAGTATAAGTAAAAAAAAAAAAGAGAATTATAAAAATCTGCCTCACAATTACTTACAGAGAACTTGTATGCACACAGGTTTGCTACTTTCCCCTGCACCGATGTCATTGAAGGCGTTACACGTATAACATGCTTCATCTGTTCTTTGTACACTCTCCAATCGTAGACTGTTTTCTTTAGTTTCATAAGACTTAGACAGTGAGGAGTCAGTCCCTTTGATTTTGTCCTGACGGTACCAGTAGAAGCTTGTAGGGGAAGGATAGGCATCAGTACTGCAGGTAAATATCAGCGATTGAGCCACTTTCACTTTGGTATCCTTTTCACTGATGGAAATGTTTGTCTTCCTTGGGCTGTCTGAAAGAGAGTAAAGAGTTTAAGTGTGTTTTCTATGGTTAAACATTGTATTTGTTTTGGGGTGTTTTTGTCTCTGGCGTCAACAGTTAGCAGACATACATGTAGTACAAGGATTTGTGAGACTTACATCGAACGACTATCTGAAGCTCTGTTGATGTTCCAGTACCAACTGTGTTGGTGGCTTGGCATTTGTAGAAACCAGCGTCATCAGGTATCATATATTTAACATAATTTACTTGCTGCCCAATACGGGTATTATTTTTGAACCAAACATAGGATGTAGGTTTTGGATTGCTTTGTCGGAGATTGCATGTTAAAGTCATCTTCTCTTTTTTCGTAAAAGTGTAAAGATATGAAGTCTTTGAAGTCTTCACCTCAACTACAGGTGCATCTGAAACAGAAGATGTATTTCGTTTATCTACGATGACAATCTAATAAAAATACACAAGCGCAAGTATGTCTGTATTGTTTATATGTATAAACATTTGTATTGATATTTGAGTCAAAACCGAATTAAGATAAAGTCATTTATCGATGAACATATGGCGTACTCACACTGAACATCAATTGTGACTGGATCTGATGGAAGTATGCCATGTGTGTTATTAGCTTCACATCGGTAACCTCCACTTTCTGAGGCTTTTATTGAGCTGAACGTCCATTCTGACCCTTGATGCTTCAGTTCATTTTTAGACCAGGTAAAGGTGGGATCTGGATTTCCTTTGGCCAAGCAGGTGAGAGTAACAGATTGTCCTTCCTTGACCGTGCCTCTCTCCGGCAAACTTACAGCTGATATTTCCTTTGGAGCATCTGTGTCAACAAATTCAAAACGGTAAGGAGAAATCGTCTTGCAGCATACACATTGGTTGATGTTTAAGGAAATCCAATACAAAACAATTTGTAATGTTTACTTTGATTTCAGTAGCAGCAAAAACTATCATGTGATCTAACATAATCGTTTCTAAATATATTACATATGATTGACTTGCAATATATCAATACAGAATTTCTGTATCATGGGTCACATACTGTATTTCGTAGGGATGTGAGTTAGCATGCAATTCCTACCCCTATTTCATAGAAGAGTCCCCGACCCATCACACGCACATGGACCATTTGGATGAATGTTAAAACAATATCATAATGTGCTCATAAAAATTATTGTTCTATTTCTGCTCCAGGCGCTGAAGCGGATCACACAACACAAAGAGCCAACCTTTTTTTAACCCCTGTTATGAAAAACCTCTTAAACAGTTCTCGGCTCTTACATTTTTGGTGAAGGTTGGTTTCAGAGAAGGATTCAAGATAGACGGTAACTGTATTTAACATAGTCACTGTAAATAGTAGTCTATATGGTTAATAGATGACAGTAGACTCTACTGAACAATGCAATCATGAACTTACATTTGACAGTCAAGCTGATATTCTGAATCAAATAGGTGTCCTTGTTATCTTCTGTTTGACATGAAAACTCTTTCCCATCGTCCTTCCAGGTCACTGACAAATTGGTAGAGAAATGTTTCTGGTTTCCCTCTGTGTCTAAAGCCATTGTTAAAGGCCCTTTTGGCAATCCTTCAATTTTGAGGTCTGAAGAACATGAACTTAAAGTGGAGCATCTGAGCAAGCTCACACCGGATTCATTTACAACAGGTGGTTTCTCAAAAGTGATTGGACATGGGTTGTCTGGAAAAAAAGAAAGAAAATGAGACGAAGCAAACAGAAATACATAAATGTAACGTTGAATGTGCAGAAAAGCAATTGTAAGCAATGAAACAGTATAACCATGAACATTATCTTCGGTGCTGACCTACTTACTTCTTGACTTAAAAATGAGTTTTATTGCTTATTTGGAAAAAGTAATCAGGACTTGGGTGTGGTTGGACTCGTGGTTAGGGCGCGTATCCTACATTATGTACAGAGGCTATAGTCCACGAAGCGGGCCGCCCAGGTTCAACTCTAACTTTTGGCTTCTCTCCCTCATGTCATTCCCCTCTCTCATTGTCCCTGACTTCTGACTCTAAAAAGTCAGAAAGCTAAAGAAGTAATGTTTTAAAGCGAGTGAGTTTGAAGAGCTTGTTTGTAGTTGGGTCAGGTAAATATAAAGTTAGTTAGTTATATACTGCAGTAGGACAGGTGCAGTTAGCGCCTCTTTTCAGAAACATCTATACTTTAGCATAAATGTTATCAAGGTGAGGTCACACAGGACAGGTAAGACGAGGATACAAGGAAACGAATACTCATTTAATGTGTATTTTGTCTTTATTATTTTCACATATTCCAACTTGTGACCCAATCATCAAAATGTGACAGATACTACAGACTCTACCTGTAGTATTGTGACACTAGTTTTTTTATGTGACATTAGTTTAATCTTAATTTACATTAGGTAATATAATCATACCTGCCCCTCAATTTTAAGTTATCTCATGCTGTTTTGTATTTTTTCAGGATATCCATTAGACTTTTTACTTACCTTTTACTGTTAGGACTACACCTGGTTTAGTTATCCATCTCTCAAATGAATTATTTCTTACAAATCTGAAATTATAATCCCCGTTGTCAGATTTGCTCAGGTTGCAGATTAAAATGCTGAACAGTGAGTTCTGGTTCCAGGTTGAAGATGGTGAGCCAGTATATGTCACCCTGTTAGCGTAGTCTCCACTTACAGGACGTATCTTACTATCTGAGCTGTTAATTACAGTGCCCACAAATTCTTTCTTCGAGTCGTTGTATGTTGCATCCTTAATCCAAAACCAGTGTGCATGATTATCACTGATAGGCAGAGTTACAATGCACTTGATTTCAATGCAGGATCCCTCAATAGCCGTCAGTGAACCTTCTTCTAGTATGAAGGGGGGTGACTCTGAGGAAAACTCTGTGGTGTTGAAAGACAAGTTGAAAGTCAGGTATTTTTCTCTGAACAATACTCAAATGTTTTTTGAAAGTAAATTTTATAATGTGTATCATAATGGAATAATCCAATCCTACCTTTTATCACTGCAAGGAATACCAAGCACCCGAATGTCTGTGCGTTCATCTTTAAGTAGCACTTCAGTCTGTATTATGAATCAAAGATATTGATCGTAAACTTTGTTCAGTAGTATGTATCTAACCAGCCCGCCAACCCCCCCCCCCCCCCCCCCCCCCCCCCCACACACACACACACACAGTGTGCTCTTTTATTTTTTTACTGCAAATCTGCTAGTCAAGTGTTTCTTGTTCCTCTTTTTCTGAGTATTTGGGATTTATTTTCTCATATCAAGATTGATGAATTCTCAAGTGAAGCAAACAGCAAGAAATAAAAACGTTTTTCTTACACAGCCAGCAGAATTGATCATTCAGTTGAAGTAAACAAAAGAAAACAGATATTTTGATTTAAATTTTGTACTGCACTCTCAAGTTCACAGCTGCTTAAAATAAAAATAAAAATCTCCGATTTATTTAAATCACTTCAGTCGACCTCACCAGCGTTGCCACATACTGTACCTATAATGTGCCAACCAGAGTATACTCTGATGTACACTGTACGTTCAATACACTGACTTAAATTACATGTTAATGTATTTCATAGATTTGGCAGTTTGGTCACGGAAATAGTTATCAACGCCATTAAATTCCAAGTGTACATGGGACTTCAACATTTGTTTTAGAAAGATTTATTAAAATATGGGAAATTCATTAACATTTTTATTTGGAATCAAAACTAGATTTAAACACCTTGAAGATTGAGATGATGTTTTAAGACAAAATTGAGTACTTTCATATCATGCATTCAAATACAATAAATATTTTAGATTATATTATATATATATATATATATATATATAATATTTTAACGAATATAAACTCATTCTTACCTCAGAGGATCCACTTATAGAAGTTCAGGGCTTACGCCCTTCCTCACCAACTAAGATGAGATTTAAAAATGGAAGTTTTTACAGAATCTTGTAAAAATTTGCATGTGCAATCATGCAAGCTGACAGCGCACAGTTGTTTATAGTTTAACCGATTATATATTATTGAGTTCTTCTTGGCTTCTGTAGTAAGCATGTGTTTGAACGTCCTCTCACTTCCTCTAATCTCACGTTTCTGCTGATAGTGAAAGAGACTGTTCGGGGTGGGCCAAGTCTTTTAACAGGCACAGAGCAGCTTACAGTTCTTGGAATATATTTTGCAGAATGCAAGCGTACACAGATTTAACCACATCCTTTCACACTCATTAAAAGAGAAAACACTTGTCAAAAGATTTTCAAAGTATTGTTGTACTTTGTCTTAACCAAAACATTCAAGATGAGATGAACGATGCATAAACAGGAAACAGTGAAAAAAACAGTTCAGTTCACTTCTCCTCCCCAACAGCAGCAGCCACTATCTTGTCAGCATCAGCCGCCATTTCATCAATTGCGCCATTTAGGGCCTGCAGCATGGCAGCAAAGGAGCGGCTGACAGAACGGGCGTGTCTCGGCATTGCCATCTCCACAAACTTAGAAGAAACTGTGGCCATGTCCTTTTCTGCAGCTGCTAGACGCCTTTTCACCTCACCTTTCGTGACCTCCACTGACAGTTCACAAGTCCGCAGCCCCTTAAGTCGCGTGGGTTCGATACCTCGCTGTCGGGCCAGACGCTCGACTGATTCATTGTCAAGACACAGAGATAATTGTGCTTTTGTTAAAATCCGCATTGCCACACTTGAGTCCACCATGGAGGCCACAAAGGGAACAGGAATAGCTGACACCCCACCAGATAGTGATGCAGCTGCCCACACAAGTGCTTTGAATGCGTCCTTTTTCTGAGTGACCAATGTGGAGGTTAGCGTCGGGAGAGCCAAAAGAAGGGCATGGGCTCGGATTTCTGGGAGGTCTCTTCCCATCTCCTCCAACAGGCCAGGGAAGTCAGACTTCTCCAGGGTAGAGGGTCTTACCAGGTAGACTTTAGGCTGAGGAACACCTTGTGATTTCAGCACCTCCACACTGGCTTTTCTCTTTTCTTCAAGGCTTTTTTCTGTGTCTTTCTCTGAAGCCAGGAGAACAAAATATACAGTTTGTCGCTGCAGAGAACGGGCCTCCAGGAACACCTTCACAGAGTTAGCTCGGGGTGTCTGTGTGAATGTCATGAAGACGGCGTTGTAACGGAGGAACTTCACCCTCTCCATGTATCCCTCATGTTCAAAAGGAGAGGTTGAAGGGACAGGTGGTAGATCCCACAGGCGAAAATCCGGGTGTTTAGGGTTCGGGTAGCTTGTCAGTTCCTCCGGAGCAACAGGGGATGGAGATGGAGCCGCTCCTTCATCCCCAGGACTGAGGCCACTGAGGGAGTTTATGAAGGTGGCTTTTCCATCCTCACGGTCCCCCAACACAGCTAAGTTGATCCTACTGATCAGGAGATCTTCCACTGCATCTTTGACATCTGATAACTTGTTGTTGTCTATGGACTCTTTGAGGGTCTCAAGAAGATTGAGGCCTTTGAAAACATCAGCCATTTCTGCATAAAGACAAAAAAGCGTTCCTGTAAGTCGTTTGAAGTTTTGGCTAATTTGCAATTATCAACTGTAGTTCACATAATTTTTCTGATCAGATCAACAAAACAATCATTTAGCAAGTGTGCTAATAGACTAACAACAACAAAACACCAACACAAATAAATGAAAATGGCAAACACGATCATTTACACCCTCCTACATAAAGCCTGGAAGTCAGTGAATCATCCAACGTGGGATGGAACCTGCTTATTCAGCACTAGTAAACATCTTGTTTACACTCAACCTGATGGTCCATGAATAAAAATATATAACAAGGTATCCCCTACAAAAAATCAGAAACGTGATGTTTTACATTTGTAGCTGTTAGTTAATCATATAAAAGTTTAAATATAATCAGTAATTTCCCTGCAGTTTACAAACTCTCAACCAATCAATATTATCTTTTTATCACTAGTTTAAATCGTTTAACAAAATATTGCAGACACTCACCTCCTGATCTGGCAAAGGTGCACCAATGTGGTTAAAATACTTCTCAGTTTCAAATGCAGATTCTTCTGCAGTCCCAAAGCACCGACAGAGTCAGCTTGATCTATTTAAAGTGTCTGCTCCACAAGTGGAACATTGTAATCCTGTTAGCTTAGCCTTAATCCACATTCACTTTCAGCACACGTGCTTATTGTGTACTGCTTGTGTTCATGCACAAGCCTTCTCACAGAATGTTTACAAGTACAACAAACGGACATCCAGACATGTAAAGCATTATCGCTTCTTTACATTTATTTAAGTTCTGCAGAGCTTATCACATTTATAAAGCAAAAACATGATTATAAAGACAACATCGCTATTTTGGCAAAACATTAACTTAAAAACAAATTTATTTGCAAAACAAGAATCCCCTTTTTCCTCACTATCCAAATGGTCAACAATCATTATTTAGGCATCAATATGTGGTCCTTGATTTATATTGTTCACACACTGGAAATGCAAGTATGTTTTACTCCCTGTTATCATACAAGCAGCACAATCTGCGATATGACGGTTAGATTTCCTTTTCTTTAACTATTAAAGTTGTTACAAAAAACGCAGTTTCTTGTAAATGCTTAAAAGGGGCATTGTCAATAAAGAGGAACAAAGTTATCGTAAAAGAGTAAAAGGGGGAACGCATACTGCATGAGAGAAATGCACTGTATGAGTCAAGTCGCAGATGTTTTTTTTCTTTCATCTGGTTTAAGAGGAAGTAACTATTCAAAACATCTCAAACCTCAGGTGCTATTTTTGGCCAACATCCCCCAAATGATTTCTGGCCTCATGGGAGGGAACATTGTTGTAGATTAAATATACAGCTTCAAACTTAAATAAAGAGCTCACATGACTTACCACTGAAATACAGCTGATTGTATTGGTCTTTTAACTGTGATAGTAAATCAGTTAGATAGATAGATAGATAGATAGATAGATAGATAGATAGATAGATAGATAGATAGATAGATAGATAGATAGATAGATAGATAGATAGATAGATAGATACTTTATTGATCCTGAGGGAAATTCAAGCTTGAAGGTGCACAGTTCCACTGCACAGGCTTTCTAACTAACTGTAACGCCTGGGTGCAGTGAGCTGGAGATAAAAGGCATGTTAACTGTACAAATAAAAAAAAATAATAATAAAAAAAATCAAACATTA
The DNA here is from genome assembly GCF_947650265.1 of Symphodus melops. NCBI lineage: Eukaryota > Metazoa > Chordata > Actinopteri > Labriformes > Labridae > Symphodus > Symphodus melops. The sequence goes on from NC_136695.1 coordinate 26,379,295, forward strand.
AGTGTAAATAGTGAACTTTAGAACTTACGCAAAGTCTATATGTTCTGGGTGATGTGTCAACACTGGTTTAGGTAGAATAGATTGTCATTGTTGCAGGTTTAAGTACAACGACATTTGAGGAGCGAAGCTTCCATGACAGCAACATAACAATGCACGTGAGCAGCTCTGTCCAATGTGATGACTTTGGACTGCAGTACCCGTTTCAAACACTATGTGTCAGGGTAACAAATTGCCAATAATACGTATATGACACAAAAAATCATATATATATATAAAAAAAAAGAAGCTTCAGTTTTTTACAACAGTCAGTGCAACATTATACAGTGTACAATAATTCACTGTCAAAACCAACAGTACAGGTTTGCGTGCTAAAATAATCATTATGCAATATAAAATGAAGAAAGTTTGAGAACTTGTACTTGAAAGATTTCCATATCATTTTCTGTTCTTTAGGGATTCAGGAACACGTGTGATTTGTACTATTGTGGAAACAGTGCTATTGGAAAAAATAGCTTATTTCTCTACAAAGATTAAACAATAGGTTGTTCTACTGTCTGAAACTCTGGGTAAAAAAAAAAAAGTCACTGTGCTGTAGCCGAAACTGCAAACAGGAAAATGAAGCCATCATGTCAGAACACATTACAGAAGTCATCCTCAACACTTAAGCATCACTTTCATTTCCCTGACCCATTATGTCCTCCACATTGGAATACACAGCCACATCCTCATCTTCCCTGCCATCTGTCTCAAACTCAAAATCTTCTCCTGTCATCTCCTCTTTGCCTTCTTCATCTAGCCTTGCCTCCACCTCTTCTTTTTTAATTTCAGCATACTCTGTCTCTGTTTCCTGTGTCCTCCCATCCTCTGCAACAGTCCTTTTTTTGACCCGGGAGAAATCCAGGTTGGAATAATTCACATCGGATTTCCCCGCTGCCACATCGTCACCTTCTTCAGGTGCCTCTTGGTCCACGGCCTGAGCATTTTCCACTTCTTGATCAACAAGTATCTGTCAGGTGCGACACGGTAAGAGTTATTTATCAGGTACAACAGCAACAATCCTGATTAAATATGTAAATAAACTCAAAGAGCTTATTCAGCTTTGTTCATCTGTTTATATCGGCCACATAAAATTAAAGAAAGGAAAATAGAGAGACGGAAAGAAAAAACTGAGACAGAAAGAGAGGAAAAAAGTAACATTTACAAACAATGAACGACATACAAAAGAAGCTCTCAGATACTTTCTACATCAAGTAACACGTCTGAAAGGGAGTGGGAAGAAGTATAAACTTATTTAATCCCACCCCTTCTCCATTAATTCATACATATTAAAGTGATCTTGGTATAAACATTATGTTTTTATAAGTTTAAATATGGTTGCATCTGATTCTTATGTATATACAGTACACATGCTGGGCGATGTGGACGAAAGCTCATATCTCTATATTGTTTAACTGAATGGCGATAATTGATATATATATATATATTAATATATAATATACAGTAAAAACAAATGAAATTGGATAAAATAAAAATGTTACTTAAATATAATAAAAGGCAGAGAGGAGGAGCTGAGTTAAGAGGGACAGTCAGTCATCATCAACGAGGAGAAAAAGACACACTGGCAGCTCTATAATGGGTTTTTCAATACAACATTAAACTGTATGGATATTTACAATATTGTTTTCTTGTTTGAAAATACAGTATATTGATATATCTTAAAAAGTCGATATATTGTCCAGCCCCTAACATACACATACATACACATATCTACATGTGAACTCTTTCCTATCTAGAGAAGCAAAAGAATAAAAGTGAAGAACACAGAAGGAAAGAGACAAAAAAAACATCTTAAAAGATAAAAAATATTCAAACAATAATCCCTGTAAACATCTGTTGATTATCACGGCAGTCGTGAAAACCACATTTTTAAAAACTTTTTTAATCGGCTTCATGTCTGGACATTGCTGGAGTTCCACAGCTTCACTCCACTGATTGAAATACAAAAACGTTTTTTCTTTCAGGAGTATCTTTTAGCTCTTGAACTACGGTTGATTTTGAGGCAGTTTTCAGTTTTACCACTAGGTGTCAGAAAAGTTGCATCTCCTAGATGTTCAGGCTTTAACTAGAAAGTGATTACCAGTGGCGCTTCTTGACTTGTCACCATCTCCAGAGTCTCAGCCAGATATCCATTGGTCCTGTGTTTTTTCCTGAGGTTTTAAAAAAAAAACTGTGATAAGCATTTACATCCGAATGACAGCCACAGATTCTTCAAGTCAGGCTTCAGAATTCAATCATGGTTTAAGCCACAAAAACCAATTCATAAACACATTTCCATTACTGCTAATCAATTTCAGTTCCTTCATGAAATGACAATATACAGTATGTGTGCAGAAAGTCTCGACATGGAGAAAAACAAGAGAGGAAAATGAGGAAATAAAAGAAGAACAAGCACTTCTTGGTGTACCTGTGGCATGTTCTCACCAAACAGCAAATGACTGTCGAAAGGAGAGCACCAATCAAAAAGGCAATGAGAATATCGAGCCGTGCAAAATCTCGGAGCAGTTTCAAAATGACTTGTCCTGGAATCAAAAGAAAAGTATGTTAGAAACTATTTTGACGGCACATTTATTTTTTAAGCATTTTTCTCTGCAGCTTGATCGAAGGCTTTGTGAATAGAGAGCAGATTAAAGAGAAGATCTGGCACCTTCACTTTTTGGTTCTTCTTTCATTATGATGAGTGTCTTTGTTACTTGTTCATTTTCACTGCCGCTGACACACTCGACATCAGCAATACTTTGGTTGTTTACTGCGAGGATGAATGTGCTGTTGACTGTGTCCTTGGATGTTTGGGTAATGACAATAAACTCTGTGTAGCTCGCCAACAGTGGCCATTTGATGGCGGGTAAGGGGTCCCGTCTGCTGATACATGTACAGGTCAGAGTCTTTAAGTCATTAATGCATCCAGAGCTGTTCAGGATCAATGGCCGCTCTGCAAAAAAAAAAAAAAAACATCAACATCAACTGAAGGGCAGTCGGTAGAAAACAATCATATGTCCAAGACTGCAAGTTAGATTCGAAGTATGAGTTCTCTCTTAAGTGTCTTTCAGATATTTGAGATCAACTCACATTTGAATAAAAAAATAATAAAAAAAACAATATAAATTAAACTATCTTCTACGCCTCTATCAGCAGACCTGAGAGAGATCAAATTAAAAAGGATTCTGGTAATCACATAGACAAAGATATTGTATTTCCCTAAAGAGTTACATGAAATCCTTATTTCACTGTCAAAGTCTTTAAATGTGAGTTAATCCACCAAGACGTGCAATTTAAATATTAAAACTTTCAGAGTTCATTATACAAAGTCATACACATTATTTTAAGGATGTTAAGAAAAGGTTGTTCTTTTTTTTTTTAAATTAGTAGAATATCTAGCTTCAGGTCCTAAAATACAAACTGTGTGCTTACTCATTATGGTAACGTTCACGTCTTCCTTCACAGTGGTGTTGAGATTTTTCCCCGTACAGGTGTACAGTCCTGAATGATTCAAATTCACCATATTGATGACGAGTGTGGCTGATCCAGTGTTTAGGGTTTCATCTGATCCGTGTTTAGTCCATGTGATGTCAGAAGAAGGGAAGCTGTCAACACTGCAGGTCAGATTCAAAGTGTCGCCCTTTGTCACGGTTGTCTTTCCAGTGATCTTTGGTTTCATGCCATCTTGGAGACAAAATTTGGAAAGATTTTTAGAAAAAAATCACACAAATCTGTCTGTAATTAACCTGAAAATTTGAGCAAACAAAAACTTCTGAGACAAAACTTCTTATAAGGCCTCAATCATCGATCGCAAAAACATATCCAACACAATAAGACACCATACGTGTCTGAATGAGAAGTCAGATCTGTGTGACACATCGTTTGTACTTCAGCTGTTTTCCAGAAAAATGTTAAATGGACTTGAGCTGATATAGCACTTTTCTCATCGTCTGACAATTCACACCGCAGGTCACACCTACTCATTGACACCCGTCACACTGCAGACTGCAGACGAAGCAGTGGGAGCAACTTGGGTTAAAGTGTCTTGCCCAAAGACACATCAAACATGTGACTCCCGGAGCTGGGGCTTGAACCCTACAACCTTCAGTTTGGTTGTGGGCTTCATACAGGCAATGGTTATAAAAATAAAAAAAAAGAAAGAAAATATACACATATAACATGAAAGACTTCAGAGAATGTTAGCAAAAACATATTGGGGACCTTTATCCAGATGATAAATGGCCCAAAGAATCATCTTCAGGTAATAGGCTTAAGTTTTCAGAACACCTGCAGTAAGCTGTAGGGAATCTTTATTTCACTTTTTTCAAAGTAAAGGTCATTTTAAACTGTACTAAATTCATTTTGTTTTACTTACAGTTCACTTTTAAAATCTCAGTCTTCTCCGTAGTTGAGTTGTTTCTGAAGGTGACTTTGCAGGTGACCTCCATGTTGTGGTGTGTGGCAGAGGATGTAAAGGTGATAGTGGAGCTTTGCCCTGTGGTGATTCCTGTGGTGATTCCTGTGGTGATTCCTGTGGTGACTCCTGTGGCGATTCCTGTGGGAGGAGTTACATTCTTTCCTGGTGTTCTCCAAGTCCAGGAAAACTGAGGAGCAGGCCCAGAGCAGAGACCAGGAGCAGTGCAGGTCAGCGTGGTTTGCTGTCCCTCTGTGGTTTGGGGAATGGTCAAAGTGGGCTTCTGACTCAGATCTGTAGAACAGTGGGAGCAAATATACAGAAGAATAAAACTCATGCAGGTTTCTGCTGACTTCAAATTTGACTGATACATTTATATCAAAATAAAAAAACAGAAGGAGTGGTAGAGGTAATTATCTTAAGCAGCTATATAAAAACAAACAAAAGAAACAATAAGGATTTTTATCGTACAACCAATACATTATCTTTCTCCTGTGGTTTGACAGTGTAGGCGAGAGGGATTTTTTTTAATATTTTGGTGTTTGATGTATTTGTAGAGCAAACTGCCTTGTTGGTAAACAGAAGCTTTTGCTTTCTTGCTTTTTAGTGTTGTTTTCACGTTTCCACTCCAATAGAAGCTGATAAAAGCCAAACACTATTTCATCAACAATATAGAGACATCCTCAGTGAACACAGAGCATTTGACATATATCTTTTCTCACCTTCGACAGTGATAGTTGCTTTGTGATCAGTGAGTACGTTTGTCGTTCCATTCAGGACTTTCAGCTGATACAATCCAGAGTCTGACTTGTTGAGGTCATTGATGACGATGCTGCAGTTCCTCTGACTCAGAACAGGCTCGAGAAGCGATACTCGTCCAGCCAACTTTGACTGAGAGTGTTGGTCGGTTTTATTCAAGCGGATTATTATATCAGATTCTGTGCATTCTCCTTTATCTTCACATTTGTACCAAATTGCATTTTCCAATTTGTAGCCTTGATCAGAAAAATGACAGGGTATCACAACACAGAGTCCGGCCTCTGCTGCTATGTTTTGGGTGTTTGCACCTGAAAATAAAAACAGGAGTAAAGGAAGATTTTAAAAAGTACGTAGTATAGTATAGTATATATCGGGACTTCTAGTACTGACAGAATGAACTGCACTGAAATGTTGCTAAACTCTGTGAGGTCAAACAAGGCGATGTGACACGTTTTATCAACTATTTCCTAATGTATGAGGCTAATATGAATTTGCCATTTCACTAACACCTTGTTCCTCTTTGAATACAACCAAAGACAGTAAAATACAGATGAAAATGAGCAAAATTCATTCAAAACATTACATATTTAAAGATTTGCACATTATTTTATTGATGTGCAAGACTGATATTTTAATTAGCTTTAAACAGGTAAAACATTCTTCAGCTGTGTAAGAAAATTAAAAGGAGCAGAAAACAAGACAGCGTTATAGTTTAACTCCATACCTGTGCGGGCATCGTTATTTTCCACAGTGAAGAGCAGGATCACCCAGATCAGGAGAAACATCCTATTACGGTTGATTGCGACGGAAGAGCTCCAAAATCTTTTTGAAGAACTTTAAAACCCCTAAAAACAGGAAGTTTGGTAGTAACTGAAGCGGACAAGAAAAAAAGCCTTATACAGTAGCTGGCGGCACAGACATTAATACAGGAAGTTACATTTTCACTATGCTTCATGAAAAAACATTTGCCTACCTCAGAGGCTCGAGTTTGAGCTCAAGAGGAAACTCAGTCTCCACAGTACATCTCCCCAGTCTTTGCATTATTCAAGTCCCTCGTCCATCTCTTCAGTCATAAATTACTGTAAGGGGGACCCTTACACGAAGATTAAACTAAGAACTACTTTATTGGATGCAGTATGTGACAGTCACTGCCTTGGTTTTAAAAACAGCTATTACTTTTTTGGGTCTGTCTCCTTATTACGAGATGATTGGGCTGGTCCAATGTAGAGCATGTGGGCTGTTGCTGTCAGGGCATAAAAGTCTGACCTCTCTCTCTCATGCCACAGAATCATCACTTGCACATTTAGCACACTGTTACACTTAACTTCACAACACCCCACACTTCATTCATGCCACACATCTACACTGCTGACCTTACTGACGGACACACTCTATGTTTGTTGTTCTAAGGTCATTAGTTTACTTTGTTACCATAAGTTGTTATTATGAAGTGAACTGGTGTCCTTTCTCATATTTGTCATGGCCCTTGAGCATGACAAGTAAACAATGATGTCAAATCGACATTGTTAGAACCAATAGCCTACTATTTTAGTGAAAGCACCCCAGACAGAACAGAAAAGGCGATTTTAATGTAAACATAAATGCTAATTGATCGTTCTTCTCTGTAGGACAAGTTTCACTCTAAAGCTACAGTGAAACTTGTCAGAAATTCAGCTGATGAACCGATACTTCCACAGTTTAGTACACAGAGCTTAAAACAGGATGTTGCACATTTGGTTACTCAAACATACTTGTTTAAACTTTGGTCACCCATTTCCCCTGAGTGCAGCTATTCTCTTACTTTTATGTGGAGAACTTTGCGAACTCGGCAGACGTTCAATACAGACTCTAAATAGTTAAAACATCTAGACAGCTGGTCGGAAGTCATACATTTCTGTCACTGCACATACCCTGCTCTGTGCCACTGAAGCACTGATCCCTTACTGTGACAAACAGAACCTCAGATATATTTAATGACCTCATCTTCACCCTAAACTCTTCTATGAAGCACAGTACAACTACTATTCCTTTTATTCTCAGAAAAAAGCTTTTTTTTTTTTTTTTTTTTTTTTATTACCGTAAATTCCGGACTATAAGCCGCTACTTTTTTCCCACACTTCGAGCACTGCGGCTTCTACTCCGGTGCGGCTAATGCATGGATTTTTTATGGGGGACAATGAGCTTCTGCCGCAAAAACATTTGACTTCGTCACGTCGGATCTTAATATCAGTCATTTTGCGCTTCATGCACGCACCCTCATGATGGAAAACACACGGAGAAATACATATGATGTAGCTTTCAAGTTAAAGGCGATCGACCTGGCTGTCAAAGAAGCTAACAGAGCTGCTGCACGTTAAGATGACACTGACAGCGACAACAGAGACTGAGGAAGTGAGTAATGAAGTCATTCTGAGGCAGTGAATGGATGGACTTTTTCTTGTGAAATATATTACGGTCATCTTTTTCATCAGCCGTGTTACAGACACCGTCGGCTAGGCTTCGTATTGTAACAGTTCATGTTGTAAAGTCAGTAGTTGATAATGTGTTCATAATTCCGATTATGTGGAGAGTCAGTGAATGCACCAGCGCGAACGTGTTGAGTGGCTGTATGAGAGAACGCTGGGGGAGAGAGTTGGATTGTTACGGCAAGTTATGTGTTGCTCTCTGCTGTAAACGGCGTGGTCACGGCCGACAGTGATCGGGTTAAGTAAAAGTTATTATTTGAACGCTCTCGTCGTCCTTTAACGTCCGTACGGACGCTACAGTATTTGCGGATGTTACCGGTAGCCTACGTCTGTGTAAATAGCTCTTGTTATAGCGTGGACACCTGCGGCTTATAATCAAGTGCGGCTTATATATGTACAAATACATTGATTTACTTATTTTTAGCCGGTGCGGCTTATATCCAGGTGCGCTCAATAGTACGGAATTTACGGTAATCTGGACCTTATTTATATTACTGAAGAAACTGAAACCAGCAACCATTTCCAGCCATTAGTCAAACTAAAAAATAAAGTAAATGATGCGTGGTACCTGTTTGTCTGTTTCCTCTTCTCTTCTCTCTCCACTGTCTGCAGAGTCACTCGGCTCTCAACAGACTCTTCCTCTCACTTCTTTCTTCCTTTTTACCTTCATTATGCAGAAATTGTCACGTAGGCAGTTGTTGCATTTCTTTAAAAGCCACCATGACTGCATTTTACACAATATTATGCAGCGAATCTTATATCCTTTTTTGGAAACAAATTCCATTGAGGAGAATATTTTGTGATTGTTGTTTGTACCAAATCATGACTTACAGATGCAAAATATTAAGACAGGGAAAGTTTGCAGTTGATTAACCAACAGTACACAATATAACATACTATAAAGTGTATAATGCTGTGCAGTTTGCATTCACATTGTTTCACCATTTTAGCGTCGGACTCTAATATAGCACTTCTTTGTTTGATTTGTGAAATGTTTTTAGTCTCATAAACCTTCATGTTGCACTTTACTACTGTAACAAAAAATAACAAAAACGTAAACGTGTTTTGATAATCATATTTTATGTAAAGTTATTTTCTTGACAAATATTAATAAGAGCCTGACACGACTCTACAGAAAGATTATACAGAAACCTTAAAAACACAAAAACAAATAAAACATAGACCAACCACATTATCACAAACAAATCACAAAAAAGTCTCTATACAAACAATGGCAATAAAAATAAAGAAATTCAGCTGCAAGCCTTTAAAAAATAAAGTATTCATATAAAATGTGAACATTCAAAGTTTAACAGCACATAAAGATGTACATTCTGATATGTAAAATATAAAATCCTGTATAAGACATCAACACTGATTTACTCTTGAATTCTTCTAAAAAGCAAAAACAAATAATAATAATAAAAACTTAAGCTAGCAACAGCTTTCATTTGCAATTTTTCCAAAGACGATAAAAGATGTGTGGCATCACTACGTTTATTTAACTTATCCCGATCGAGTCAGAGCCTGACCGGCTTTTGATTCCTGATTGGACTGCCTTGGACAGAGAATACCCGAAGCAGCCAATGAGAGCGAGCTGACATAGAAGCGTCACCAACCCGATTTGGTGACTTCTCATTGTCAGCTCACGCTGCAAACTGTAAAAAGTAGCATATAATTCATCTTCTCAGCCAGGAATTCAGCCGTATTGTTTTTTTCTCATTTTCTGTATTTCACGGGAAAACAGAACACAGCAGGAGAGCAAGCAAACAATGTTGATCGTCCTCCTTGTTGTTTTTATTCTGAACTCACATTTGATCACGCAGGGTTTTTTTTAGATCTCGTGTATGTGAAATCTTCACTACAAACAGCAGGGGTGGGCTCTTTGTCGACATCTTTGTACTTTATTGTAAGAGGTAGTAAGTTTTGAACATGTCTTTGTAAGAGCTCAAATCTACCAGATCTACCTTCATCTTTGCCCCGCCCCCCCATCAATATTTTTCACACTTAATGCTAATCTGCCCCTCAATAGTTGGGTACTTAACGATAATCACCCTAAGCACTCCTGGTTTCACCATATTGTCTAGGACACTTAATGCAAATCACTGCTCCTTTAAGTTGGTGAGCCAATTTACACTCCTGCATTGACTGTTTAACGACTGTACTCACACCTCTGGCATAAGCTCAAACACCTCTGTACATGCACATGTAACTAGTTTCTAAAGGTCAGCACTTTGTTTCTAAGGCTCTTTAACTGTTTACAGGTCTCTTTTAACCAACACATGTTCTTCTCTCCTCACAGGTTATGTACATTATGCTATATTAGTTTTAAGTCTAACTGCTAATGCTAACTGCACAGGTTTAACATATAATTATGTTTATTCTTAGTCACATAGGGGCTGCTATATCTTGTTATGGGGGATTTTGTATACAGAGGGGAGGGGGGACAGCGGGTGTGTATTGTAACTAATGTCTTGTGTCCTGCCTGTCTGTGTACTGCTACTGGATGCCTTGACTTTCCCTCGGGATCAATAAAGTATCTATCTATCTATCTATCTATCTATCTATCTATCTATCTATCTATCTATCTATCTATCTATGTTCAAAACAAACCACATACTTATATCTGTCCATGTAAAATCTGATATGTTTCTTTTTACTAATTAATTAAGAAAACAATGCATCTTCAAGTGACTCCAAGAGTTTACAGTCCTCATATCTCCCCCATTACATCTTTCAAATTTGAATACAATGCCACATCGTCCCCCTCCTCCTTTTCTGGTACACAATATTTTTCCTCTGCTCCCATCATCGCCTCCTCTTTTTCATTACCCTCCAATATTTCATAATTCTGGTCATCATTGTCCTGTCTCTCCTCTGTTTTGTCCTTCTTAATTTCAGCGTACTCTGATTCTGTGGAGTCGTGAACGCCCTGTGCCCTATTTGAACTCCTTTCCAACAAGGCGATGTTAATATCAGAGTATTCCACCTCTTCTGGTTCAACGTCACCGACAGCTCCTACGTTAGCCCCGTCTTGATCATGGTCATTTTCCAATGCTTGATCAGCATCAATCTGTCAGACAAAGGAGAAACGTTTTTATTTAAGACTGTTTACAGGTCTCTTTTAATCAGCACACATGTTTTTCTCTCCTCACAGGTTATGTACATTATGCTATATAAGTTTTAAGTCTAATGCTAATGCTAACTGCCCAGGTTTAACCTTTACTCTTAGTCACATAGGGGCTGCTAAATACTTGTTTGGGGGATTATTGTATAGAGAGGGGAGGGGGGACTGCGGGTGTGTATTGTAACCAATGTCTTGTGTCCTGCCTGTCTGTATACTGCTACTGGATGCCCTGAATTTCCCTCGGGATCAATAAAGTATCTATCTATCTATCTATCTATCTATCTATCTATCAAGACTGTTTTGGCAGATTGCAGTTCAACGTGAGGTTTCTGCTTCTTTAAAGACAGTTTCTCTTCGACACGGTAACTTTGCTTAAAGATGCTTAGTGCTGTCCTCATGTTGGATTAACAGTTAGAGGATGGTCGAGACCTGCTCTACTTGTTAAGTGTCTTGAGATTACGTTTGTTATGAATTGGCCTTAAACAACTGAAGACTGATTGACAAGAGAAACATACATTAGCGATGCACATCTCTCAGTCAACTTCACATTTTAACTTAAAGGGCACCAAGCCTTTGCAGTCAAGGACACTCGGTTGTAAAACAGCCTTCCTCTAAACATACTTTTAATTAGGTCGCTTCTTTTTCTATCAAATTATCAAATCAAATGTAATGTTGTTGTCTTTATGGATAGTATTTGGTGTGTGCTGGTGTGAGTTTCCATGCACAGCACTTTGGTCAGCTGTTGCTGTTTTTAAATGTGCTTTATGAATAAGTTGATTGACTTCAGATTTATGAAAAACAGAAAGAGGGAATTAGCTCTTCTGGGATTGTTTACAGTGTAAATATTCCCCCCTTATATTTAATCTTAACGATTTCAAAGCTGTTCACCCTGAATGGGATACTTTCTATTTCCAAAGGTCTAACTTGGGTAGCATGCGGTACAGTATTTGTCACATCATTAGAACAATTGACCGAAAACAAATCATGATCTGACCCTCGAGTCAGCGTGTGTGGTCAGCATCTCCAGATTGTCCAAAGCCATGTTTCTAGATCTCCTGGGTTTTTTCCTGAGGCAGAACAAATAATCAAAAACATTCAAGGACTGCTGAAAAAGAAAACAAGACACCATAAAAACACATTTTGTGTCATTTTAAATATTTCAGTCCAGGATTCGTGAGCTTTTGGATGTTTTTTTTCCTGTTTACCAGCCGTGTGGAGTATTTATTTGACACAGAGGCTAAGCGGTGTCACTTTACACTACTTTACTTCGTACATGCTACAAAATGGTCACTGTGTGCAAAAACTATTATTATTTTATCTTTTCTAAATATTGTGTGTTGCTCACTGTCATCATTTTTCTGCTGAGTTTTTTTTACATCATATGTTATTGCTTGAAAAATAGAGATGCTGCTGGGCTGTTTGTGACCACTGATATTTTGTTGCAAACAATGAAAATAAAGCATCTTATTTCTTGTGTCAGAGCAAAAGAAATCGTACTGTCAATGTTTCATTGAAAAACATTTGTAGTTCAGAAATTTTTTTGAAATTGCATTAAAATACAGTGTAAAAGATTTCAATGAAAATAATAAAAACAGAGAAAATGTTCTCTCTGTTGAAACAATGAATAAACTCCTTACAACATGGATGGATGTTTAAAAAGGACATTATGTGTAAGGGAACCCAACGTCAAGGTGTACCTGTGGCATGATCTGACCAGACAGCAGGTGGTCGATGTAAGAAGCACGCCTATTAAAAAGGCAATTATGATCTGAGGCTGTGAGATGAGTAGTAACAGCTTAATGAGATAATCTGTAACAAAGAGAAACACGTAAAAAATGAAGAAAAAGGCATTGATATTTCTGATACCCTCATTTTGCAGTGTGTACTTGGTTTCTTAGGACTTACTCTCTGGATCTGTCACATTTTCTCTGATGACTTTGAGCGTTTCTTCTTCCTTTCCAAAGACATTGTTGCTGGCACACATAACAGTGGTGTAGTTGTGATCTTTAACAGATACAGTAATGTTGCTGATGACTGTGTGCTTTGACTTGTTTGTCTTGACACAGTACTGGTTGTGGTTCCCCAGCTGCGGCCATTCGATGGCGGGTAAAGGAAATCCCTCACTGATGCACACACAGGTCAGGACCTCTGACTTAATGACACACGCAGAGCCGTTTAAGATCTTCGGTGACACTGCAAGCACACAAAACGTATGTCAAAACCACAGCAAACACAGGAAGCTGATGTGATCAGACTCGTGTCTTTAACAGGAGTCCACTTACGCCCTACGTCAGTCTGTGCAGACTCAGTTCTGTTCTGGTTTGTTGCAGAACATGTGTACTTTCCAGCATCTTCTGTCGTCATGTTAGGGATGATGAGTTCTGCCGTTCCAGTGGGATTGTTCAAGCTTTTGTTTGTGCTAAGTTTAGTCCAGCTGATAACAGACGGAGGGAAACTTTCAACAGAGCAGGTGAGTTTTAAAGCATCACCATCTTTAACCCTTGTGTTCCCCGCAATCACAGGTGTCTTTAAGTCTGCAAGACAAGAATGTAGGCAAAGAATTAGAATTAACCAAACACATCTATATTACTCCAGACACTAGACTTGAGAACGCCCTCTGATAGGGAAGATACAGGATTGTGGAAAACAGGACAATACATTCACTTTAGAGAAATGTAAAATATCTGAAATATTTTCGCATTTTGTTCAGATGTTTCACAGAACAGACTTTTGAATGTTACGTGTCAGACGATGTGAATCAGAAGTCGATCCGTTGTGTATACTCAACATTCAATACGAGATGCTGCCAAACACTGCAGCTGAGAATTAAATGAATAAATTCGAACAATTTAATTCCACATTATCAGGGTTTTTTTACATCTGTGAAAATATGCCATTAAAATATTGATAAATAAGCCTGATTACTTTAATCAATGTAGAAGACGTGGACATTAATATTTCTTACTGATGAGAAGAAATGGATGCTGCAATGAACGTATTCAGGGACTGTCTAAGACAAGGTGAAGCTTGGATCTTTATCAAGACACACTATTTTAAGCATTACAAAAAGCTCCTGACTTTGTGGTAAGTTTAAAAGTGAAAAGCTGACTAACGTGCTCGATAAAGCTTACATCCTCATTTAAGTTGTGCAACTTCAGATCTTCTCAGATGAGTTTCAGGTCTTCTTAACAAGGTTAGTTGATCATATTTAACATTTTGCTGAGTAAAAATTACTGAGAGATCAGTGTAAAGTTTTTGTTACTCACAGGTCACATTGAGAGTCACCGTCTTCTCTGTATTTGTCCCACCTGTGAAGCTCACCTTACAGGTGATGTTGGCACCATGGTGCTTAGCAGAGGGTGTAAAGTTCAAAGTTGAGATGTGTCTTTGTGCAACATCAGTCAGAGTCTCAGTCTTGAAATCAGTGATGTTTCCTGTGATGTGGGAGTCATCCTCTCCTCCTCCTCCTCCTCTCCACATCCAGGTGATCTTGGGAGCAGATCCAGAGCAGAGACCAGGAGCAGTGCAGCTCAGTGTGGTCTGCAGCCCCTCTGTCAGAGGAGGAACCGTCACTGTGGGCTTCTGGGTCAGATCTGACGGAGGAGAGCTTTGTGAGTGGACACAGTTGAGCAGCCTCAAAGTCAAATTTACTGATAATCAGATACTTATATAGATTTAGATTGGAATCTATGACATAACTGGGACTGCTGCAGTTTCTACATATTGTTTACTGAAATAGCTGTAAAACATTTCTACATTAAAGATATAATACAACTATAGAGGTGCAAGCACCTTGTCTACATGTATTGTATTTGTTTGATTGTTCCATACCTGTTACAGACACTTTTATTTTGCGGGGAAATGTAAATCCATCCCAGTATTTTGTAGAGGAACCCTCAACTCTGAACTTGTACGATCCAGAGTCTGATGACTTGAGGTCATTGATGATGATGCTGCAGTTCTTCTGACTCGCATCAGGCTGCAACAGCGACACTTTACCTCTGAAGCTAGGCTGGACATCTTTTCTGGGAAGTGTTGTGTTTATAATCACGTGTGAAGGACCACATACTGCTTTAGATTCACATTTAAACCAAACATAATTTCTGCATGTGAAGGGAGAACAAGTGGTGAAAGTACACGGTATCACAACACAGAGTCCAGCCTCTGCTGTTCTTTCTTCATGAGTGAAATTGATGGAGAAGGCTTCTGTCTTACAGGGGTTTTCTTCGTGGTTTGAGCCACCTGTTGATGTAAACAGGGAGAGACACAAACTGCTTTATTCAATAAAATATCAAAATTGGTTCAAACTTCTGATCAATTAAAAAAATAACTGGAAGCAGCAATAAGCACAGAAAACAAATCAATTATTCATTAGGTATATATTTAATATCCCTGAACAATAAACTGTTAATTAAGTAAACTTTTCATCACAGATATTTTAATCGGACAAATGATGATTAAATAATACCCGTCATTAATCATATGCAGGAGCTCTGTGTGCAGAAAGTAGTTTGATGATGAAAGAGCCCATGAGTTCATTAACAGAACTGGTATTTTCTAATATAGAGTTATTAATATTTCATGGCTCCCAAATTCCTTGGTGGTGGACCTGCTCATGTGTAAATAATGAACAGTTTGATTCGGGGTAGAAAACGTAAACCTTCTGTATGTAAGCATGTCAGACAATAACAACATGGTATATAATTGTAAATTATAGCAAATTACTCTCTTCTAATCTTAGTTTCATAATAAGACTGGTGTATACATATATATGCATACCTGTGTTTGCATTTATGCCACACGCAGAAAGAAGAAGAGTAGCCCAAACAAGAGGAGACATCCTGATCAATGATGAAGACGGTCAGTCTCAGCCTGCAGGATGATTTGATCCTTAAAAAGACACAAATATTTAAAGCATTAAATCTTTCAGTTAAAGCGTCTGTTAAAAGTTTTAAGCTGGTTTTGAAAATACATGAAACATGTCGAAATAAAGGTAAAGGTATTTACAAACAAGGGACCATAAGCCAGAAGACTTTTTCTCTATAAAATAAATGTTAAAGTCTGAAACTGCTGCCAGGAGGGTCTGTAAGTGTCAAACAGGATGAAACACTGCCACCTGCTGGTTTTAAAACATACTTACACAGCAATAATTCTCAGTAAACATTTACTGTTAAATGAAGACTGTGTGACTTTCTGATCCAGTCGATGTCGCCCTTTGACACCAGTATGAATACAAAACAAACTTCTATGGTTTAAAATCAATGATTTGATCACAGGATATTAGATGTTTAAACCATGTTGTCAAATTTCTGAATTTGGCTTCATTTTTCTTCAGGCTTGTGTGTTCCCTTAAATGATTTATTTGTAAGCCCTTTAAAATAACTGAGGTGATGTTCTGTATTAAGGCTCGCAAAAGAAAAGAAACTTTCACAATCCCAGAAACCCCCGACTTTTCAATGAAGAGCATCATTAACTTTACTACAAGGAATTATACTGTTCACCATTGCAGACAGATACCCCGCTTAATTTAAAAAGATGAATAAATAAAACTCAAGTAAATTATGTGCTTTACCTGTTACTACTCTTCTTCTGCTCTCGTTGGTCTGCAGTGAGTCTCTGCCCCGATATGATTCTTCTTCTGTCTCCTCTTCTTGTACTTCTTCCCTCTTCACACTTATATAACTTTCCAGGAAGTATCTTCACGCTGCTGCCTCTCATCGAAATGCAAAATGATGAGCTACAGCAAAATCTACTTAATGTATATCTTTGTATATATGTTAATATAATTTACAAACATGGGAAATTATAAACAAATTAAACATTTAGTCACATTTGTTCATGAGAAACTTTGAGAAAGGGGGAAGTTCTGTAAAGGCGTTTAAAAATAGTTTGGTCAGCTTAAGAAACCAGCTACCATCCTGCGTGCTGGAGAGTGTGCATGGTCTACACAATAAGGTAGCATGTTATAATGTTGATTATAACATGCTACCTTACACAGCCCTTATAATCTTAATCAGTTCACATAAAAAACAAAAAGTGCATTTTCACGTACTTGTTTGTGTCATTATTGTTCTCCTTCTCAACTCACAACAGTCTATGCATGCTGCCTTCATGTACATACATAGAAAACTACCAAAGTCATGTGGATTAACACACCCAGTAAATGTTAACGTAATATGTTTCTTTGTAGCATCTTTTGCACTGCTCAACATTGCTCTTCTGTCACGTGTAGGCTTGCAGAGCTCGACTGATTAATCGGCCAGCCGACAATCTGGTCAAATTTTAGCACATCAAATGACAATCATATCGGCTAATTGTACCGCAGAGACACGCTGATATTAATAGATTTATTCACCTGTCAAATAGTATTCAAGTATCATTGAATTACACAGATACGGTGCTGCATGTACATGTTCAGCTATTTTCCAGTTGAGCAACCATCATGTCTTCATTATATTTCTTTTCCACGAGTTTGATAACTGCATTTAAGGGGTACAACACAATAAACGTGTTTGTCAATCTATCTCTACAGATCGATGATGGATCTAAAAAAGATAAAAACATTTATCAGGATCAGATTTTTTCATTATCGGCCCCAAAAATCTCATATCGGTTGGCCCCACTGGTTTATTAAAGTGAATTTTTTATGTATTTTTTACACATGGAGAGCTAAGTCGTTGTATGTGTGAGCATACCTGGACAATAAAAAGCTGATTCTGACATGTAATCTGAACTTTGTTGTGTTTGTTCTAGCCCTTTAATTTGTTTGTCGGTCTCATGTTTTGTGTTGTCATGTTGTCATATCTGAGCAAAGTCTCTGCTGACCATCAGTTTAAATATTGCCTTATATGGAATTACTGTGTTCTCTCTAATAACTTCCTCCTCACACTTTAACGTGCAAGATCTATTTGGAGAAGCCAACAGGCCACACTTTTGTTATTTTCTGTGACTTCCTACTTACAAAGTGAAGTTTTTGAACACTCAACTTTCAAATCCATTGAGACTGCAGTATGAACCAGCAGTAACAAAGGCGCCTATGCAACCAACAACTCAGGGATTTCATCCAACAATAAATATTTACTGTATGCTATTTTACAATGAGCCCCAAATTCTGCTTATTCTGAGCAAGTTAGTTCAGGTTAATTCATGCACTTCATTAAAAAGGAGAAGTCAACTTTGACGGTTTTTACCAGATAAACTTTATCTGATTTTCAGATAAATGAGGCCAATAATGACCATTTTTAAAAACTGATAATTAAAGCAGCCAAAAATTTAAATTTATTTAATTGCTGTGTTGAAAGTTCTGATTCTGGTCAATGACATGAACCAATCTTTATTCGTATAGCACCAATTCATCACAAATATTTTCTCGAGACAAAAAGCAGGTTTTAGACCTGACTCGTTACATTATTTACAAAGACCCAACATTCATCCATCATGAGCACTAAGCAACATTCAGCAATGTTACATAGGCAAGAAACAACTTCTTTTAAGAGGCCGAAACCTCGAGCAAACCGGACTCATGATGAACAGCCATGTGCAGAAACTGAGTTGGGCTTAAAATATGTGATAGAGGGAGGGATATCAACCTTTACTGTGTGACAAGTTCTGCATCACTCTGATAGGCTTCTTCAAATATCCACCTGCTCACTGCTTACGTTGACGACCTTTAGAAAGTCTGCAGATTTAATCCTTTTTTTTTTTTTTTGCATACTTTGAAAGCCTACCTGAAGACACACAGGAAATGTGAGGTGGAGAGTTTGGAGTGGACATGCATCAAAGGACTGAGGCCAGGACTTGAACCTGCGGCTGACACAGTGAGTTGAAGACTTTCGACTTGCTGCTCTATTTACAGAACTTGGTTGGCACCCCAAGACTTTGTCCATTTAATTTCCCTTAGGATTAACCCTTAACCCTTAGGATTGTTTGGCCATGAATCATTGTGTTTGGAGAAAGCTGTACAATATGACCATATCCTTTAGGTTTATTTGCTGTGGAACCAATCTTGTGTGTGTCTCTGTTGTGTTTCTGTACGTTTCTTTTTTTAACCTGGCTGTAAAAAAAAAGTCCCCTCTAGGACAATAAAGTAGAAGTTAAAGTATGCTAACATGCTCACAGTATTGGCCATTCTACACAGGCTTGTAAAAAAGATTTTTGTCATTCTGTTCTGCGAAATCCCCTGAAAAAGAAACATTGACACCGTTTGGCTGCGAAGAGGTTCAATGAAGGTCCATTTTTTCTGAGTACCCGAGAGAGACATGCTCATCAAAGATATGTCTTACAAAAGTCACTTCAGTAGAGAGGATAGAGGCATTACCCTTTGGTCCTCCTTCCACTTCTCAATGGTCGAGTCAGCTCTTTGAAGGATGTGTCCATTTATTCAGAAGATTTAATTATAAGTTAATGTCAAAAAGAAAAATGTCCCAAATTTCCAGATGAGAGATGTAAAGCCCCTATCACGTGTCAATCCTTTCAGTTCCTTATGCTATGACTTTGAAGCGCAGATCCAGATAACTTACCTCAAGCAATTTAAAAATGCAACATGATCCTCAGATGTCATCCATTACATCCTTTACATTGGAGTACACTGCTTCATCCCCTCTGTCCTCCTCTTCTGGGACACTGTTTTTAGTCTCCTCATCCTCCCCTATCATCATCTCTTCCTCTTTGTCCTCATCGACTTCACCTTCTTCTTCACTTTTATCTTCTCTCTGCTCGTTTACGTCTTTCTTTATTTCAGCGTATTCAGTCTCTGTGGTCTCTTGTTTTGTTGCTGACTTCCTTTTCAACAAAGAGAAATCAATGCTGGCGTACTCCACGTCATTTGGTCCACGGTCCGGATCAAGGGCGGCTTTCTCCTCTGCCACAGCTCCTGCTGATGTCACCTCATGGTCGTAGGTCTGAACATCTTGCACTTCTTGACCAGCGTCGATCTGTGAGGTACATTAATCATGCAACTCATTAGCATCATCCACAAGCAACAAACTGTGCATCTATGTAGGGTCAATCTTTCTGTTGTGCTAATATTACAGATATATTTTAAGGTTGTACAAAACTGAAAGGGGGGGCAAACATGAAGACTGGAGAAAGCTCCGTTATCAATAGCGAACAGCTGTTTATAAAATCTGTATCATGTACTTAGGGGACGTATAAATTGTTGATTAAAAGTTATTAGTAGCATCATAAATTTATTTATTCACGCCATGCAATCTGAAGAAAATGCAGGTTTTAACTTCAAATATATCAACTGTAATAAGATTTATTACCAGTGGATCCTCTTGACTAGTCACCATCTCCAAAGTCTTATCCAGATATCCAGAACTACTCTGTCTTTTTCTGGAAGAAGAAAACGCAAACATGTAAAATGTATATTTGACTAATCATGCAAATAAGAAACCAAACCTAAATTATGTGTTGGTATTAATGGTGCACCTGCGGCATTTGTTTCCCAAGAAGCAGAAAACGGCTGAAAGAAGTGCACCAATCAAAAAGGCAATGATGACCTCCAACCGTGAAAACATGTTTAACATGCTGGATCCATCTGTAATCAACAGTGACGCAATTCATTATTATTATACATGAAACTGAATTATAACATCTTAAATTGTAGTCTTCAAATTCAAAAGGTCAAAAATGTCTGTAGTCTTGGAGCATAAGTGGTTAAGTCAAGAAGCTGCACCTTCTTTTTCTGAGATGGCCATCACAATGGTGAGGTTTTCTTTTGCTTCCCCATTTTCATTACGGCTGACGCACTCAGCAACAGTGTTGTTGAAGTCATCTACATGGAGAGTGATGGTGCTGTTGACAATGTGGTTTTTCACAGATGTCATGACAGAGTACTCGGTACGGTTCCATAACAGCGGCCATCTGATGGTGGGTAAAGGAAAACCCTCACTGATACAGATACAAGTCAAGAGCCCCGACTGAAAGTCACATCCTGAGTTTTCAAAGATGCTTGGAAACACTGTAAAACACACACAGAAAATCCTCATAAGACAACTGCTGATAGTGTAAATGATCATTTTAAAGGTTTTTTAAAAAGATAATGATTACTTACGAGACACATCAGTAAACACAGTGACAGTCGTGTCCAGGTGTTTTGCTGTACAGATGTATCTTCCAGAGTTATCCATCGTTACATTAGGGATGACAAGTGTTGCTGATCCAGTGTCATTTATAAGGTAAGTGTTGGAACCAGGTAAAGTCCACGTGATAAGAGACGGAGGAAAACTTTCAACACTGCAGGTCAGATTGAGAGTTTCCCTTTTAGTAAGCTTTGTGTTCCCAGTGATTACAGGTGTTTTCATATCTGTGAAGAACATTTTACACAAATAAGAGGGAGAAAACAACATACTTCCAAATACTGAATAAGACTACAAGTAAATATAGGCATCACATTTAAAAGACAAAGTCATCATATGTATGTAGCTTATCGCAGCTCATATTAGTTGAAGACTGTGTAAAACAATTAGTCCAGATGTGTAACCGTGTTTCTTGAAAATGTGCTGACTGTAGAGGCCTACTGAAAACGGCACCAATATGTATAATGGCGTGACATCTTTGTACTGTAGTATGTATGTGATGTACACTACATACATTGTAATGTGAAATAGACGAAGTCTTAAATGAGCATCTCTTCTCTGTGAAATTCTTCATACTGCCACTAGATGGCACTAAAGTCTAAACATTTTGAAATTTCCTCAACGTTAACTTCAACAGACTTTTATTATTCTGAACATTTGACTCCAGATAGGCTTACAAACAAAAGTCACTTTTCACAAAGCCTTCATCACTATAAGGATCTGTTTGATATTTTAATCAAACACTCAAGTCATGATGTTGAATCAATGCTGATCTCCTGAAGTAAGAGTTAAATATAAATTGTATGTTAAAAAAGCCTCCCATATGTCTAGAGGTGCTGGAGCAGAGGAAGTCTGTTTTCTGCTGGTGTCAGTTATCTAATGAAGACAAAGAGGAACATGATTCTTTGGTTCACACTTACATATCACTTCAATGTCAACTTTTTGCATCAGGGTGATGTTTGAATGATTTACGGTGCAGATGTACTGTCCAGAATCTTTAGCCGTCACATTAGTGATGGACAAAGTCACCTGTCCAAATCCTCTCTGCAGGTAGGTTTCAGTCGTGTTGTCCAGGTTAGCTATAGTGTCATTTTTCACATCTGTTTTGGATCCACCTTGTTTGTCTTTGGCAGAAATTTTTGTCCACGTGACTAAAGACGGTGGGAAACTTTCAACACTGCAGGTTAGCTGCAGCAGCTCACCCTCCCTCACACTTGTATTTCCAGAAATGTTGACTTCCTTTACATCTGTGAGACAGAAATATACACAGTTTGACTTACAATGTAAATGCAATACTGAACAAATTTGAGATCAAATTAAACAAAGTACTCACATGTCACACTGAGAGTCACCGTCTCCTCTGTTGTGATTTTGTTTTTGAAGCCCACCTTACAGGTGATGTTGGTTCCGTGGTGCTTAGCAGAGGGTGTAAAGTTCAAAGTTGAGCTGTGTCTTTGTGTAACATCAGTCAGAGTCTCAGTCTTGAAATCAGTGATGTTTTCTGTCACACATTTTTCTCGTCTCAGGGCAAAATGAGGGCTGGATTCACGACCATTCAACACCACTACCGTGTTTCTAATGATACACAGCTTCATGTAAATGGGTGAAGTATCCCTTTAAAGATACTTCACTGTGCTTACATCAAAGATCTGAATAAAGTACGTTACATGTTCAACCCATGTCGTCCATTCTTTAAATCTGTTCTATATAATTGTTCTTCAGGCTGGTGATTTCTTTGAAATATTATCTCAACTCAACTCAACTCAACTTTATTTATAAAGCGCTTTTAAACAGCCGTAGCTGTGACAAAGTACTGTACATACATGAAGAGCACAAACATAAAACATAAGTAAAACAATATCAGGGTTAAAACAATAAAAACAATAAAACACTAAAACAAGAACAGAGTCTCATGCTGGGTTAAAAGCCAAAGAATAAAAATGTGTTTTAAGATGAGTTTTAAAAATGGACAGTGAGGGGGCGTGTCTTATATGGAGAGGGAGGTCGTTCCAGAGTTTGGGACCGGCAGAAGAAAAAGCCCTATCCCCTCTGAGCTTCCGCTTACACCTCGGTACCTCCAGGAGCAGCTGGTCAGCTGACCTGAGGCACCGGGCAGGAGTGTAGGGATGGAGCAGCTCAGAGAGGTAAGGTGGGGCGAGACCATTTAAAGATTTAAAAACAAATAAAAGAATCTTAAAATGAACTCTAAAATGCACAGGCAGCCAGTGGAGGGAGGCCAGAATTGGGGTTATGTGCTCCCTCTTTCGTGCTCCGGTTAGGAGGCGAGCAGCAGCATTCTGAACTAACTGGAGCCGTGCGAGGGAGGACTGGCTGACTCCGACGTATAGTGCGTTGCAGTAATCCAGCCGAGATGTGACGAAGGCATGGATTACTGTTTCAAAGTTCTTTTGTGAAATGAAAGGCTTCACCTTTGCCAGCCGCCTTAGGTGAAAGAAGCTGGATTTAACAGCTGCACCAATTTGCCGATCCAATTTAAAATCGTTGTCCATCTTAAAGCCCAGGTTTGAGACCGTCGGCTTCAAAAAGTGTGCCAAAGGGCCCAAGTCAACAGTGGGGGTTTTAACAGAGAAACTCGGGCCAAACACCATCACTTCAGTTTTGTTGTCGTTAAATCTTAAAAAGTTCAACGACATCCAGGACTTGATGTCTTCAAGACATGACAGAAGTGGATCCAGACAGAAGGCGTCTTTCTTTTTCAGTGGCACATAAATTTGACTATCGTCAGCATAACAGTGAAAACAGATACCATGCTTTCTCAGGATGGAACCCAGGGGAAGCAGGTACAATGAGAAAAGCAGGGGTCCTAGAATTGAACCCTGTGGGACCCCATATGACAGCGGAGCAGAGCGGGACTCAGAAGCACCAAGGCTTACGCACATTGTTCTATCTGCAAGATAAGATCTAAACCAGTCCAGGGCGCTACCACAAATGCCCACTAGGTGCTGCAACCTGGACACTAAGATCTTGTGGTCCACAGTATCAAATGCCGCAGTTAGGTCCAGCAGGACAAGGATCACATAGTCTCCGGAATCATTTGCCAAGAGGATGTCATTGAACACTTTTAATAAAGCTGACTCCGTGCTATGTCGTGTTTTAAAACCAGACTGAAAGACCTCCAGGACATCATGCTCATCCAGGAAGGACTTCAGCTGAGCATTGACAACTTTCTCAAGGATTTTTGAAATAAAAGGCAGCTTTGAGATAGGTCTGTAATTGCCAAAAACACTACGATCAAGGCCAGGTTTCTTAAGCAGGGGCTGCACCACAGCGTGTTTAAAACTTTGGGGGACAACACCAGAAGACAGACTGCTGTTAATAATGGTCAGGACCGACTGCCCTATACTAGCGAAAACTTCTTTAAAAAAGTGAGGCGGGACAGTGTCACAGGGAGAGCCTGATGGCTTAATCTGGCCAACCACATCCTCTAAAGCCATCAGGGACACAGGCTCAAACAACTCAAACACAGCTGAGCAAGGAACAGGATCAGATGGGTCAGAAGCAGGAGGAGCAATGAGAGCCCTTGCAGTAGCAACCTTATCAATGAAGAAATGAAGGAAGTTATTGCACATTTCTGGGGATCTGGGGATTCCTCTGATTATCTTATGAAGCTTATTGCAGTATCTATGTTAAATCTACGTCTGTCTCTCTCTCTCTCTCTCTCTCTCTCTCTCTCTCTCTATATATATATATATATATATATATATATATATATATATATATATATATATATAGTCCACTATACCCACAATACCCAGGCACTGAACATAAATACTTGTAAATTCATTAACCACCACAACTGTTTATTTACTTACTCATTCACTCAAAATGAATATAACTATGAATATATTTGTATACAAGTGAACACAGAGTCCAGCCTCTGCTGTAACAAATGCTGCTGTACAGGATCGCTGCAAACAAAGTTTTGTTGTATTCTTTATACATTGACAATAAAGAGTGTATCTGTTGCAGTGGGCTGCTAAAGAAACACTCGCAAAACAGCTCTGAAAGCAATATTTACCAGCCCAGAAAACCAAGAATTAAAGGGCATGCATTGCTATATAATAACACCAAGGAATAGGTTTTTCAGTTAGTGAGAGAGTGACTGAATCCATTTGACTTAAAAAAATAAATAAAGCTAAAGTAAATGTTGGGCTTTACCTTTATTCTTGCGCTTCTGTTCTGCTCCGTCTTTAGTGATCTCTACTGAACATTTCGCTTTCACAAGGATTATTCCTCGTTCTCCTCTTACTCTACTTCCTCCCTCTTTGCACAGTCATTTACAATAAGTATCTTCATGCTGCTCGCTAACGTTAAAATGCCAAATGAACACCTAATGTCATTACATATCATATATCATATATAAAAAAAACGTTTACATGTTGATGTAATGTTCAACTTGGAAAAATGAACTCGAGTAAAGTTCTGAGTTTTAACTCAAAATAAAAGTCAATAATGAGAAACATTGAGAAAAGGGAACTTCTGTAAATGTGTTCAAGTGTGAATGGTACCTGGTAATAAATGTCAGTTAAAGTCCAAGCAAGTAAGCACCTGGATGATGGCAGTTAGGTGTGTTTCCTCGCCACCAGCCTAAACAGTTCTTTTCAGTACATTTCTACTTGACCAGGTAACCAAGGGAAGGAAATCGTAACTGGACCCTCTGACTGGTACCAGTACCTCCTGTACAGGGGTAACTCAGAATCTAAAAATATATAGTATAATATTATAATAATTTCCAAAACATTAAAGACACAAACATGTCCATAAGTGTAATAATCAGTTTTTATTTAAAATCCTATGATAAAGTATTCTAATTCATCTCTCCATATCGAGACTTTTCTTTGTGATAAGATAGAAAATCAATGGAAGACAATTAAACAATCACAAATTAAGTATTTTATTTATTAGTTATTATCAAACAAAACAGCTGAAATAAAAAAACTAACTTTAGCAATAAATAACAATTCATGTCAAGAGTCACTATAATGTTTGATATTACTGGTGAAATATTTATCTGACAACACCATTTCACTACAGTGGATTTATATTGTGTTAATAAAGGTTCATTAAACACAAACCAAAATAATACCTCACAATGAAAAATTACTTTCAACAGGGAGAATAGTGTCTCTGCCATTTTCACAGATCGCCTCGCCAGTTTCTCCTGTCAGATGCCTAGTATATTTTAAGCAGCAATACCCAGTGAGCTCACATTGAGCCAATAGGAGGGGGATTGGTGTTTCTTTACTGTTACTGCAACACGGTGTATAGACTGATCACTAAAATCTCTATGCACGTCATTAAAGGTTGCATAACATTTTCTGTTTTCCAGTATGCTCTTTGCTCTTTTGTTGGTAGGCTATTGCCATTCGGCTCAACTACACGTAGCATTTATATAAAGGCAAATATTGTCATTATAGCATTGTATAGCAGACTTTTTTTAACATCTACTTCCCAGCATTTTTTTTTTGCATCATTTGGTTTCTAGCATTTTTGTCCTGTGCTTGTCAAGAAATCAAGTTTTTTTTTGTGACAGCGTAGCTGCATTCAGAGACCGTTGGTAGGCCCTAAAATTTACCAAACCAAACTCCTACATAAAAGTGCTTTAACTAGACTTCATAGATACTTTCTCCCACTACACTGGGTCGAAGCTGAGTCTTATTAGTTCAGAGGTTGGCCAATGACATCGTACTCTGCTGATTGGTCTCTTTTCTTCAGCGACATGTATGTTCTGTCCTCCTGGTTTGGGTTCACTGGTTTTCTTTTGTTCCTTTGGAGAGAAAAAAGAATGAGACATGATGGGATACCTAAAAGTATTCACTGCATTGTTCGAAGCCTTTAGAGCATAAAATGATGGTGTCGTAACATACCACAGGAACATCAGGCTTATCACAAGGACGACATTCACAATGAGAGATACAGCAGCAACAACTACCCAGGGAATCAGGCTGTGTTGATCTGGTAAAAGATGACACAGAGATTTATAATTGTTTAAAGGAAGAATGTGTGGCTTAAAAAGAAAAAGAAACGTAAAAATAAATCGACCATATTAATCACTGTGGCTCTTATTGAGAAAAAAATTAATGAAGAAAAAGGCATTGACATTTCTAATACCCTCATTTTGCAGTGTGTACTTGGTTTCTGAGGACTTACTCTCTGGATCTGTCACATTTTCTCTGATGACTTTGAGCGTTTCTTCTTCCTTTCCAAAGACGTTGTTGCTGGCACACATAACAGTGGTGTAGCTGTGATCTTTAACAGATACAGTAATGTTGCTGATGACTGTGTGCTTTGACTTGTTTGTCTTGACACAGTACTGGTTGTGGTTCCCCAGCTGCGGCCATTCGATGGCGGGTAAAGGAAATCCCTCACTGATGCACACACAGGTCAGGACCTCTGACTGAATGACACACGCAGAGCTGTTTAAGATCTTCGGTGACACTGCAAGCACACAAAACGTATGTCAATATCACAGCAAACACAGGAAGCTGATGTGATCAGACTCGTGTCTTTAACAGGAGTCTACTTACGCCCTACGTCAGTCTGTGCAGACTTAGTTTTGTTCTGGTTTGTTGCAGAACATGTGTACTTTCCAGCATCTTCTGTCGTCATGTTAGGGATGATGAGTTCTGCCGTTCCAGTGGGATTGTTCAAGCTTTTGTTTGTGCTAAGTTTAGTCCAGCTGATAACAGACGGAGGGAAACTTTCAACAGAGCAGGTGAGTTTTAAAGCATCACCATCTTTAACCCTTGTGTTCCCCGCAATCACAGGTGTCTTTAAGTCTGCAAGACAAGAATGTATGCAGAGAATTAGAATTAACCCAAACACATCTATATTACTCCAGACACTAGACTTGAGAACGCCCTCTGATAGGGAAGATACAGGATTGTGGAAAACAGGACAATACATTCACTTTAGAGAAATGTAAAATATCTGAAATATTTTCGCATTTTGTTCAGATGTTTCACAGAACAGACTTTTGAATGTTACGTGTCAGACGATGTGAATCAGAAGTCGATCCGTTGTGTATACTCAACATTCAATACGAGATGCTGCCAAACACTGCAGCTGAGAATTAAATGAATTAATTCGAACAATTTAATTCCACATTATCAGGTTTTTTTTACATCTGTGAACATATGTTATCAAAAGATTGATAAATAAGCCTGATTACTTTAATCAATGTAGAAGACGTGGACATTAATATTTCTTACTGATGAGAAGAAATGGATGCTACAATGAACGTATTCAGGGACTGTCTAAGATGAGGTGGAGCTTGGATCTTTATCAAGACACACTATTTTAAGCTTTACAAAAAGCTCCTGACTTTGTGGTAAGTTTAAAAGTGAAAAGCTGACTAACGTGCTCGATAAAGCTTACATCCTCATTTAAGTCTAGCAACTTCAGATCTTCTCAGATGAGTTTCACGACTTCTTAATGAGGTTAGTTGATCATATTTAACATTTTGCTGAGTAAAAATGACTGAGAGATCAGTGTAAAGTTTTTGTTACTCACAGGTCACATTGAGAGTCACCGTCTTCTCTGTAGTTGTCCCACCTGTGAAGCTCACCTTACAGGTGATGTTGGTGCCGTGGTGCTTAGCAGAGGGTGTAAAGTTCAAAGTTGAGCTGTGTCTTTGTGCAACATCAGTCAGATTCTCAGTCTTGAAATCAGTGATGTTTCCTGTGATGTGGGAGTCATCCTCTCCTCCTCCTCCTCCTCCTCTCCACATCCAGGTGATCTCAGGAGCAGATCCAGAGCAGAGACCAGGAGCAGTGCAGCTCAGTGTGGTCTGAAGCCCCTCTGTCAGAGGAGGAACCGTCACTGTGGGCTTCTGGGTCAGATCTGACGGAGGAGAGCTTTGTGAGTGGACACAGTTGAGCAGCCTCAAAGTCAAATTTACTGATAATCAGATACTTATATAGATTTAGATTGGAATCTATGACATAACTGGGACTGCTGCAGTTTCTACATATTGTTGACTGAAATAGCTGTAAAACATTTCTACATTAAAGATATAATACAACTATAGAGGTGCAAGCACCTTGTCTACATGTATTGTATTTGTTTGATTGTTCCATACCTGTTACAGACACTTTTATTTTGCTAGAAAATGTAAATCCATCCCAGTATTTTGTAGAGGAGGAACCCTCAACTCTGAAATGATACGATCCAGAGTCTGATGACTTGAGGTCATTGATGATGATGCTGCAGTTCTTCTGACTCGCATCAGGCTGCAACAGCGACACTTTACCTCTGAAGTTAGGCTGGACATCTTTTCTGGGAAGTGTTGTGTTTAAAACGTGTGAAGGACCACATACTGCTTTAGATTCACATTTAAACCAAACATAATTTCTGAATGTGAAGGGAAAACAAGTGGTGAAAGTACACGGTATCACAACACAGAGTCCAGCCTCTGCTTTTATTTCTTTATGAGTGAAATTGATGGAGAAGGCGTCTGGCTTACAGGGGTTTTCTTCGTGGTTTGAGCCACCTGTTGATGTAAACAGGGAGAGACACAAACTGGTTTATTCAATAAAATATCAAAATTGGTTCAAACTTCTGATCAATCAAAAAAATAACTGGAAGCAGCAATAAGCACAGAAAACAAATCAATTATTCATTAGGTATATATTTAATATCCCTGAACAATAAACTGTTAATTAAGTAAACTTTTCATCACAGATATTTTAATCGGACAAATGATGATTAAATAATACCCGTCATTAATCATATGCAGGAGCTCTGTGTGCAGAAAGTAGTTTGATGATGAAAGAGCCCATAAGTTCATTAACAGAACTGGTATTTTCTAATATAGAGTTATTAATATTTCATGGCTCCCAAATTCCTTGGTGGTGGCCCTGCTCATGTGTAAATAATGAACAGTTTGATTTGTGGTAGAAAACGTAAACCTTCTGTATGTAAGCATGTCAGACAATAACAACATGGTATATAATTGTAAATTATAGCAAATTACTCTCTTCTAATCTTAGTTTCATAATAAGACTGGTGTATACATATATATGCATACCTGTGTTTGCATTTATGCCACATGCAGAAAGAAGAAGAGTAGCCCAAACAAGAGGAGACATCCTGATCAATGATGAAGACGGTCAGTCTCAGCCTGCAGGATGATTTGATCCTTAAAAAGACACAAATATTTAAAGCATTAAATCTTTTAGTTAAAGCGTCTGTTAAAAGTTTTAAGCTGGTTTTGAAAATACATGAAACATGTCGAAATAAAGGTAAAGGTATTTACAAACAAGGGACCACAGGCCAGAAGACTTTTTCTCTATAAAATAAATGTTAAAGTCTGAAACTGCTGCCAGGAGGGTCTGTAAGTGTCAAACAGGATGAAACACTGCCACCTGCTGGTTTTAAAACATACTTACACAGCAATAATTCTCAGTAAACATTTACTGTTAAATGAAGACTGTGTGACTTTCTGATCCAGTCGATGTCGCCCTTTGACACCAGTATGAATACAAAACAAACTTCTATGGTTTAAAATCAATGATTTGATCACAGGATATTAGATGTTTAAACCATGTTGTCAAATTTCTGAATTTGGCTTCATTTTTCTTCAGGCTTGTGTGTTCCCTTAAATGATTTATTTGTAAGCCCTTTAAAATAACTGAGGTGATGTTCTGTATTAAGGCTCGCAAAAGAAAAGAAACTTTCATAATCCCAGAAACCCCCGACTTTTCAATGAAGAGCATCATTAACTTTACTACAAGGAATTATACTGTTCACCATTGCAGACAGATACCCCGCTTAATTTAAAAAGATGAATAAATAAAACTCAAGTAAATTATGTGCTTTACCTGTTACTACTCTTCTTCTGCTCTCGTTGGTCTGCAGTGAGTCTCTGCCCCGATATGATTCTTCTTCTGTCTCCTCTTCTTGTACTTCTTCCCTCTTCACACTTATATAACTTTCCAGGAAGTATCTTCACGCTGCTGCCTCTCATCGAAATGCAAAATGATGAGCTACAGCAAAATCTACTTAATGTATATCTTTGTATATACGTTAATATAATTTACAAACATGGGAAATTATAAACAAATTAAACATTTAGTCACATTTGTTCATGAGAAACTTTGAGAAAGGGGGAAGTTCTGTAAAGGCGTTTAAAAATAGTTTGGTCAGCTTAAGAAACCAGCTACCATCCTGCGTGCTGGAGAGTGTGCATGGTCTACACAATAAGGTTGCATGTTATAATGTTGATTATAACATGCTACCTTACACAGCCCTTATAATCTTAATCAGTTCACATAAAAAACAAAAAGTGCATTTTCACTTACTTGTTTGTGTCATTATTGTTCTCCTTCTCAACTCACAACAGTCTATGCATGCTGCCTTCATGTACATACATAGAAAACTACCAAAGTCATGTGGATTAACACACCCAGTAAATGTTAACGTAATATGTTTCTTTGTAGCATCTTTTGCACTGCTCAACATTGCTCTTCTGTCACGTGTAGGCTTGCAGAGCTCGACTGATTAATCGGCCAGCCGACAATCTTGTCAAATTTTAGCATATCAAATGACAATCATATCGGCTAATTGTACCGCAGAGACACGCTGATATTAATAGATTTATTCACCTGTCAAATAGTATTCAAGTATCATTGAATTACACAGATACGGTGCTGCATGTACATGTTCAGCTATTTTCCAGTTGAGCAACCATCATGTCTTCATTATATTTCTTTTCCACGAGTTTGATAACTGCATTTAAGGGGTACAACACAATAAACGTGTTTGTCAATCTATCTCTACAGATCGATGATGGATCTAAAAAAGATAAAAACATTTATCAGGATCAGATTTTTTCATTATCGGCCCCAAAAATCTCATATCGGTTGGCCCCACTGGTTTATTAAAGTGAATTTTTTATGTATTTTTTACACATGGAGAGCTAAATCGTTGTATGTGTGAGCATACCTGGACAATAAAAAGCTGATTCTGACATGTAATCTGAACTTTGTTGTGTTTGTTCTAGCCCTTTAATTTGTTTGTCGGTCTCATGTTTTGTGTTGTCATGTTGTCATATCTGAGCAAAGTCTCTGCTGACCATCAGTTTAAATATTGCCTTATATGGAATTACTGTGTTCTCTCTAATAACTTCCTCCTCACACTTTAACGTGCAAGATCTATTTGGAGAAGCCAACAGGCCACACTTTTGTTATTTTCTGTGACTTCCTACTTACAAAGTGAAGTTTTTGAACACTCAACTTTCAAATCCATTGAGACTGCAGTATGAACCAGCAGTAACAAAGGCACCTATGTAACCAACAACTCAGGGATTTCATCCAACAATAAATATTTACTGTATGCTATTTTACAATGAGCCCCAAATTCTGCTTATTCTGAGAAAGTTAGTTCAGGTTAATTCATGCACTTCATTAAAAAGGAGAAGTCAACTTTGACTGTTTTTACCAGATAAACTTTATCTGATTTTCAGATAAATGAGGCCAATAATGACCATTTTTAAAAACTGATAATTAAAGCAGCCAAAAATTTTAATTTATTTAATTGCTGTGTTGAAAGTTCTGATTCTGGTCAATGACATGAACCAATCTTTATTCGTATAGCACCAATTCATCACAAATGTTTTCTCGAGACAAAAAGCAGGTTTTAGACCTGACTCGTTACATTATTTACAAAGACCCAACATTCATCCATCATGAGCACTAAGCAACATTCAGCAATGTTACATAGGCAAGAAGCAACTTCTTTTAAGAGGCCGAAACCTTCGAGCAAACCGGACTCATGATGAACAGCCATGTGCAGAAACTGAGTTGGGCTTAAAATATGTGATAGAGGGAGGGATATCAACCTTTACTGTGTGACAAGTTCTGCATCACTCTGATAGGCTTCTTCAAATATCCACCTGCTCACTGCTTACGTTGACAATCTTTAGAAAGTCTGCAGATTTAATCCTTTTTTTTTTGTTGCATACTTTGAAAGCCTACCTGAAGACACACAGGAAATGTGAGGTGGAGAGTTTGGAGTGGACATGCATCAAAGGACTGAGGCCAGGACTTGAACCTGCGGCTGACACAGTGAGTTGAAGACTTTCGACTTGCTGCTCTATTTACAGAACTTGGTTGGCACCCCAAGACTTTGTCCATTTAATTTCCCTTAGGATTAACCCTTAACCCTTAGGATTGTTTGGCCATGAATCATTGTGTTTGGAGAAAGCTGTACAATATGACCATATCCTTTAGGTTTATTTGCTGTGGAACCAATCTTGTGTGTGTCTCTGTTGTGTTTCTGTACGTTTCTTTTTTTAACCTGGCTGTAAAAAAAAAGTCCCCTCTAGGACAATAAAGTAGAAGTTAAAGTATGCTAACATGCTCACAGTATTGGCCATTCTACACAGGCTTGTAAAAAAGATTTTTGTCATTCTGTTCTGCGAAATCCCCTGAAAAAGAAACATTGACACCGTTTGGCTGCGAAGGGGTTCAATGAAGGTCCATTTTTTCTGAGTACCCTAGAGAGACATGCTCATCAAAGGTATGTCTTACAAAAAGACACTTCAGTCGAGAGGATAGAGGCATTACCCTTTGGTCCTCCTTCCACTTCTCAATGGTCGAGTCAGCTCTTTGAAGGATGTGTCCATTTATTCAGAAGATTTAATTATAAGTTAATGTCAAAAAGAAAAATGTCCCAAATTTCCAGATGAGAGATGTAAAGCCCCTATCACGTGTCAATCCTTTCAGTTCCTTATGCTATGAATTTGAAGCGCAGATCCAGATAACTTACCTCAAGCAATTTAAAAATGCAACATGATCCTCAGATGTCATCCATTACATCCTTTACATTGGAGTACACTGCTTCATCCCCTCTGTCCTCCTCTTCTGGGACACTGTTTTTAGTCTCCTCATCCTCCCCTATCATCATCTCTTCCTCTTTGTCCTCATCGACTTCACCTTCTTCTTCACTTTTATCTTCTCTCTGCTCGTTTACGTCTTTCTTTATTTCAGCGTATTCAGTCTCTGTGGTCTCTTGTTTTGTTGCTGACTTCCTTTTCAACAAAGAGAAATCAATGCTGGCGTACTCCACGTCATTTGGTCCACGGTCCGGATCAAGGGCGGCTTTCTCCTCTGCCACAGCTCCTGCTGATGTCACCTCATGGTCGTAGGTCTGAACATCTTGCACTTCTTGACCAGCATCGATCTGTGAGGTACATTAATCATGCAACTCATTAGCATCATCCACAAGCAACAAACTGTGTATCTATGTAGGGTCAATCTTTCTGTTGTGCTAATATTACAGATATATTTTAAGGTTGTACAAAACTGAAAGGGGGGGCAAACATGAAGACTGGAGAAAGCTTCGTTATCAATAGCGAACAGCTGTTTATAAAATCTGTATCATGTACTTAGGGGACGTATAGGGGATTCAGTAAATTGTTGATTAAAAGTTATGAGGAGTATCTTTAATTTATTTATTCACGCCATGCAATCTGAAGAAAATGCAGGTTTTAACTTCAAATATATCAACTGTAATAAGATTTATTACCAGTGGATCCTCTTGACTAGTCACCATCTCCAAAGTCTTATCCAGATATCCAGAACTACTCTGTCTTTTTCTGGAAGAAGAAAACGCAAACATGTAAAATGTATATTTGACAATCACGCAAATAAGAAACCAAACCTAAATTATTTGTTGGTATTAATGGCGCACCTGCGGCATTTGTTTCCCAAGAAGCAGAAGACGGCTGAAAGAAGTGCACCAATCAAAAAGGCAATGATGACCTCCAACCGTGAAAACACATTTAACATCCTGGATCCATCTGTAATCAACAGTGACACAATTCATTATTATTATACATGAAACTGAATTGTAACATCTTAAATTGTAGTCTTCACATTCAAAAGGTCAAAAATGTCTGTAGTCTTGGAGCATAAGTGGTTAAGTCAAGCAGCTGCACCTTTTTCTTCTGAGATGGTCATCTCAATGGTGAGGTTTTCTTTTGCTTCCCCATTTTCATTACGGCTGACGCACTCAGCAACAGTGTTGCTGAAGTCATCGACGTGGAGAGTGATGGTGCTGTTGACAATGTGGTTTTTCACAGATGTCATGACAGAGTACTCGGTACGGTTCCACAACAGCGGCCATCTGATGGTGGGTAAAGGAAAACCCTCACTGATACAGATACAAGTCAAGAGCCCCGACTGAAAGTCACATCCTGAGTTTTCAAAGATGCTTGGAAACACTGTAAAACACACACACAGAAAATCCTCATAAGACAACTGCTGATAGTGTAAATGATCATTTTAAAGGTTTTTTAAAAAGATAATGATTACTTACGAGACACATCAGTAAACACAGTGACAGTCGTGTCCAGGTGTTTTGCTGTACAGATGTATCTTCCAGAGTTATCCATCGTTACATTAGGGATGACAAGTGTTGCTGATCCAGTGTCATTTATAAGGTAAGTGTTGGAACCAGGTAAAGTCCACGTGATAAGAGACGGAGGAAAACTTTCAACACTGCAGGTCAGATTGAGAGTTTCCCTTTTAGTAAGCTTTGTGTTCCCAGTGATTACAGGTGTTTTCATATCTGTGAAGAACATTTTACACAAATAAGAGGGAGAAAACAACATACTTCCAAATACTGAATAAGACTACAAGTAAATATAGGCATCACATTTAAAAGACAAAGTCATCATATGTATGTAGCTTATCGCAGCTCATATTAGTTGAAGACTGTGTAAAACAATTAGTCCAGATGTGTAACCGTGTTTCTTGAAAATGTGCTGACTGTAGAGGCCTACTGAAAACGGCACCAATATGTATAATGGTGTGACATCTTTGTACTGTAGTATGTATGTGATGTACACTACATACATTGTAATGTGAAATAGACTAAGTCTTAAATGAGCATCTCTTCTCTGTGAAATTCTTCATACTGCCACTAGATGGCACTAAAGTCTAAACATTTTGAAATTTCCTCAACGTCAACTTCAACAGACTTTTATTATTCTGAACATTTGACTCCAGTTAGGCTTACAAACAAAAGTCACTTTTCACAAAGCCTTCATCACTATACGGATCTGATTGCTATTTTAATCAAACACTCAAGTCATGATGTTGAATCAATTCTGATCTCCTGTAGGAAGAGTTAAATATAAATTGTATGTTAAAAAAGCCTCCCATATGTCTAGAGGTGCTGGAGCAGAGGAAGTCTGTTTTCTGCTGGTGTCAGTTATCTAATGAAGACAAAGAGGAACATGATTCTTTGGTTCACACTTACATATCACTTCAATGTCAACTTTTTGCATCAGGGTGATGTTTGAATGATTTACGGTGCAGATGTACTGTCCAGAATCTTTAGCCGTCACATTAGTGATGGACAAAGTCACCTGTCCAAATCCTCTCTGCAGGTAGGTTTCAGTCGTGTTGTCCAGGTTAGCTATAGTGTCATTTTTCACATCTGTTTTGGATCCAGCTTTAATGTCTTTGGCAGACATTTTTGTCCACGTGACTAAAGACGGTGGGAAACTTTCAACACCGCAGGTTAGCTGCAGCAGCTCACCCTCCCTCACACTTGTGTTTCCAGAAATGTTGACTTCCTTTACATCTGTGAGACAGAAATATACACAGTTTGACTTACAATGTAAATGCAATACTGAACAAATTTGAGATCAAATTAAACAAAGTACTCACAGGTCACACTGAGAGTCACCGTCTCCTCTGTTGTGATTTTGTTTTTGAAGCCCACCTTACAGGTGATGTTGGTGCCATGGTGCTTCGCAGAGGGTGTAAAGTTCAAAGTTGAGCTGTGTCTTTGTGCAACCGACTTGAAATCGGTGATGTTTTCTGTAATGTGGGAGTCATCCTCTCCTCCTCCTCCTCCTCCTCCTCTCCACATCCAGGTGATCTTGGGAGCAGATCCAGAGCAGAGACCAGGAGCAGTGCAGCTCAGTGTGGTCTGAAGCCCCTCTGTCAGAGGAGGAACCGTCACTGTGGGCTTCTGGGTCAGATCTGATAGGAGAGAAATCATGTAGAATCAGGAGAGCAGACTAATACTCCAGAGCCATTCAAGTGTGGACAAAACATACTTAAGATACAAAAAACTTCAAATGTATGACGACAGCTGGAGCTCCTGACGGCTGCCAACAGGGGTCGACAAATGTCAATATCTACTGTGCACTCCAAAGACAATATAAACAGCATCAAGTTGTTGTTCAAATTCAGTGTAATTATACAACAGTGAACATGATAACTGTTTGTTTTGCGTAGCCCTTCATACCTTTAACTAAGACAGTCGTTTTTCGTTGATATTGAAATTGATCGGATCGTCGAGTGGACCCAATAAAAGTGACAAGATTAACTCTGAGCTGATAGGATCCAGAGTCTGACGCTTTGAGGTCGTTGATGATGATGCTGCAGTCCCTTCGAAAAACGTTTGGCTCCAACAGTGACACTCGACCTTTGAACCCAGGCTGAATCGTTTGGCTGTTTGTGCTGAATATCACATCTGAATCATCACATCTTTGATGTTCACATTTGAGCCAAACAAGACTTTGGGGATAATAACCAGATCTAACTGTGAAAGAGCATGGTATCATGACACAGAGCCCAGCCTCTGCTGTTATTTCTCCATCAATCAGAGTGATGCAGAAATCCCCTTGACAGAACTCTCTTCTTTCCAATGATGCACCTGTGGATGATAACATACAGAAGTCAGAATACTTCAAGTGAAAAAGTACAATAAGATGTCAAATACAAACTGAGAAAAATACTTCTACTTCTGACCAACAGTTAGTTAGTAAATCTGTTTTTGTTTGATATAACTGCTGGTTGCTCAGCAACAATGGTAAACATCACAACAGCTTTACCAAGTCAATTAACTTTAAAGACACACTTTATATGACATGGGCTTTGCAAATCAATTCTTTTTTTTTTTAATGGAGATTGAGAAGTGCAACTTTGGCAAACAAATGGTTAAAATAAATTCATGTCACAATACACAAAAAAACATGCCAAGAAAGCTACGACTCAGCTCTTAAATTCAAGGTAGAAAAGCGAAATACTTGTGATTAGGAATTGTGTTGCTGTTTTGTTTTTTTGTGCGAAATGAATACATACCTACATCTGCCTTGCTGCCACACATACAGAAAAGCAGAGTCATCCACATGAGAACAAACATCCTGATTTGATTGTTGAGTCAGTCAATTCCTCTACAGAACAGATTTTACTGTGAAGGTGCAGTAAATGTGGAGGAACAGAACAAACGGGAAATCCACCGCTGACATGACAGCCCTAAAAACAGGATGTTGCATGATCAGTTATTCCATAGTTGCAAATCATCAAGCTCTGCCCAGGGGGTGTGATTACCCTGAGGTTTTTCTGTAATGGTAAAACACTGCTCTTGAGACATTTTTTATTAAACTCTGGCCCTTCTTAACATTAACCAAATTAATTACGTTTAACATACAGCATTTAGTCCATCCTACACATCATAAACATGTTTCTCCAGCACCCATTAAACTTTACCATTAAATCACAGTATATCAAAAAGGTGTTTTTCTTTAAATACACAGGAGAAGAATAAATCAAATCAGTCGCTTCCATTTACAGGCTTTAAGTATATTAATAAAAAATGTAAATGTTCTCTGTTACCTCTTTGTGTCTTGTCCCCCTGCTCTCTTCTCTCCACAAGTGTCGCCTCTGAAATGACCCTTTTCACTTTTCTGTTTCTTCTTTTTTTTTGCAACAAAACTTCAGGAAGTTTCCTCAGAAATAAGGAACTCGCTGTGCCTTACTTCTCCTCTCCTGAGGCTGACAAGCTTTTATACACGTTTAAGTCCAGCAGCAAGAGTGGATAACACCCTGTTAGATGTCGCAAGGGACTAGAGAATACACGTTAATCTTAACCAGTAATTTAGGTTTCCACCTGAGATCTTAAACATCAATCTCAGGCCAGATCTTATTTTGTGGTCAATCTCAGAAGTCCCTGTTCATCGTGGAGCTAACTGTACTGCGGGAGGCTACAGTGAGTGAGGCGTATGAACGAAAAGTACACAGAGTCAGCCTTTAAGGCACAACAACAAGGCTGGCGTACACAGGTGCTCCCAGTAGAGGTTGGGTGCAGAGGATTCTTGGCCACATCCACAACCAAGCTTAGACTTAGACTGAACTTTATTGATCCTTTTGGGATGACTCCCTCAAGGAAATTTAGGTTCCAGCAGCATATACAATAAAATAAAAATGTAGCGGGTAACAAAAAGCTCCTGAAGGGGATGGGAGTGGGCCTATCAACGAAACACAGTTGAAGGAGGGTGCCCACCTGACATGTGTTGTGGAATTTTTCCCATTACCAAAGAGTGAAAATAAAGAGTGAGAAGATCTATTCAGAAAGGAACCCCAAGATCGACCTGGTCTCAATGAACATTTATTCGAAGGCAAGATAAGCGTTCGAAGACCCCTCTCTCACGCGGTGAGGAGAGAAAGAGGCCCCGAGAAAAGGCAAACATGAAAACTTATACATTTCCATCACATTACACAGATCACTCCCCATCACGCCACATAGAGCCACTGCCCACCTGGCAGGGCACAATCTATCCCCTAGTGTGAGAAAAGAGACTACGTGACTATTTACCATCTCCCAAGGCTGAGAAGGAGATGGAGTCCAGTGAGAAAGAGCCTGGGTGACTCTTCCCACATGTACAGAGTGTGAGAAACAGAATAAAGGGAACAAAATGATGGGAAACAAAACACCCTGTGCATGTAGTGTTCTAAGACATTTCACATACATTTTATATGACAGATTCTATGAGACCTTCGTAGTACAAATGGAGTAACATTTTCCATAACACATGACCCTGATGACGTTATTACCCCTCTCCCCACTTAAATCCATGATCCTTTCACTGCCTCCTTCACCTCCTTCCTTTGCCCTTCTCCTCTCTTTCCTTCAACTCCTCCCCTCTTCCCTCTTCCCACTCAAATCAGGGAAGTGCTGATTACTAGGGATAGTAACAAGTCCTATGAGCTGAAACAGAAGAATACATCCAAGATCAAATTAGAAATGTTCACTACTAAAATGTATGTATTCCCGTTCAGTTGGATCCTCTTTACGATTTACAGTAACATGATTTTTATGCCTTTTTGAAAAGGGATGAACACGTCTTTTGTTTTTTTTTAAATATAATGTGCATTTGTTCTTGTATGTCTGCTTAAATCACATCTATTGGACAAACATCACGTACTGTTTGTTTCTGTCTGTCAGTCTGAAAAAAGATTGTTTCTGTAAAAAACGTGTCGAGAAGATGCTGAAATGGGTTTACATAAGGGTTTCCTCATTCTAAATGCAGGCATCATGTCAGGAAGCACTTTCGCATACTTGTGTGTTTTTACATCTCATATTGTGCAACATCTGTAAATACAGTTCTCAGAAAAGTCATAGCAGTTTCAGTAGTTTGAGATCAACCCTGAATGAAATAAGATCATGAAATACGACAGGGTCTCATTGCAAGAGTTAAGAAAACACTCAGATATGAAAGATCAGAACTGCTAATTGTACAGACTAAATTTAAGGAAATGTGACAGAAGTGAGGAAATGTTTTGCTTTGATCAAAACATTATCACATGCTCCACCTTGATATTTGTTGGATAACACATCAGCCAACAAATTAGAGAGATGTGCTTGGTCATTAGCCGGGAGGCAAACACTCTGTACTTAAGATTAGACTTTTAAAAAAACATTTTTGATTCATCTTATAGTTAGGGCTGGTGCAGGTATGGACCATCTACTAGTTATACTGCTATAGACTTAGACTGTGGGGGCAACATGGCACTATACAAATAAAGATTGATTATTTGATAGATTGATTAATCATGAAGTACAAATTGCAAATCAATTAACTATAGTAATGAATGTCTGGACTAAGAAACAACATTTGGTTAAAGATGTGACTGGATAACAGATTAAAGGAAAAAAATAAACAAGTAAATCAAATTAAGTATTGCATTTAAGCCCCAATTCAAGACACCACTTTACTTACTGAGTAAAACTTCCATTTAGGTTAATTTAAATTGTCTTTCCAATTAGATTCAATGGGTAACATTTTTTCCTTCCCTCCCAAGGGTTTCCGGGACATCCACAACTACAGCATGAAGTAAATTGATTTAACTGCTCACCTGTTGCATGATTGTCCTTCTACAAGAGTGCAATACCCTCTTTCACCACGCACAGGACAGACAGTCACAGTGCAATCTGGGGAGGCGCTGTTTCACCTTTTAAAGGAACTTCGTTTAATAAAATACTCAAGGAAATTTGGACCATAAACTTTATAAAGTGAACATAATCGTCAAAAATGCACTGCTCTCCCCAATCAAAAAGCTGTTTTGTTGACTTATCTTATAAGCTATTAGAAGTGAAAGGAAATGTGTTATTATTTTTAATGTTGGAATGTAACAAAACTGTTATTGAAGTTTAGCTGATGTAATAATGGAAGTGCCACAGTTCTATCACAGATAACAGGATGTCACACGTTGGGTTATTCCAAAGTTACTTTATTAAATATATCCAGTTGTTTACCCATCAAAATGTGAAATTCTTAATATTTATCTTTACTAGCAAAAATATACAATGCCAGATGAAGTCTTATTTTACACCAAAGATCACAGTGTAATTTAGAAACGTGAAAATTAGGTTTTTAATCTCAAATTGTGGGTATAACTCAATACAAATAAATATGTTACACATGAACATATTGTTTTGAAACATTTAACTGAACTAAATGACATCTCATGAACCTTTTTCAAATCAACTTTAAAATACCATTTATTTGACTGGAAAAATATCAATACAGGTGTCTAGTGATTAAAAAGACATTTTAAAAAAACTACAAACAAAAGGCATCACAGCTACAATAGTGGACTTGGATTATACTGGGAATAACCCAATTAGATGGCCAGTGAATGTAAACAGTTTATTGTACAAAAAAGTGGACACTGTTAACTTAAACTGTTTAAATAAAGGTTTTAGAAAATTAACTAAAAAAAGTAAAACAGTGTGATAAAAATACTTTTTTGAGAATATTCAGAAATACCATTGTCATGACATCTTACACATGTTGGAAATATAATTTAAAATATCACCACTTCATTCTCCCTCTGTTGAGTTGAGTCTTGTTTGTTCAGATGCTTGCCGATAACATCGTACTCTGCTGATTGGTCTCTTTTCTTCAGCGACATGTATGTTATGTCCTCCTGGGTTGGTTTCACTATTTTTCTTTTGTTGCTATGGAGAGAAGAAGGAAGGGACATGTGATGAAATATCGAAAAGTTTCCAGTACGTCAATAGAGCTTTCAGAGCATAAAATGATGGTGTAGTAACATACCACAGGAACATTAGGCTGATAACGAGGACGACATTCACACTGAGAGATACAGCAGCAACAACTACCCAGAGATTCAGACTGTGTTGATCTGATAAAAGATGACACAAAGATCTATTATGTTGGATTCAGAGGACATTAACAATGAAGCTGATCAGTTTTGCTATTGAGCAGAGCTGCTGTAATTGCTTGTTATGTTCAAGCTAACCCTGATTGTTTTTGTTATTGTTTGTTTGTTTTTTGTTTGTTTGTTGTTGTTGTTGTTTTGGTTTGTTTTTTGTTCAATGGTAAAAATGTACTTCAACCAAAACTATTAGGAACTAATAAACTTGAAACAGAACTATTGTTTATATTAAAGTGTTAACTAACCTTCTCGCCTCTCTGACGTGACTATGGTGAGGCTCCGTTTCACATTCCCAACTTTGCTGCTGCTGACACACTCAACCACAGTGTTGCGTTGGTCCTTCACAGTTAAGGTAAATGTACTGGTCACTGTGCTGCTTGTCATAGTGGTAGTGACAGAGTACTGGGTGTGGTTTTCCAACAGCGGCCATCTGATGGTGGGTAAAGGAAGCCCCTCACTGGCACACACACAGGTCAGTAAAGCTGACTGAACCTCACATTTAGAGCTGTTTAGGATCTTTGGATACACTGTGGACACACGTTCAGAATTGTTAAAATGATTTAGTGACCGTAAACGCAGAATGCTTACAGAGTACGGTATTGCTTTTCATTAACTGGTCCGTAAAGCTTTTTTCCCACATGCACTACGGAAAATATGGAACGTATTTCCAGACTGGCTGCTACCAAAATCTGTCTGACTTGCTTATTGACAATGTGCAAACACACACAGCAAAATACTTTACTAATTCTGATGTGGAGCATCCAATGTTATAATGATAATTGATTTTGCCTTTTTACAGATGCTTTGTGTTATTGGACAGTTATTAAGAAATGATTGGTAAAGTACATAATAGTAAGACTAAGAAGCAGCCTCGCTAGCAGTCACCCAATGGTCCAGTGTTTCAATCAGTCAGCTTCCCCTAAC
This sequence comes from Symphodus melops, assembly GCF_947650265.1. NCBI lineage: Eukaryota > Metazoa > Chordata > Actinopteri > Labriformes > Labridae > Symphodus > Symphodus melops. Next base: position 26,422,605 of record NC_136695.1, read on the forward strand.
GGCTCGCTTGTGGGGAATTTTCCTGAATATTACCTGCCGCATTCACACACAGGATCACCCTGACAGTAATTTCTTAAGGCGGCTGGAAGAAAAAATTCTGAGTATAGTTGTAATGAAAAATGTGTCTTCACAAATGAAGTTCATCCTGACATTTTTGGAAAGTTTCAGGAGTTTTGTCAAAGTGGGAAAACAAAAAAAGTAATTCTACGAGTTAATGTCGATGTTCACACTAAGCTCTATACTCACAGTTAACTTTCAGAGTCACTGTCTCCTCTGTAGTGATGTTGTTCACTAATTCAACCCGACAGGTGACCTCAGTGTTGTGGTGTTGGATAAATGAGGGGTTTAAAGTTAAAGTTGAGCTGTGTCTTTGTGATACAGCATTCAAATTCTTCATCTCAAAATCAGTGATGTTTCCTGTGATGTGGGAGTCCTTCTCTCCTCCTCCTCCTCCTCCTCCTCTCCACATCCAGGTGATCTCAGGAGCAGATCCAGAGCAGAGACCAGGAGCAGTGCAGCTCAGTGTGGTCTGCAGCCCCTCTATCAGAGGAGGAACCGTCACTCTGGGCTTCTGGGTCAGATCTGAAGGGAGAAAGGTCCATCAGTACCAGGTGAACACTCTGCAGGTCAAAAACATTTGCATTTGGCTATGCTAAAAGGTTTATCAGTTCAACATTACTGTAGGAAGAGCTCAACTAGTTGGCAGGATTACACTCCACTCAGTGAAAACAAAGCTGCACCGATGCACCTTGTGGACTCTGCTGAACACAACAGGAATTATCACACAGGAAGACAGTTTCATCCTTCTTTTTTTTTTACCCCAAAACAGATTGTTATAAACTGGTGCTACTTATATCCTGAAATTTACAGTATTTTTTTTTCTTCTTTTTTGAGGAGGATGCTAGCAAAATGTTCTTCTTAAGCTAATGTCAGATTCCATCTGTTACTGTTGATGATGTGTCCTCTTTGAAAGATAGCTGGCTGTTTGTGATAAAGGACTATGGCCATGACTGTTGCAATCATTTACAGTCTGAACTGCAACTTCAAGAACAGTGTTAGTGATAGTGTTAGGTCTTGAAACCACAAGAGAGGCATGCAAACCTCTGTTTATACACATTACTTGAAGCTAAATCTACATTGGATGACTGGCTATAGGCCAGTTAAAGAAGATGTTAAAAACAGTAAGTGTCCTAAAAAATGCCACTTTGTTTGTGTTTTCGATTGTATATCAAAAATAACAAATTTCTTTAATTCCATCAACTACGGACGAATTCGGCGGAAAGTTGCAGGCAACACTTCGTTCATTAAACTGTAACACTATTTAACATTAATGTTTAGGCCTACTTCAGTTAATTATTAAAGGAGTAATTGATCAACTGATATTGAAGATAGTCTTTGTCAACAGACCGACAGTTAACAAAGTTAAACTTTTGACGAACTGAGCCCACCTCTGTTCAAATGTGCCATAAAGGTAGTTTATAAATACCTTTTACTGATGCAATTTAATCTTATATTACTTATATTACAGAGTAAAGGGTGAATAATACATTTGGGCTTCAAACTTTAAACATTTTAACAATAGAGTTACATCAAGAACTGCCTCAGGTTTTTACTTGTTCCTAACAGAGGTTGACCACTGTCACATATTGTTCATCCCCATGAGGACTTAAAAACAGTATGTTGGAGTATGTATGCATGTCAAAATAACATTTTGACTTTAAAGGTTGCTGTAGATTTCCATACCTTTAACAGAGACAGTTGCTGTGGAGAAAAATGTATATCCATTTTCAGGCGTCTGAAAAAATTGGAAACCTGTAACTCTGAGCTGATAGGATCCAGAGTCTGAGGCAGTGAGGTCGTTGATGATGATGCTGCAGTTCCCCTGAGACACATCAGGCTGCAACAGTGACACTCTACTAATGAACCCAGGCTCAACCGTTTTGCCATCGCTGTTGAATATCACTTTTGAATTAGAGCATTTATTTTCACATTTGAACCAAACAAAACCTTTGGGTTTAAATATTCGACTAGTCGTGAAAGAGCACGGTATCACAACACAGAGTCCAGCCTCTGCTTTTATTTCTCCATCAGTAAGAGTGATACAGAAGTCACCTTGACAGAATGTTCTTCTTTCCAGTGAAGCGCCTGTAAATAAAAACAGTGAGACACAAGATCTTCAAAATATGGCACTCTAATATTCTTCATGATTCTTAACTGGTCCAGCCTCCCGAAATAAAAATCGTGAAGCACATTTTGTGCATTGTTTGTCATGTTACTGAACCACTGAATACGGCTCTGCAGCACCTGTTGAATACCACTGATTTATGGCTGGTTACGTTGATGTAACACAGCTGCAGTTATCACCACAGATGTTAAAACAGGATGTTGCATTTTTGGTTTATCCTAAGTTGCTAAAATAATTTCACTACTGCTTTACCCTCAAATGTGTGCAGATACTTTAAATGTTCATTTATTTTAACTGAATGATATCTGCAGCACCAGATGGGCATTTTAAGGCATATATATAATAAACATAAAGATGCCTTACTATTGAGAGCATTTGTTTAATCTCATCTTTCCACAGATATTACATTACTGTTTTTATATATAACTGTTGTTTTCAGCAGCAAAGAACACATTGTATATCATCTAACCATATGTAAACACTCAATTCGGTGTAAAGATGAATTTTGATAAGTATACATGTCCATTATAGAGTTTAATACTTCAGATAGTGAGCATCTCTCAATCATTTAAAAAAAATGTGAAGTCTTTTGTTGTCATTTCTTTAAACATTTTGCAGTTATACAATAAAAAGAATTATACAATATTTTTCCAAGACAATCAAATGTCTTAGTTTTGACTTTTGATACGTTGTCTTTGTGATATTTTAAATTAAATGTAGGGAAAATAAACCTCTTCTGTTGCTATTTTTCATTGTCCATAATGTTCTAACCTTTTAGTTGCGATTGTAAAATAACAAAAAAACAACAGAAAAGATTACCTGTCTGCGCACTGCTGTCTCTGATGGAGAGGAGCAGAGTTGAACAGATGAGAACAAACATCCTGATTTGATTGCTGTGGACAGTCAGTCTCTCATTCCACTGGACAAACTGTAGTTTTCAGATGTAAAAAAGACATTTTACATTAAAAAGAAAAAAAAAGAAGACAAAAAGGTCAGCAGATGAAACTGGTTCTGAAACAGCTAAAGTGAAAACACTTGTTGACATTTAGTCCTTGAAAGTTTAACATGAAAGAACTTTAACATAACAGTTTGAACCATGGCCTTACACCAGTGCTGGAACATTAATGATATTGGCATAAAATGAATCTCTCACGAAAATATCTGTTTTACCTCTTTGTTCCTTCTTGTGCTCTCCGTGTCGATCTCTCACACTGTCAGCTGACTCGCTCTTCCTTCTCTTTTTATGCTTCTTCATGTAAGTGGTTCGTAGCAATGAATAAAAAAAAAATATATATCTTTTTTTTCTATTGTTGGAACAAACACTGGGAGAACTGATATGTGCTTTTCATGAAAAAGCTCATCCTGCTTTCAATTAACAATCAAAAGTATCACTCAATGTAAATCTTTGTTAAGATTAATACAACAGAGGATGCTAACTATCAACTCATATGCCACCCATCCGGTGTTTCAGAGGCAATAAAAATGAACATTATCAGTCTTCTTGTTGCTGGTGTAGTTTTATAACCACCTTAAAACTCTGTACATAAACTTCCAATAACCTTCAACACTTGTGACTCAAAACCATCAGGAAATGAAAGTATGGTTTAAAAACATCATTCTGGCTCACTTGCAACAGCACACGTTTTACTTTTGTAGAATTAAGAAAAGAGACATCTTAATAACTTGCAGATTGTGTCTTCAATCATTGAACACCTTTACTAAAAGCACTAAACTGCTTATTCAGTAACTGGACTCTTATGACATCACTGCCTGAGCTTATCAATATGCAACCTGTCAATTAACGGGCAGTTTTCAATCAGGTCATCTGATGGAAGGCAACAAGCACCACGCAAAAAGCAATTGTGTGCAACATGTCATATAGGTCTGTATGCCTCTCTCCCTTTTGCCTAGGCCTTTTATCACAAATGTAATTTATTCTATTTAACTTTTTTAATTAAATTGAAGATTAATTAATTAATTAACTGGAAGACGCATATATGTGACTGTTTTTACAGCATAAATAAACATGTTTACATCCTGGTCTGATTAGCTATTGTCATCGCTGACACACTCAGTATGGGGGTGATTTATTTTTAAAATGGCTCCTTTTTGATTGAGAGAACAATACAAGTATCCATAGTTACGTGCGTTGCTGAAAGCTTGTTGTTCACCTGTAGTCAAAGGCAGTGCACGTCTCTGTGTTTCGGTTGCAACATCTTTATTGTTGCCATACAAACATAATGAACTGCTGAAGTTCAGTTGTTGTAACACAGCTGCAGTTACCATCACAGACGTTTAAACAGGATGTTGCATGTTTGGTTAATCCAAAGTTGCTTAAAACAGCAGATATGCTGAAGATGAGCTTTACCTTTCATGAAATACGCCACACGCAAACAAGATGGTACATCATGTCCTTTTCATTGCATGCATGTTTACAAAAGGTGTTTCGTAAAAACCACCTCCTATATCTTTCCTGCATTATCTGTATGAAGTGTTTACTTAAAGTTAAAGTAATCCAGTGCAGTAACTGGACCACAAATAGCATCACTGAGTTTATTAATATGACACCTTTCAAGGTTCTTGTTGTTTTAATCAGGAAGCTTCTGATTCATCATAACCAGCATCGCTTTGCTTCCTGTGGTGTAATTCAAATAAGCACGGCTCCAGTCATGCACATGAGTAAGCAGCTCCTTGAGGCAGCAAAGATATATCAAGTCAATGCTGAAAGTCAATTAGTGTAGCAGTTAATGTAAAGTGTGTAAAGTTTGTTTGTGCTCAAACTGAGATCTTTTGGTACCATCAATACAGTTTATTTATTAATTTATATACTTGGGTGAAATTGTGGTTTGCACTCTGCTGTTGTAGAGACATGCTTCTCACACACACACACAGGCCTGAATCACACTCATGCACGAGCATGGACCTGTGCACATGCATTAATGGAGAGATGTGAGAGTGCCACAGCTGCCCCCACTGGAGGCACCCCCTGAGCAGGTGAGGGTTCGAACCCGCGACCCTCTAGTTCCAAACCCAAGCACCTACGGAGTGAGCTCCTGCAGCAATACATGCATGAAAGTAAAAGAAAGAAACAAAGCCTTGATGTTTGAATATGACCACGTGCTTTTTGTTGTTGATGTTCAACCACGAAGTAAAATCAGCCAGACACACAATTTAAGCAATCAGAACAAAAAACAGAAAGCATGATAAACACACAGTTCACTGTTTGTTTTCTATCAATAATCAACCTTTTCAATGACATGTTGTTTTGATTTTATTTATGTTTGCATTGGACTGAAGACAGAGGAATTCTCTTGAAGCATGACAGACTTGTGTAAAATAAAGGAGCAAGCAAACATCATTGCAGACGTCCTAATTTCATTAAGTAATGCTGCTTATTTGCAGATAGATTGCAAAACCCTGACCTGAATTATTGTGTCAATCATATATGGAAAAAAAAATCTACACGATAATAATAATAATTATGACCACCACAAAGTAAAGGGCTTACATTTTGCTTTACAACACAAAATATTAGGTAAGACAGATTTGATTTTTCTACTAAATTGAATAAAAAAGAAACCCCACTTGGAACGCTAATTCAGGAATAATATCCAGTATATCCGTCATGAAGTCGACAAAACTCTGTCTCAACACGAGGCCAATGTGAGTCAGAACAGCTGGCTGACTCTGGATTTGTTTACATGCACAGAAAACTGTACTGTAACAGTCAGAAATCATGGTTCCTAATCCTTCACCTTTACCTTTTAAAGGCCTTAGTAAGTTTTCTTAGAGAAAATTCTGTTAATTATTCACAATGGTGGCTCGTTTATCCTTTGACTGCAGAACAAAAGGTTGGTACTGTTGACTTAGCTCATATAAAGACAGAGTTCAGTCAAAACTATGAACAATCGTGGACAAGGCTTTTTATTTCTCACGCTGGCTTTAATCCATAATTTACTACTTACATTGATGCCTTCAATCAAAACAGTCTCGTAGCGTATTTTCTGTACAACCCTTTCCCTATCAATATACATCTTTTTAATATATATTATTGATAACATTATTATAAAGTTAGAAGATTAGTGTATTTGATAATACATCTCATCATTTGTCTTTGAGTAGCACAACCAACCTAGCTAGTCAGCATCACCGTTTGTCATTCAAACATCTGACGCAATCCTGTGACGGGGACAAGAAGAGCATCAACTTCTCACGTGAAGGGCTGCTCGAGCTTCCCAAAGACCCCAGTGATCAGTGTCCTATGAATCTTTCAGCACGATTTGAACACACATACACATACACATTGTCTAAAAGAGATAACACTTTGGCCCACTCCCTTGCACATCTGTTGCTCCTTACGTCTGCATTTTCCAGGTCATTTAAAAGCGCTAGAACCCTTGTTCTTTAAAGAAGAGAAAATCAGACAGACATTTTGCATTCGGCCAAAGTGCGGAAAATCCCCCCCCCCCCCTCCCCCCCGAATCTCAACACATTCTGCAGCTCAGTGGAAAAAGCTGCAAGGAAGCGGTAACATTTTTCTGAGAACTGGGCAGTGTGCCAAAGAAATCTACAAAACCTCTTCAATTATAAAAAGTGATGTTGACTTTTTTCTCATTTTTTTTTTTTATGAGAGGCTACTGAGTCACAGCACACATTTAACATAATTATGTTGGGAACAAGATGCTGAGATGGCCTCCATCGTTTGCCTCAGTCGGTTAACTTTCCCGGATGAATTTCACCGAAAAAGAGAGAGAGAGAGAGAGAGGTTTGCTCTCGGTGGATAGACAAACATAAATATAACACAACATAAGCACAGTTACTCCTTGCCCTGATGCATCGACTGGCAGCAGACACAGTGACAGAACAGACAGATGTAGAGCAAATACAGAAACTGATATGGGAACTTCGACATCAGTCATTTGACGATAACATCATCACAATTAAAAACAATGAAGAAAGCAACATAAACATGGCGGCTGGTTAACACTGGATGTTTAAGAGCTCTTGAACGACAACTGAGGCTAAACATTTCTTTTGATATTGTCCAGTGGATCATTCACAGGCCAAAAAAAGTTGTTTTTTCCCAATGATGGCATGTAATAGGGTGTCCCATGGAGGTGGGGGGGCAGCATGAGGGGGGTTGCTGGCATGGTACAATATATGTGACAAATCTAAAGAAATGAGAGATGAGGAGTCGTCATATGCAGGGGAAATACAGTTGAGGATGGTGGGTTATTAAACAGTTTATGGGGCTGAGGATGTGTTGGGGCTGCCACTGTATCTCGCATAGCCGAGGGATCAGGGAAGGATCGCGATTCATTTGGCTTTGATTTCCGTGTAGTTGCTGCCGTCATCCCCCCTCCCTGAGGCTCCCTCCCTGGGCCTGGCCCCAATAAACTCCAAAGCAGCATAATTCAGCTCTTGCCTCTCCAGTCCTGCCAAAGAGCCCACAGGTTGATAATCCCCGTCTTCTCCCTGCAGATAGAAGGACCAATCAGTGACACAAATCACTGGCCAGGTGCCGGTGACACCTCAGACGACAGTGGAGGGCGACAGACACCATACAGAAAAGATGTTAATGGTTACTGGTTGAAGACTGACAAGGAGATTGAGATGTTTCTGGTTAGTCTGGCTGTTTTTTGTTAGCAATGAGGCAGCCATGCAGAAGGCAGGTTCAGAAACAAACAGCAGTGTTCGCAACACAGAAGCTGATATGCGAGGAGATGCATCCACCATTGAGCTTGTGTTTTTTTTTTTTTTTTTTTTTTTTTAATGGGGGTTTGATTTTGAACCTTACCGTAGTCTCCTCTAGAATGGAGTTAAACTTTGAACCCAACAGCTCTGTCTTAAGCTGTGCAAGAGTTAGGGGAGAGAAAAACAGACAGAAAACGCAGAGAAGCGATGAAAGCAAGAGAAAACAGTGTTTGGAAAGGTCATGAATGGAGCTACTGGAATGCTAGTGGGAGAGATGTTGTACCTTATTTTCAGAGGTCAAAATGGGGTCTGACAACACAACTTGTTGCATTACATAAAACTATAACCCCAAGAATCAGAGAAGGGCTATCCAAGCCTGTCTCCATCATAATCATAATTATCATCAGCATGTCTCACCACTTTCTTCCTCAGATTTTGTTTGTCCTTCTTGACTGCGCTGTAGTACAACGCTGGGTTCTCCAGGACCACGTCCTGCCTAGGGTTGCCATTCTCTCTGGGGGACGGAGTCACATAGTCAGACTCGGACGTGACTGCCACTACTAACGCAGGGTGACACGCCAAGCCTGGGCATCCATTTTAAAACAACAAGCTCTGTAAGGTTATGCTGGAGGCCAACTATGGCTGTGAGTGACGTGGTTATTTTATGGGTTTAGTTGCTTAGCTCACACCCACTTCAGGGGCGAATTGTCAGAGAAAGCTTGTAAATTTTGGGGTCCAAATACGCCTCAAGGCTAAAATAAAGCACCTTGGTTAAGAGGGCTACCTGGGTTGTATTTAGCGTAGCAGGTCAAGGATACAGGATACAGAAGCAGTGTCAAAGCAGGGAATTGTGCCTGCAAAGTATAAGGTTAGTCCAGCTTGCTAACCCGTTCCACAAGGAAGCCAATGTGGATCTCCAAGGACTTCAAAAGGGACTTGTACTGGCAAATAAACTGAAATTGCTCTGGAGAAATAATTCTCACGACACCAATCCCACACTCACTCATTAATAATGTGCATCAAAGTGTTTTAGAATGGATGACAAGGCTTAAGTGTTTCCTTGGATATGTGAACTTTCTTAGTGAGGAAAAATCACTGCTTGTGCCTCGCATTGGCCTCTCAATTAGTACGTCATTTATACTCACTTCTTGTTGTTGTGGCCAACGTATCTCACTGCTGCAATGATGAATGCTATGACTGCCACTCCTCCAATTGTGCCAACAATAACCGCCATCATGTACTTTTCTGGAAAAGACAGCAATCACATGTTTTAAATGAACAGATAAAGATTCTATCAGACATAACTTTTGATCACTCCCTCTACTCACTCTCCTGCTGTAGCTCCAGAAGAACGCTCTCTCTTCCGTACATGTTGAAGATGCTGCAGTGGACGTTGACAGCGGGGCCGCCGTTGTCCATCCGCTCACCTTTCTCCCGTAGCTTGATCATACCAGTAGACGTGTGTCCATCTGTGTGTGTATAGAAGTTGTACCGGCCATCTGTTTCATTGATTGTTATGTTCAGGTCTGGCAGGTAGAACTCGATGGTCGGTTCAGGGTTTCCTGTGGCCATACAGACACACTGGACACCCTCCCTGACGACTGTGCACTTTGACTCCTCCAGAAGGACTGGGGCATCTATTGAAGGAGGCCACAGAGTTAAGAACATATAGCACCAACTACAAAATGTTCTTTTTCTTTTCAGGACAAGTACTTTATCAAGAATAGGTACAAAAAAAGGAATATACTGTATATTCAGTGTAAGCTGGATTCTAATGAAATCCTGTGATTGTTATTCATCCAAGGGATCGGTACGAATACGTGAATAATGGTTTTTCACCTCATTACTTCAGTAATGGTTCAATAACTCCTGTCACAATAGTTCATAGTTTACAGACAGCAGTCACCATGGAGTAAACAACAATTATCATTTCATTCAGAACTGGGATTTAACGACGGCTTTGCTCTTGGATAGTCAGAAACTGGTTAGAGAGAGATTGAGGAATACTTGCGAAAAAGGAGCTACAGCTCCGATTCGAACCCGGGCTACCTGTTCCTGAGGTCTAAGGCCTCTGTCCATCGGGTGCACACACGAGCTGCTTGGCAACCAGTGCACCAAGAGTGGACATTTTAAAGCAGCTGTAGGACAATAAGCACTCACACTCGACTGTGATGTTCATGGAGCTGCTTGCTCTCCCATGCTCGTTCTCGGCCAGGCAGCGGTACTGTCCATCTCCCTGAGGTGTGATTTCTACGATCTCCAAAACGGACAGCTCGTCAGCAGTGATGGTGCCAACCAGCTCTCCATCTTTCAGCCAGGTGAGCGTGGGGGCTGGGCTGCCCTGGGTGCTACAGTGCAGGGCCAGTGAGGTTCCCTCTTGTACAGTGATGGAGTCGTTTACCTGAGGCTCACGTGGAGGGTCTGCAACAAAATGAAAAGTATTTCACAGGGTTTTTTCCAGATTGAATATCTCTGCCATTTACACACGTCTTACCTGAAATGATCGAAGTTCTGAATGTAACAAAAACAATCATTTAATAAGAGTACTTTTGGCAAGCTGACTTTTCCTCCCTGCCATCTGCTGAGGGAAATATTTTTTCTCTGACTCTGCTGAAAGCTCCACCAGTTGGGTGTAAAAGCTCTCAGTCTGCTTTTTGGTTAAACACAACAAGCATACAGTGAATTTCAGTGCAGTTGTTACAAAAACAGGAACCTGTTGCAGCCACATGTGCCACTAAGAGCTCCAAGAGGGCAGGATGGTTACATGTTTTATCTCTGATTATTTGACATTTTGGTTGCGATGTATGCATCATGCCAAATGACAACTATAATTAAGGGGACAGTCAAACCACTCATAAGCTGCGTCACATTTTAATACCGAATAATACTGATAAGGATGGAACTGTTGCAATTTAGCGAGTAGTCATCATAAAAAATGTAATTGTTTAACAGCCCTAGTTCATACTGATGCATAATTTACATAGCAGCTTCGGTGTGGAAATGTGGTGTGAAAGGGTGAATATGACATGTGATTCATGATATGTGGTGTCAAAAAAAAAAGTCTTTGAGTGTTCAGAAAACTGGGAATGCGCTTTACACGCTCAAGTCCATTTTTACCATTTTATTAGTAGTTGTCATTTACTGTGACGTTTAAAGGTATCTTCCCTTATCCCTTCACATACTTAATGTATATCATTGGGTTTCAGCTACAGACTCCGAGACTTACACTTGACAGAAAGGTACAGTGAAGTGTTCATGGTGCCGTAGCCATTGTCGCCAATGCAGGTGTATATTCCCTCCTGTGCAGGCGTCAGATCGTCCAGAGAGAGAGAGATGTTGGACGCCGTGTCCCACAGAAGCTCCTGGTCTCCAAACATCCAGGAGATCCTGGGAGGAGGGTTACTGTCCACTTCGCAGTGCAGCATCACAGAGCTGCCCTCCATCACCTCTGAGGACACGTTAACCCAAACAGAGCGTGGAGAGTCTGGGAGGGAAAGTAAGACTTAAGGCTCAAGGACTCACTGAACTCTACAAAACTGCAAGAAATGCGAGACAGTGATATTTAATTGAAAAAATGTTACTGAATGTTTCAAATTATTAATTCAATAAAAATGAACACTCTACTTTGGTTTACTCTAAGAAGGTTTTCATTATAAGAAGCCCTAAGAAAAGTGGTGAACATTATAAATGTGTCCATTGCACTGGATGACTTGACTCCACTTGCAATGATAAGAAAACTTTATTTTTATAATTAACTTTGACAAGATTTACAGACAACAGGTATGGTATTCTGGTATTTTACCATCCATAACCTTTGCAAAGGCTTACACAAGCAGACCTGAAAACACTGCAGTAACTCAGTGCATCACAGTGGTGACAGTGTAATAACCACATTGCTTATAACCCTGACCACCAGCACGGTCGAGTGGTTTATGAACGCAACTGAGCGAAACAGAAAGATCTGAAATACTAGTTGATAAACATTAAGGAAGATAACAACTTGTACATAGCTAAACTAATCTTTAGCTGAAATAAATTAAAAGTAAGTAATTCTGCCAATTCAAAGTGAGGAAGGAAAATCCATGTTTGCCATCACCAGCATGATAAAGGTTTAAACTTAATTAACACTGAAAGTAAAATTTAAAAATAAAGTTGTTCTTCAAAGCTTTTCCATGTTAGCATGCTGACATTAGCTTCTAGCTAAAGATAAAACTGTGCCCACGTCACCTAAGACCTAGCCATACAGTAGCATTATGTTTGGTGGTTGTTAAAACTTCATTTTAGGAACACTTGGCTTTTTGACACTTTAAAATTTCATCCAGATAATAATTGCTTTTAAGAATCAAGTACGACAAGTTAGAGACAACAGTCCTTTCGAGTGAATATGAAATCAAAGGTTTAATTTCTATCCTGAGTCTTAGAGTGGGAGGTGATTTTAACTTACACTTGATGTCTAGAGTGATGAGCCTCTCGTAGACCAGTGTAGTGTTGGGGTAGTAGACCCTGCAGCCCAGGAGCTGACCATTGTGCATGGGTCTTGGCGTGAAGGTGAGGGTGCCGGAGAGCACAGCTGTGTTGCTCTCCTCCAGGTAGTCGGAGCTGAACTCTGGGTCAGGCAGGTAGTCGGTGTACATCCACTGGATCTCAGGTGTCATGTCGGGGCAGTTATCAGGAGCGTAGCATGTCAGCTCCAGACTCTCGTCGCTGACAATCTCCTCTGGGACATCAATGTTGGGTTGATCTGGTGGACAGAAATACAATTCATTTCTATAATGAGTACTAAAACCAGGAACTTAGGAACCAGGAACGGATAACTTGAAAACTAGAGCAGTATTGTTTAAGGTTTAATTTGTGTGCTTGTTATGCCTTTATTTGAGAGGAAGGACGGTGGATAGAGTCAGAAATCAGGGACGGAGAGAGAGTGTTCGGGTGTCTCACACCTGAACACAGGCTACCGGCCTGGAGGACTGTAGCCTCCATACATAGGGCCCCTACACCAGCCACTACGCCACCAGTGCCCCATGTAAGCAGCGTTTTTCAACAGTCAAATATCTGTTATGTAGAATAACCACTGTTAGTGGAAAAAGAAAAGAAGACAACAAATAAAAAGGAACCGCACTAATGGGTGAAAGCATGGATACTACAGCGGCAGGCTCAAGGGGGGTTTTCCTGAATGTGTATCGAGAGCTGGAGATAAATGAAACAGCCAATCAGCCAATCAGTGACATTCTTCTCATCAACCGCCAACGCAGATTCAACAATTTGAATCAGCAAGAAAAAGGCTGACGAGTAGCAATGGAGCCGGACACAAAAACTAGGGCAATGACTGCACACCGACAGCTGACAATCTCCTTGCTTGGCATGTCGGGGCCTTTATACCGTTAAGTTATAGCCAATAGATAGTGTGACTACATAGTACTACATGGAATAATATAACATTTTACTGCGGATTTCGGTATTTTTATTGATCTCTGATAGTTGACTTACCGAGAACTTTAAGTTCAGCGAAGTCTGGAAACGTATACATGTTGGCTCCACCGAGGTCAGCACGAAAGTAGTACCTCCCTGAGTGCTCCGTGCCGATGTTGTTGATGAGCAGAGTGCAGTTCCTCTGGTGCAGGTCGCCCAGCAGCTTCGTGCGGCCTTTGTAGCTCTCGTGCACGACGTCCGTTCGAGATTTGAAGACGACGGGAGGGAAGAGTTGCGGGTAGGGCTGGCCAAAGTACCAGATGCCGTGAATGCCACGGTACGGCCTGATACCCGACGGATACATGAAGGTGCACGGGATGACCACGCAGGAATTTGTCATGGCTGAGATGTCCCGAGGTACCCAAACGTTCCACTGGCAACTGGCATCTGAGAGAAGTTCAGGAAGAGTCGGATCAGTATACATCCTCCGTGATGATCACTGATTACATGGGGAGAAGATTTATTAAAATGTCTACTACCAATCAAAGAAGACACATTTTATTACCTCTGACGATCAACAGCAGTGGTAAGAGCAGCTCCAAACACCACATGTTCTCTGCTCAACGCTGGACCATAGACCTGTGAAACACATCCCGTCAGCACACGAATCATCGGAAGATGAACATTTCCTTTTGAAATGTGATACTGATGATGACACTGCTGCATGACTCATGAACTGCATCCATCTCCAAAAAATCCTAAAAACACTCGAATGCTTCTGAGATTTAGTATTTAAAATTTCTGGTTTGAAGAAAAGCACATTGCCAAAAGAGTGCAGGAGAGAAACAAAGCAGTTATTAACCGTCATTCATTCTCCTGAGAGGCTTGTTCTTAAAGTCCCTCAAACTAACAATGAAATCAGTAAATCTGCATACTTCAGGAAAGAGATGATTTTCGAGCCTCTTTGTGTAACTGTTTTAATGGCTCTCAGTGCTATTTCTAATCAAGTTTTCGTGTTTGTTGTTTTTACTTGATGTACTTGATGAAGATTTCTATGAGGGGTGCTGCTGGATGGCAGACTGTGGTCCCTCAGCATAGAAAACATGGATGTTATGAAATTTTCTCAAGTAACAAACTTTTAGTACCTTTAGTATTACTGTGCTTGTAATCTTGCCTTCATTGGAAATGAGGGAACATCCGTTCAAGAATAAATAGAAGTTTGACATGAAATAAAATCAAATTCCCAAACATATTTTACACTTTTTTAAAATATAAAAATGGTCGTACATTTTTCCCCATTATTACTGAATCATTAAAAACTAAAATTATAGTTAAATGATGTTTATTGTCACCAAATGTTTGGTTTTTTTGCTCTCAAAACCAAAACTTTTCTTTTGCAATTGCCAAGATTTCATCCTCCAACATTTCATCTCCCAGATGAAACAATGCTGATATAACTCTGCAGCCATGAGTCACACAACAGTCAGTCATATTTATCTACAAAAACACTGTGATGCACTTTGTCTCTTTCTGTTACCCTGACAACAGAGAAAAACAAAGGAGATTATCGAGAGAATAAGACGTGAGAAGAATGAAATTTCATATTGATATCAGAAGAACAAAGCAATGTGGAAGATGAATAAACTGCAATTCCTTTGACATCAGGGTACTTTATATGACATGAGAAGTTTTTCTTGTAGCTTGAGCTGAAATTTGAAGGTATTACAGTCATCATGTGACTACTTTCCTAAGGTACAGACATACATTTAAAAATAAAATGTGAATTGATGTGTTTCTTTATTTATTAATCTGTATTTAAAAGTCATAAAGGAAAAAAAGATTTTGTTTTCACTGTATTTTGTGTTTTGCTCTTGAGGCAATGTCAGGGCCATAAGGCCTAAATCAGGTCTCACGTTTTAAGTTAGTTTCCTTTTTTCACACATGCACGTCATGCAGAAGATTTTCCCGACATCGTCCAGATGGTGTGCACGGATGTACACAAATGTTTAATCCATTCAGCCTGACCTTTTGCACACTTTTTCCTGCAACCGCCCGAGTAAAAAGTCTGCAGGAAATAGGTGTGAGCTGATTTGTGAATGCAGGAGGTAATAAACCATTGATCATTCTTGTAGAATCTAGATGTCCTTAATTTGTCCATAAATCCTGAAATTGTCAAGTATTAGTGTTGTTACACTTTAGTTCTAAACTAAGGGGCGCTATTTGGCCGATAGCGGTTATGTTGATTTCAGTGTCTATTTTAACTGTATGGCCAAAATAAAAGAGAATAGGATGAAGTTGTTCACTGTAAAAAGTGGACAGCTAACAATACAAATGATCCACAAAACATCTTCTACCTTCACACAGTATAACTTCAGAAACAGAATAGTTTTTTATTGCCAATATTGACATTTATATATATGAGGAATTTGTCTTGGTGTATTGCTGCAAAAAAAACAGTTAACATGCAAAATAAGGTTAAACTAACAAATAGAATAAAGTATAAGAAGCAAATGTCAAATATAAGGGATAATAAAAAAAAACAATGTGTACAAAGGGTGCATGAAAAGAATAAATTTGAAGTCCATTATAACTTTGTCTGTAGAGCGGTGTAAACATGTATTTACCTTGAAAACACTGATGGTTGGAAACAGACAAGACGCTCTGTGGGACAGGTCAGCAGCTCCACTAGAGGGTGTTCACTCACACCCAGACAGCCGGACAGCCTTCTTCTCTGTAACAGAAAATCAAGTGACATCAGCACCATCAGGCGATGACATCACTCACAGTCCCCTCACTCGCACAGAGGCGGAGTAAGTCACACAAGCTCAGCGTCAGTCAGCACCTGTTTGCTGTTCGCTCAGTAGAGTCACTAATGATGCTCTCTGTGCGTGGGCTCGTCCACTGAATGACCCTCACTGTTGGCTGAGCTCACGCCAAACTCCAGTCACCGTGCATCACGTCATTGGTGGAGTGCTGACACTATGTGTTTACTGTGCAAGAAATACCATCAGTATATGACAATACTCCGAGACAAGAGTATTGAAGTAGAAAATGAGCAAAATGGAAAAGGAACATTTAGTATCACAGCGTCTTTAAAACTGTGCCACTTTGTCGCAAACTAAAAAAATGACAAATGTGTTGATTGTGTTTCTCAGTTAAGAATCCAAACAGAGTGAGAGATTTTTTTTTTAAGCTGACATAACCCTTCTTTCAACTGCCATTAACCAGAAGCATGATTACCCCTCATGGCCACGATGTCACAATGATTTCAACTCTGTGTGTATATTAAAATGAGCCATTTCACAACAAGGCACACTGATGTGTAATTTCATCCCACCGTCAAAGTAAATAGTTAAAGAGTGAATGTTAAACTGGTGCAGTGTTTAAATCAGCAGTAAGAAACAGTTGACTCAGAGCCCCTAAGGAGACATGGGTGGATCAATAAAGTAATAAAAAATGCCTTTCTGCTCAACAGAAACTATCTTTACGTCTGCATGAGAAGATGCAGAAGTAAAATGTTCTCATGAGCGTCAGAAAGTATCTTGTGTTCATGCAATAACACCTTCTTCTGCTAAAGGGATTGTCTCCAGTGTGCACTGAAGAGTATCTTATCTGCACACCAGAGACCTTTCATTGTCCCCTTTGGTCTTCCATAGTTGACTTCAAATAAGGCCTACTAAATGAAACTTCCTACACATCCTTATGCTCACACTGAAATGAGTAAAGAACGACCATATCAAGCTTCAATGTTGGTAACTTTCACCTGTTTTACTTGAAGTGACATTAATCCTGTTTCTGTGCGTACTTGATGAAAGCAGCTGTTTCAGGATGTTCTCTTTAGACTGCTTCACAGAAAGAAAGGATGAAGCGTCTTTTCATGATTGTTCTCAGTTACATGCACGTTGTATAACGAAACCAAAGAGAGAAAACACTTTAGACACAATTATATGAAGAACTACCTTTGAGCCATAATTGGCAGATATTAGTATTTCACGTGATTATTGGTATCTGCTCATCTGATATGTGCTGATACAACTGGGTTTATACAGTTTAAGTTAATTATTAAGTCTAAGTTTTTTTTCATTTCTCAGTTAAAACGTGTTTCAGTGCACTGTTGTTGTTCTGGACAATAAAGACTTTTCTTCAGTTGTAAACAAAATGTTACCTTACCTTTAATAACAAAATAAAATAACATCAATTGACTATTTGTGCTTTTTGTTTAGCTCATATCAAACATGTTAACATTGCTGTACTCGATACTGACTTGGTTTTGGAAGAGAATTGAAGCTGGTGAAATTCAAGACAAAATAAATCTATAATATTATCATGCTGACAGTAACTTGGATGTAACACATGCAGACATATCTCCTCATCATGCAGCAGCCGGTGTGTGCAGATGGCAGGTCTTAGAGTGGATTGTGTGTTTTAGAGATTCGTGATTAACACCTCCCAACATCCCCCAGAAAAATCCTCGACCAACATATAGCCTCATGTATGAAAAATGTAAATAATTCTGTTTGCTCGAGACTGCAAAGAGGACTGGAGAGAAATCATCCTGCTCATTATGCTGGTAGTTTGAAGACATTTGAAAAGTGAAAGAAAGTTGGCTAATGGCTGCTGAGGTGAGGGTGCGGCATAATAACGCTGAGGGAGCCCATAGTTATTGATTTGATCAACTTTTTACACAAAGTTCAAAACTGAATCGGGTCATACAGCTTTAAGGGTTCAAGCTTGCTTGATTCTTTTTCAGACTGTATTTTGCACTTCTTTTCAAATCTGTTGTTTTCTGAAAATAGAAAAAAAAAAGTATTCTACTGTTGTTGTTGTTTTTTATTGTTACACTTACTAACATCCAACTGATGTCAGCTGTTTACAAGTTTCAGTCAGACCCATGTGTTACTTTCTGTCAGTTATCAGACACAAAGGAGGAACTTAAAATTAAAGGATGATTCATTTTGAAACATTTCCACTCATAATGACTCTGCCTGTGTGCGTCGACAATCCTGACTGTTTTTTTTTTTTTTTTTTTACATCATATGGTCAAACTCTGACATCTGCACGACAACAAAAGGCCAAAAGCAAGGCGAGTGTTTTCAGGCATCAGCAACAGCCGGAGAGAATCGAGCGGTGCAGCCAGGCAGGAGCACTGACACCACCACCACCACCAACCCCAACAACAACAACGTCCTCATTGATGGAGCAGACAAACGGCTGGCACAGAGCACACAGCATACGTGTGCACACTTACACGCTCAACACACACGCACGAGAAAACACTTGCCTCATACCAGCCTCGGCACCAGGCTCCTGCTCCCTCTCAGTCCTCACTTCTTCTCCTATTCGCTGAGATCTCGCTCTGAATCCGGGATGTCAGAATCTATGGGTAAATACAGAAAAGGGAGATAAAGAGAGACGTGAGAGTGAGAGAAGGGTAAAAGAGGGAGTCTGTCTGCGCTCTGGTTTACATGCGTCGTGGGCAGGTTTGAATATGCGTTCAGGCATTTGTGGAGCTGATCTTTTGGCCCACTCAGAATTCCTTTCCTCTGGTCCACAGTCGCCACGAGCTGCCCCATGTGTCTCAAGAATCCAGGGCCTTCATCGTACTTCCAGTTGAGGTCAAATCAAAACATGTCGACACCAGCTGAACTTTTCCATGCAAGTGACGCAGAAGACACAAGAGCAAACACTGAGCGTTGAAGGAGGGATGACTCAATATCACTTTGAGTACGTCTGTGTAACATCAACATACGGAGAGTGGGAGGAATATAGAACTCGTGAGATGAATATGGTTATGTAAATTGCAGATTAACATTAGTTTGATACTGATTTTGATCATGGAAATGTTCATGTGTTCACATAAAAGAGCCTAAATCACACAATCAAACTCGAGAATTTGAATTTGAAGCCACGTTTGGATGAACATAGATTTCAGAATTTCAAAACGTCCTTCAGGGCGGGATTATCGATCTTTCCAGCCATATGCAGATCTACTATTTTCCCTGCTGAGGAATGTCTGTAGGCGAGGAGCACAAGCATGCATCCACTTAGACGTCCAACTAGTTTACATATAAAAGTAACAAAGGCAACTTGTCTGTCCAAGTGGTACATTTCCCCCTACTCTCTCATTGTTACATGTAGTATGAGTCACTGCCTGCAAAAGCCTTCAGGCCAGCAGCCAAGTGATGGCATCGCCCAAGTCTGTAATAACCTCAAGGGAATCCCTCCGGAGACAGCTTGAAGAGAAGCTGAAGACAAGAAAGCTGCATTGATGCTCCAGAGACGTGTTTAAATGTGGCATACCCCCCCCCCCCCCCCCACACACACACACACACACACACACATGCAGCATAAGTCATGCCAACACAGTGTGGGGTGTGCAGTTATGTGACCCTCCTCTGCATCCCCGCTGGCCTTCTTGATGTCATGCTGGGACTGAAGTCTCTGTGTGTGTGTGTGTGTGTGTGTGTGTGTGTGTGTGTGTGTGTGCATTTAGCGTGCAAAAGCAGTGTCCAAGTTTTACAGAAAGAGTTTTTTTTTACTGTTGTCTTTTACAACAATAAAAGAAGCAAAGAGAAGGGAAATTAAAATCGTGTTCTAACGTCAAAGACAAATCTGTGTTTAGAGCTTAAGTTATTTGATAAGAGTACATCTGTGCATCTGATTTGTTTGCTGCCTTGTGCTGCAGCTTCTCCCCTTTTTAATACCTAAGGTAATCAAAGCATAAGCTTAATTGCATAGTCTATATCACGCTTCAGGAACACACGCTTTGTGAACAATCATCTGAGCTAAATCAGGCCACGACACCTTTTATGAGTCATTTCTACATTATTGAAATTGCTCACGCAAACCCAAAAGGCTCACACAAACAAGCGACTGTGCCAAGAAGAACATTTTCATTGTGAATATCGTCTGCGGCCGCCTGTGTACAAGGGCTTCGCCGTGGCTCTTGGATAAAAAGAATAGCAACCTTGTGTGCAGAACACTGCCCATTGTGCGAGGGAGAAACTGGAGGAATTTTTCCGGAACAGGCCCGCTCACAGCTTGTGCTTTGCTGTTTGCCTGTGACGCGCGCTGGTCCATCACAAGCAGAAATACTCAGAGGAGCAGATGGTCTTAAAACATGACTGCTCCCCCTCCCACACATGGAGCGCTGAGCTGGGATGAGCACAGCCCGCCGCGTACACACTCATGCACACGAGATACAAACATAAACACGGAGATATGCCAATATCCAGTCACACAGTCTGTCCAAGGTTCTGCAGAAGAGTGTTGGCACAGATTCAGATCGGGCTTACAGTTAAAGAAAATTAAACCATCGCTGCAATTAACATAAAGAAAATCCAAGGTGCATTAACTATTATTTCTAATGCAAAATGTTTTTGGGGTTTTGGGGGACATGTGATCTTAAATGCATCTTTTGTTTTGATCCTGCTGCTGTTACGTTATTCCAGTATATTTGATCATGTTTCTTATGGAAACTGTAACTTCAGGTTGTATGAATGTTTTTCTTCTTCTACATTTTCCCTACACCTTTCTCTTTGGGTTAAACCAGCTTTTTTTCTCTTTCCCCAAAACGAAAAAGAAAAAAAAGAAAGATCACATTTGTAAATATTTGATCACATGGGTTTAGCATTACTCTGGAGTAAGCTTCAGTTAGCAGATCCATTTTTTCTACCTGGCAAACCCGGTGAATTCCCAGCCCAGAAGGCAGATGGCAAGCCACAGGCCTCCTCTCCCATTAGAGCGCTCGCTCCCTTCCGCTCCCAACAAAAGGGGGCGACAAACAGAGCCGTCACCTGTTCAGCCACACAGACGGATCAAGAGTGGCCCTATCCCAACGCTCCCTGAAACCCTCCACTTGACTCGCTGTCACCACTCGTAAGAGTGAGCATTAATCTGCCAGCACTCTGCTGAAATCATTTTATTTTCCCATTTGTGGACATTATATTTCCAGAAAGAAGAATAAGAAAATATTTCTTCTTCGTTTCTCAATTCATCATGATGCCAAGCTGTAAAAATGTACAAAAAGCTTTCAAGAGTCCAATTTGAACCACAAACTTTCTACACACTGACACATCCTATTCTTTGAAAACACACTAATTGGAGCTTTAACAGAAAGTGTGTAACCACTGTGATACATCCAAAACAGTAGCTATAGGCTTTTGGTCAAACATTACATCACCCTGCTTTACATATTCCTACTCTAATACTTGTGTGGCCCTTTCTAAAAAGTGTGACACAGCGAAGGTTTTGACTTTAAATCTCCTATTTTGCAGATTTAGGGCAAAGACTGTAGCGTCTCACAAAGTCAAGAAAAACTATCTTTTGCTGGTTTGAATGGAGCAGACAAATGTTTAATCACTTGTAAAACAGTTTTGGTTGGCAGCGCTGTGGGAGGCTCTTCTAGCTGGCGTCAGATATCTGTTTAGATGTTTTAATACGCTCTGGCAATTACAGGAACGACTCACTGCTAATGGCTCAAGCAGACAAATCAGTCCAGTAATAATTGGCTGAGCTTTTAGCAGCCCTCGCTAACACCCATCAGCACACACTCACTGTCACACACACACACACACACACACACACACACACACACAGAAAACACACTCAATCACTGCTGTGTGCACCGTTACCCATCACAATAACTGGATCACTCATGCATGCATTCATTAAAGCAAACACACACACACACACACACACACACACACACACACACACTCAGTTAGGTAATGACTAAGTGTAACTTGTGACTCATTCAACAATCTTTTCACTCACTAACTCATCACTTCATCTTTGAACGCTCACGCAAACATGAACACATTCATCCAGACTGGAGGTGGTGTTTGACCTTAAAGATCCCAAATAACAAAATTAGATATATATTAGATATAAGATAGATAGATCGATCGATCGATCGATCGAAAGATAGATAGATAGATAGATAGATAGATAGATAGATAGATAGATAGATAGATAGATAGATAGATAGATAGATAGATAGATAGATAGATAGATAGATAGATAGATAGATAGATAGATATTAGATAGATAGATAGATAGATAGATAGATAGATAGATAGATAGATAGATAGATAGATAGATAGATAGATAGATAGATAGATAGATAGATAGATAGATAGATAGATAGATAGATCTGTTCTATCTGTACAAATCTACTCTCTCTTGCTTTTTTTCTTCCAAAAAACTCTCCAACTTCAAACTCTCCAAAGGGTATAACTGTAAAAAAAAAAGTGCCGTCGCTCACCTGTGCAGGTGACCGTGGCCGATCTCCAAGCGTTCAGCAGCTCCTGTTTCAGCAGCTTTTTTCCCTCTGACACTCACATGCAAAGCGCCACTTCAGCCCGTTGCCACCAAGACCTCTCGCCACTCTCTGTACCAAGCCCCAACGGTGAAGAATAAACTCCCCCCACCACCGCCGCCACTACCGCCACCATCATCACCATCACCCCTCCCATATGAAAATGAGTCCTTCAGTGTAGCAGCATTGTTCTAAACGCTTTGCCCCAAGGCTCAGCCATTCATAAATACACACGGGGGCCACAAAGGGCCCCACTGTTCCTCCTCGTCCCCACAAATATGGGTGAGGCTTTGAGCGCCGAAGCCTTACTGTTCAACCAGGCTTGTATGGTTACACATATTCAATCATTTTGGATTGATGGAGAACAGATCCACATTTTTGTTGTTTGCGAGGTCAATGTGACAGAAGACAGGAAGTGAGTTTGGGAGGGGGTGATGCTGATGATGAAGAGTGATAGGGCCAAAATGAGGGACAGTAGCAACGGAACCAACATTTTTTTATGTTGTAAAACTAAAGTCAACACTGAAGAGACCACTAAAAACTCTTTCACGAGTTGTACTTAAGATACGTGATAGCGATCAGTTCAGATAATTTAATAGATAATTTATAGTTAAAGCTGTTAGGGTGCCGCCTGCCAATTCCACACAAGGAGAAAGACAGACCCTCGTCAGTGTATCCGATTTATTTTATCAACTTTTTAAATGAGCTTTCTGTAAATGCTGTACATACATGTCCAACCAAATGTAGATTTAAAATGTTCTACGTCTCTAAAGTTAATGCTGATGTGTTTCCGGTCTTTGGCTCTATCTAGACTCCAGCGTTCTGGGCCTCTACTGATTGTGATAAGCTGCACATGCGTAATTACTGTTGTTCAAAAACAGCAATAAGAGCTGTGAACTCCCATGAACGCATCACACACCACCACCATCCAAGAGCAGATCACGCAGTGTCACTGGATCAGAGCCCAGTCTGTTTATTAACATAGATCAGAGCAGGAGACTAGACTAATGTGAGTCAGCGTTTTTTTTTTGTCTCCACAGAGTTAAGGAAACATATGCCTGAAAGTACTAATGCACATGTTGTTCTTTGAAAAGTATGTTAAGTTAAATTCATATTTTCTCCGTTAAAATTATCGCTTGAGCCAATGAATGGCATTTTCAGTACACGTTAGCATGAAGCTAATAAACCAAGATGTCAGTCTGTGACACGGTCTCCACGGTGCCCACCGTGGAGATCAATGCACCAGCAATTTAAAGGATAAAATATTTAAAAACTTGAACATTATGTCGACAAAAAGTCACAAATCAGATCCAAAACAAAGCACCAGAATTCAAGTCAAATTCTTGGTTTGTCGATTCTTAAGTTAACGCAGATTCGTTTTGAAGCTGAACATTTTGGGGCCAAAAGGTTATTTTAGTTCAATCAGAAGTTTCAGGACACATAACTTCCCTAGTTATGACCAATCATTGTTGTTTGTTGTATGAACGTGTTGGATGGTCTTCTTCTACACAGAAAAACACTAAAGTATTCTAACTATTCAAGGTCTGCTTCCCTTTGTACCTTCTGACCTTCATCAAACAGAGTACCTAAGACAGCCAACATTTTTTACTGTTTGCTCCAAAGCTCAGAACTGAACAGGATGGAAAAAGGTGGGAAAAGTTTGCTGCTCCCTTTCCTATGAATGAATTACAAAAAAGACCTGAAACCTAATGAGCTGCTCTTGTTGGAGGCTTTTAAGAGGAAGTTAGATGACCTGCAGGCGGACACATCTGGCTGTAGATGTTCTGCCTGATCTATTCCATTTAATGATTGTAGTCAATTTTGACCAACATTTGCTGCTTTACTTATCAGGTCTTTTAATGCAAAGTGGGATTTTCTGGCAAAACTTCACCAAATAACAAAGGTGCATAAAGAGAGAAAGGCTTGAAGAGTTCAAATTAGACCGACCACGATGAAGGTCTAAACTTCTTTAATGCATGACACTTTGTGCTTTTTGAACTCGCTCAAGTGAGAGACTAGTTCTCCACGTTCCTCATGCCAAGAATGACCAAGGAAAAAAATGCTTTTCTTGCTATTACAGCAAATTCTTGGAATATTTGACAACACCTCAAATTTAGTACTTTAATCCCCCTTGGAAACTTAAATATTATTTTTAATCGCCCAATACCTACCTGTAACTGCTTTGATTGATTTTATTTGTTGATTATTTATTGTCGCTATTTCAAGCTATTAAATTATTTGTTATTGCTTTTTTATTTCAAGTATCTATTTTGGTAGCTTAAAATGTTTGTCATTCATGTATGACCTCTCCGAGAGCTGCTGCCTGTCTTGTCCCGGAGGTTTCTCTCCTGGTTACAGGGTTGAATAAATAAATAAGACTATCACCTCTGAGGTGTGAAGATGTCACGGTCTGGTAAGGTACATTTTGGGTGTGCATTTATTTACAGACCCAAGTCAAAAACAATGTCCTGGCTTTGCATGTTAAAGAAGACTTTACTGTCTGTCATATTCTATTCGACGTCCTTGACTCCACACAGTGAACTTGAGCTCCCTTCGAAGCTGTTTCAAACAAATACATTCATTTTTCTTTAAATGACAACTTACATCTTTTCAGCCGTCCTGATATTAAACTCATATTCCCCAAGTGAAGTTTATCAAAAGGTAACCTGGGAAACCTGATATAAGCTCTAAAATGTGTTGTTTTTTTTGCCGGTGAGTTGGACATAAAGTCGCTTTTTCATGTCTGCGAACAACTTTATAAAGTCTGGTTGTTTCTGGGACAACGTCCATCCAAACGAGTCAGTTTCTCCAGCCAACTCTCGCTCACCAGCTCTACGGTTTAGCACACGTCGTTAAGCCTTAGCGTTGCATTAAGGATGTTCACACAGTTGCATGCGTGACAGTGTCATGAAACCCCAACACTTGTTAACACCCCCCCACCCTCCTTCTCCTCCTCCTGACACAGTGGCCTTTGTCTCCCGAGACCTTCTGGGGCAGAACAGCTCAGCTCGAGCCTGACACCGCACAACACTGGGAAGTCGATGTGCACAGATAATTGTCTTTTAATCACAACAATCCCCTTTTCTCTGCCCCTCGCTCGATTGTTTCTGTCTCTTGTTTGGCCTTGCTCACTCGGTTGTTGCTCTTGTGGCTTTTAGCAAGTTTGACCCTCCACATGGAGCGTGTGAGGTAAAGCTATTGTGCTGTCAAAGAAAAGATGGACCACATACGAAGACAGGACTTCTGGGGAAAACTGATGATGATGTCACAAAACTGCTTTCTCTACACAGCATTTCCACCCCAAACATTCGCTCACTCTGTATTTGACTTTTGATGGACATGAGTTTAAAACTTCCTCTTAGAAAAAAATCTGTGAAGCATTCGTGTTGCCTGTGTTCATCGTGTCACAACTCAGGCTCAGTGAGCTGGACAAACAGGAAGACCACACAGTTAAAAAGATATTTAAACAATAATGTATTGAAAACGAAGGCAAAACATCCTAATAAAAGAATACGCAGTCTGTAAATCAGCAGTGAATGTGTATAGTGTTGCGGAGGCTAAACAAAGACCACAAACCAGAGAAGCCAGATTAAATACTGAGGCTCAGTGTCTGCCCAGTGGCACAACGTCAAATGAAGTGGCTCCGCCCCTTTCTACCTGAAGGTAACCTGAGTGAGGCAGCAGGAGGAGCACATCTCGTCACATCTCAATAAAGCCAACCGTCATCCAACAGCTGTTTGTTTTAATTCCTAATGCACAACATGTTCACGCCGTCCCTCCTGATGAAAGTAGTTATTGGTCATTGGAGCTTTTAACACCACCACCATAATTGGTAAGCTGTGCAGAAGTAAGACAGTCGGCCTGAACGTCTCTGGTTCTCGATTTAGTTTTTCTTACATTCTTTTTGTGCAACACATTTAAGACCTGCTGCCTGCAATGTTTGCTATCTTCCCCCACTTCAACAACTGTGTTTGCCGTTATGCCAAACGTCTATGCCAGTTCATCTCTTCTTCCAAAGATTTTTGAACTTCATTAAAAGTTGGAGTGCTCTAAAGTTTGATATGATGGCAGTTTGGTTAGCTTGAGGTACCAAACCCCAGAAGACAATGATGCTTTGGGTTAAAATAAGATATTTCAAGGAAACGACGTAAAAAAAGGAACTTCTTCTTCTAAGCTCTAACAGTAGTCGTAGAAAGAGTCTGACGTCCAAATAATAATCATGTCTCAATTAAAACACCCGACTACTAAAGGTAACTATGTTTTAAAGGACGATGGACGCTCATGTTGACTTATTTTTTGCATGGCGTCTCTCAGGGCCGTTTGGAGACTTGTTTGACACCTTTTTTGCACCTAAGCGTAATAGCGTCATCATAACACTACAATCATCCCGCCTACTTTTAACCTGAGCTGAATAAAGCAAATAATTAGATCTTCTGTGAAGGTCACTGGGTGTTTAAACGTTTTTTTTTAAATCTGAAAGGCATCATCAAATACGGGGCTGTTCTCCATCCTCTCCTCCTAAAATTCAGTCTCAAACAGGAAGCAGCCGAAAAGAAGCTCAAAATATGAACCAGTGGGAAGAGCTAAACTTTCTTACATGTTGGATGTACAGTTACGATTAAACTTTTGGAAAGACAAAAATAGTCTACTGGCAGTGATTCTTCTCCCTGCACTAAGACTAAAACACACACCAGAAGCCACAAAGAGTAAACACACACACACACACACACACACACACACACACACACACACACACACACACACACACTCCAACATGCTCTTACAGTACAGTATCATGATGGAGACACAGAGACTGCTGGGGGAGAGACAGTATGTGGGTGGGTGGGTGGGTGATGGTGTAGTTGGGATTGTGTTGGATGGAGACAGCTGACAGAAAAACCCACTGAGAATGGATCCATTGTCCCGCTGTCCACTTTACTGGACAGAGGCAGAAGATGGCTACCATTTGATAAACTGCTAGAAATGGCAGCATTTTATGTTTTTATCTCCAAACCCACCAAGCTTTTTTTTTTTTTCATTTTGAATTTTACTGCAGAAAGAAAAATAACCAACAGCAGCTTTACAACACACAACGGCTTCTTGTAACCCTCGTGTTGTTCTTCAGTCCTTTTAATTTCGCTATAAAGAAGAAAATATTTTTATTTTAAAATCCCTAATCTCAGTGAAATTTCAACGTTTGACTCCCACCAAATAAGATCAGGGTAAAGATTTTTGTTATTCTAATTAAATTCAACACTAATTGTTAGGACAAAATTAATTTAAATTAAAAAGCTGTGACAAATACCCGATAATATTTCATGGGGGGCCTCAAGTCCCCTTTTTGACCAATTATTGATGTAAACGTTTCTTATGTAGTCAGTTAGATTATAATATTGGGTCAAATCAACAGAAGTTGTCTGTACTTTAATGTGCAATATTTGACCCAGTTCATGTTTTATTCCCACAGCCCTGACATGTTGCAGACTCTGGGTTATTTGGGATTTGAATTCCCTTAGGTGCTTCTAATCTCTAATTTGTCCTACATGTACTTGGCCTGAGTCCCCACACTGTTGTTGTGAAGCTTGGATGAGGAGTAGTTTATAAATAAAGGGGGTCTCTTTTCTTTATTTACATGCATTTCAAAATCTGTCACTCTGCAGCTCAAATACTTTCGTCAGTGCTTTAAATGAGCGAAATGAACAATAGTGAAATGACAAGGCAACGACTGTCACATATCTACGCATAATGACAGAAATCTTCTTTGTGATTACTAAAAGTCTTTGGCATACTAAATAGATGAGTCAGCAGGAGGCGGGTATGAAAAGCTTTTTGTTGTCTTTGGGAACATTTTTGAGTCCTCAGGCTCCAAACAACATCAGGTAAAATACATTTTAAAACATGATGATTCAGACATGGAAAAAAAGCTCATTCAGTTTGTTCATCATCGACAGCATCAATTCAAAGCAGGTGTATAAATACATATGGACGTATTAATGTGCTAAACTATGCATTAAAGAGCAGTGAACTCCAGAGAGAGAGAGAGAGAGAGAGAGAGAGAGAGAGAGAGAGAGAGAGAGAGAGAGAGAGAGAGAGAGAGAGAGGGATGGGAGATGAAAGAAAAAAGCAGCAGCATGTTGGGTGATAGATAATAATTGTAGATCAGAGAGAAGCACGAGCTCTTACCTTATCAACTGATCTGAAGCCAGTGAGGGGCTCAGAGAGGCATCTCCTCTCCTTCAGCATTTCTCCTCCTCCCTCTCTCTCTCCTCTCTCTCTCTCTCTCACACACACACAGATTGGGTCTTTGGCAAACAGAACATGTGATGGAAAGAGGAACAGGGCTTTCAGGTTTCATACTCACACTGCTTTTTTTATATGTAAAAGAAAAGTTCTGTTGTGGTGGGGTGGGGGTTTTTTGAACTCTGGGTGACAAATAAGAGTCAATTTTCAACCATGTTTTCTGTGGTAATGGAAATACTGTCCATCAGCATCCTTCACTCAGGGCTGAATTATTTTTAATTTTTTTATTTAACGCACCTGTTTCATGAACGTTACGTGTTATTTATAGTACAGCGTGTAGCTGACCTGATCGACAGGCTGGCGCCATGTAACCGTACGTCAGGAGGCTTAAACCTGCCTCAGCTCCAACTCATGCGGGAGTGGTAGAATGGCGGCCGCCGCGTTTAGCCTCCAGAGACGTCACTCGGGCATCATCCATTAATATTCACAGTGTATGGTAATCCTGCTGTGTCAGAAAGATGCACCACATTTGAATAATGGACAATTAAATACAAAAATATATTCAAACTAAATGAATTTAAGTGTGTTCAGTGTTAGCTTGGCTGCATTGACTTCTGTTAATGAGAAGCTAATGAGCTGAGAGTAGGTGGCCATCACATCAACATGAACACACTTTTGTCTGGTGATGAAAACCCAACAAACATTTAAAGAATCTGCTGCTGTAATGTGAACACTGTTGGCGTATGTCTGAATGCTGCTGTTGTTGTTTTTTTTTTATTGCGAGGCTGTAAAACCGACTCGCCCTTCTGGGATGAATAAAGCAGTTTGAATTTGCGTTTCCATTTTGATCTCAAGAATCATTTTAATCCCTCTGGCAGCATTTTAGGTGATAAAAAAAACTCTGAAAGTCGCTTTGCTCGTTTGCTCTTGATTTTCACCTCTTTAAAAAAAAGTTTTGCCGTCTGTAGTTTGCAGTATTTTTCAAAACATCTTGACACTTAGAAAATACAGATTGGTAAAAGAGAGAGAGAGGTTGGAGCTGTGAAGCTTGTGAGTGTGCAGTCGGTGGCACTTCGAGAAATGTTGAAAATCCAGGATCAAAACGAATTTGGGACGTTTTTTTTTTCATGAATGACTCTGCCTCTGATGCATCATTATTCTTTAAATCTGGAACTCGTGAGTCTCCAAACCTCATGGAAGTGTGAGAATAAATCACTGGATTGGTGAAGGCGAGCAGGAAAAAAGTCTTTCTCCTTTAAGATTACTGCGCAGCTGTCACTCAGATACGTTTTCTCTTTACTCGGTCGATGGATCAGGATGGTTCAAAGAACCTTTATATATATCAAAAGCTTTAAGTAACTGTGAGCTTCAGGGGATCCAACCTTTGGGACCAGAGGAGAAAAGGAGGATGACTGGTTGCTTAATGTGGTCAAAGTAGAGGACAATGCAAAAATCTGTTGGGTGCTATTAAAAAACAATGTGATGCACACATGAAGGGGGAACCCAGCACTCCAAGCCTGAAAAAGTGTAACAGAGGAAGGACTTCTCGGCCTTAATTATAGTGGCTAAATAATGTTAAAAAGGCCAACTTGTTTCTTACAGTGAGGTTTTAACCGGACCTCTTAGGTGTCTAGATTTGGGCCTGAGCAGCAGAAGGAGTCTGTTAGAGGGAAACATTGAATATATAACTATCTACTGTTTCCTCTCTGCTGCCTCAAACCTATAAATGAGATTAAATGTAATCCAGAATTTAAAAATGGAGTCCAACTAACATGGGCACTAAGGTCCTTAAACAGTTAATTTCAGAGTCATTTGCATTAATGTCATTCAACTTCACAAAGAAATGTTTTTTAGTTACATCTTTGTATTCCACTCACATATTGGGAAGTTAAATCCTTGGGGGTAGCGGGGTTCTGGTGGTGCAGTGGTTAGTTCGCTCGCTCCCTGTACAGAGGCCCCTGTCTACCAGGTTTAAATCTGACCTGCAGCTCCTTTTCCCTCATGGCATCCCCCCCTCCTGACTTATGATTCTATCCACTGTCCTATCACTCAAATAAAGGCACAAAAAGCCAAAAAAGAAATGTTGAAAAAAAAAAAAAAAACCTTGGATCTGCTGTCTGCATTTATAAGCAAGACTAAGTTTAAGCAGTCTAAGTTTTGCAAACAAGGTTAAATGATTACATGCTAAATAACTATGTGTGTTAAATGTGTTTTCAGAATCTTTATTTTACACTTTTACACTTCAAGTTTATTTTTGATTGTCATTTATGTGGGAGTCCACATTCAGCTACAGTTGTGTGAAATCAGGCCCTCATTGCGCAGCAGATCTTTGTTGACATGTTGAGGTGTGTGTCGTTTTTCCATAAGCTCTGCCTTCATGCAATCACAGAACATTAGGTATTACCAGAAGTTTCTTCATGAGCACAAAATGCAGCAATCAAAAAAGCAAAAAAGCAGAAGCAGCGTGCTCCTTCCTCTCTCGTGTGCACGCTCAAGACTTTCTCAAAGTCTTCCTGCCCTGACGTTTCCATTTTGAAATATTGACACCTGCATGCAGAGACGCTGCTCGTCAAAGCCAACTACATGGGACCCGAGGCCAGCAGGGGGCTCCCAAGGGCTGACAAACTTTACAACTCTGACAGCATTCACTCATTACTAGTACATGAATAGTATTTGAATGTATGTTGCTCTTCAAGCACTAAATATACAGAGACACTTAAAGCAAGCAGTACATTATGTATTTGTAAATGTTGATTATATTTTAAAGTTTGGAAATAAAAACGGCCATTTCACTTTTTTGTGTGTGTTGTGTCAGATTATTTAAAACATGATGGTGATGAAAGCTGGCCCCTGTGAATATTTGAAGAGGGTCCCAACAGGCTCCAGATTTACCTCTAAGAGGTAATGTAGGTAATGTAGAGATTTATTGCACACACCTTGGTTTCTGTAAAAAAAAATCCTGAAGCGTCATTTGGAGACCTCCGGGTGTTGATTGACAGGAGGAAGAGCGTGCAGCGTGAAGAAAAAAAAGGTCATCCCTGTTGAGGACAAAAAAAAAAGCCAGAAAACAAAATCATTGACCATCAGTGGGAGCTCTGAAAAACAAGGCGGTGCCAGAGATACATTCTGACTGTGAGGTGAGAAAATGAGTAGAAATCACTTTCTTACCTCAACTTACAGTGACGTCTTTAGTCAGGAGAGAGCACTCATAAAGGTTCGAGTCTGAACTTCTGCTTTTCATGTCCAGAGAGGTACCAAATTTATCTAAAAATATGCACAATTCTGGTCATCCTCTGCATGAAATATCATAATCTGTGCAAGAACATTCAGAGTGGACATGACATAAAGGAAAAAGTCAAATGAGATGTAATAGAATAATCTCTTATCAATCACAGCTTTGCAAAGTTTGTCTAAGAAGTCATTCTAAAAATGTCACTTTTAGTTTGAGCTGTTTTTATTAAATAAAAGGTGTGGTGCTTTTAAAGTATCATCACTTTTATGTTCTACACTTTGTGAAGTATTGCTGTTCTGTGATTCTGTGTCCAACACTGACGACAAACTGGATGGCTTTTATTTCTGCAACTTTTAATCAAGTGACACTTTTTAAATATAAATCTGTCTGCAGATAAAAACAAGGTGAAAGAAACTAAATCCCTGATGAACACAAAAAAAACCCTTAATTTTCCATCAGCGAAATAAAAGAGACAGTTTATCAATCTGGTTTTTAACAGTTCTCTTTTACTGTACTTTGTGTTACAGTTTAAAATGTTTTAAAGTAAGTTGTTTCATTGAGCCTCATCAAAGAACAATTCTGTTATCAATCAATCTTTATTTGTATAGCGTCAAATCATAACAGATGTTATCTCGAGACACTTTACAAAAGCAGGTAAAGGACCTTACTGTTTGTCTGTTAACATTAACGAAAGAGCAGGTAAACAGACCATGCTCATCGTTAAGTTTACAAAAAGCAGGTAAAGGACCTTACTGATGGCTATATTACAAGAGCCCAGCTTAACCTGTCATAGTGTAGCAAGAAAAAATCTTCCTTTTAACAGGCAGAAATCTTCAGCAGACCCGGATCATGACGGAACAGCCATCTGCTAAACTGTGCTGGGCATGAAATGGGATGGGGGGGAGATGGGACAAGATGCAGAAAGAAGAGTAGGATGGGATAGGATGGGGGGGGGGGGGGGGGGGATGGGGGGGGGGGCGTATTAATCATTTTAAAGTTCATTTAATGATTAATACGTCAAAACATCCAAAGAAATGCAGAGTCTCCACTGCTGCCTGTATCCTCTGCAAAAACAACAATTCGGTGCCATCAACTGGCCAGACAGTGAAGCTACAGAAATGCCCGACAGTGAAGACTGACTTTATTGTAAAATTAGGTTTTCATCACATCACAATACGTTTACATGTTGAGTATGTGTTACTGGTCAGCTGTACAATATCATTCTGGTTTACACTAAAAATTGTTTTTAAAAAAAGACGACAACAATAAAAAAGAAGCACTCAAACAAAACATCTAACCAAGGCCATTTGGTTTCTAAACATGGAGCACACTTATACATAACTGAAAACAAAGTTAAAATCAGCTCCTTTAGGTTTTCTTTTCTTGTAAAAACATTTGATTTTTCACATAAAGAGCTAAAAGTATCTAAAGACCCAGACAAAACTACATCAGCTGAATAAAACGACATCATTATAAAAAACAAAGTTGAAACCAATCGGGACATCTTTAGTCATCAAGATTCAGACTGCTTTACAGAGTTATCATCTACCTGACTTTCACATCTACAAGTTAAAGTCTGTACAAACGTAAGGCACTTGTGGCAGCCACAAAGTTTTTATACATGAGAAGGCACGTTTCCCCTGTTAATAAAACATTCATACACATTCAGCATCAATTCAAAGTTTAGTGTAAATCATAAAACATTTCATAAAAAAAAAAAAAAAAAAAAAATCAGCTCAACAATTAATAGTGTGTGCAACTATTTACAGTCCGGTCCTTTTAAGGGTTAATAAAAAAGCTGTTGTAGTGAACACGTTGCTCACGTCCTTGTTGTCTTTACACGACCAGGCTCTCTCGACTTACAGCTCCGTTCTGAAAGAGAAAAGAAAAACAAATGTTCATTCTTATGCCGTCACATTTTGTATTTAAGGGCGTGTTCACATGAGGCATGATCGCCCCCCCTCTCGTCCACCCGTCTGTGTTCACCTTAGTAACCTCGTTACAAGCCAGTTTGATACAGCAGGGGGCAGTATGCACATGGTTAGAGAGGTGACCATGGCAACCACTCACAGACTCCATCCTGCTAACTGTTTTGTTCTTTCTGAGACGCCAACAAAGACCCTCTTACTACACAC
The DNA here is from genome assembly GCF_947650265.1 of Symphodus melops. Taxonomy (NCBI): domain Eukaryota; kingdom Metazoa; phylum Chordata; class Actinopteri; order Labriformes; family Labridae; genus Symphodus; species Symphodus melops. The sequence continues at coordinate 26,456,819 of NC_136695.1, forward strand.
ACGTCTATCGTGCAGGCCGTGCTCCGTGGATACGACGTTTTTGAAGTGAAAGGTGGCATCGAGAAGAAAATGGAAGATACGTTTTTTTTTCTTCCTTCTGTATGTTCAGCTCATGTTGAAAAATTGACCATAAAGATTGAAAATTGCGTAAATAAAATGTATTGATGCAGGTCTGCTTAGGGCTTTGGTACAAAAAGATTCAAAGAATGCTTCACAAAATAAGAGAAGGAGCTGCGTCACACTTTCCCCTCAGATTTAGTTCAGGTGGGTGGTCCCTTTAACTTTCAAAGTAATTGGATGTAAATTGAGTGAATTTCAGAAGTTTGGAGGACGTACCTTGCGGAGGTTGCTTTTTTTAGAAGATGACATACTTTCATCATCACTGTACGGAGGAGGCTGAGGAGGTGGGTAGTCGTCACGGCGACCCGGGTATCCCGCAGCCGGGTTCTGAGGAAGTGGGGGAGGCCCACGTGGGGCCCTGCCACGATCCGAGCGGTCGCTCTCGCTGTCCAGTCGATCCCTGCTGCGCGCCCTCTGCTGCTCGCCCAGCCTCTTCCTCTCCATCGCTTCTCGCAGGAAGCTGTCGTCGTAGTCATCCCGTCTGCCCCTGGCACCCTCGCCTGGACGCCGATCCCTCTCCAGGTCCATCAGATCGTCACGGCTACGGCTTCGTCTCCCCGGGAGGCCGCCGTAGCCCCCTCTGTCTCCTCTCCGGCGATCATCGGGGGAGTAGTCACGGCGCCTTCGATCGTCTGAGTCACGGTCGTAGCCGCTGCGGGCGCTGCTGCTCCACCCATCATCAGAACTGAAGAGAAACAGAGCAGAAAATCAATTAAGACGATGAAGCGATGAAGACTATTTTAAAGAAAGGTTCAAATATCGATGACTGGTGACTCTGGTTTCAAAGTCAGGTTTAGTTAACGTCCAGTCTGACTGTAGACAGAGGTTAACTCTACATCCTGTGTGACAGCACGCCGTCTGTGTCAGCGGCAATGTGACATCACTCTCACCCTCTCCTGCCTCTCATCTCATCTGGGCGTCGGTTTGGTGCGAGGTCATCTCGGCTGTAACGACGCACGATGTCGTCCAGGTTGTCCATGGAGCGTGCCCGTACGCGGTCCCCCATGTAGCCTCCGCCTCGGGGTGGGTAATCGTCACGCCGGCGTCCCTGCTGGGAAACACTGCTGATGGTGCTCATGGCTTCATCCCGGTCATAAACCGTGGCCAGAGGTGGCGGCTGGGACCGACCCCCCCGACCTCGAGGGTCCAAAACGTCATGCAGAGAACTGACCTCACTCATGTTATCCACTAAGAGAGGAAAATAAAGAAGAGATGGTTACTGACAAAGACACAGTTGAATGTTTTCTGGTTGAAAGAGAGGAAGCAGACTCTGACTGTGTTTGTCTATTATATAACTTTGTGTTTTAAATAACAGACTGTTAGTTTGGAATCAATTCGTGATTCCGCTGTAACGGTGGGGGTTTCTGTATATGTGTTAAATGAATGATTAGGACATTATCAAACAGACTTGTGGATCATCTTAGATTTATGTATAAATGGTCAAATAACATAATATCATAACAAACAATAGCTCAGATGTGCTTCATGACCAGAACCTTGCAGTTACTGGCATGCTGCTCACAATCTCACATGCTAGTGAACCAGGACTCTGCAGTCACTGGACCAGTGCTGACCAGGATCTCACGATCACTGGCAAAGTATTCTTCTTCACAGTGTTCCTTATATTCTACTAGAAAGACAGCCCACAAATACTTCACTCTGCATAAGGCATGAAGAACTCATCTCCTTGACTCAAATGTCAAACATCTATGTTAAGCTAAATCTCTCAGACAACAACAGACACTTGGCTCCAAACCAAATATAACTCTGCTACTACTGTAATATGATCTCTTACACATGTATGTAGTACATCTTCACAAACCTAAATGAATTACTCTCACATGGTTGACACAATTAAAAGATATTTCCACAAATGTATCAAGATGAATGAATACATGAAAATACGTACTATCACAGACATTTAGTTAACGTGGTTTGTTACAGATATCAATGAATAAAAAGCTTCTCATGGGGCGGAAGAGAGACGGGCAAAGATGATTACGTAGAAACAATTTTGAGTCAAGACGACCACACTCCCCCACAGAGGTGTGACGTAAACACTTCAAGTGAAAATCGTGCGCTGCTTTCATATTTGCTTTCCAGTAAACTATGAAACTCAAAAAAAAAAAAGTCAAAGTCAGAGGCTGCTGCTCAGAGAAGTTAGCAATAGGTTTAAAGCCTAGTTAATAAATGAAGCTAAAGAAAAAAAGTCCATATAGACTTGACAATTAAAGCTTTTGAACACGTTATAGACAGAGATCAAATCTGAGTCTGTGTTGAGCCTTCAGTGGAAGTCATTACTGTGTCCCTCATAATGAACCTTCTTCTCTCTGAATTTTTGAGTCTGAAACCTGAATTTCTCCCGGGGATTTATGTATGGATATATTGCATATATATTGCATATATATATTGAAACTTTCTGCATCACGTCACACTGTGAATCCACGGTGTCATTCATGAGCAAAGAGTCCCTAAACTTCCCAACCTGTTCGTCATTCAAACTCTGTGACTCAGGTCAAACGCCCAGAGTCTTCATATACATGGGGTTTTCTCATGACATGTGCAGCACTTCTCGGCAGGAAGTAGTTTGTGCCACAGAAGTCTGGGGTTCATTCGGCGCATTAACTGTGACCCGAGTAGAAACAGGAAGTGATCAGTCACTCACTGCGGTTGTAGTTGGCAGGTCTCGACGGGTCCAGTTTAGACAGCTCCTTCTCCATGTAGTAAATGGCCCGTGTGGCGTTCCCGTCGGGGTCAACCTGGATACGATATCCACTGCGAGCTGGGGAGAAGGACACAAGAGATCAGCCTGTGAAGCTTCACGCAGATATGACGCATCACAAAAAGCAACTTGTGGAGTCAAGGCCCCTTTTTATGTCTTTCATACTTTGTTATCTTTACAGTAGATCCGGATATCCTCCCGACCTGGCTGTCCAAATATGCAATCCCAGGATACGCAATCCCACCCACCCCTCTCATTGACTCTGGGTGAAGTCAGAGTGACCCCCCTTTTTGTACTCACTGTGGTCTCCTCCACTGTCCGGGTCATGCAGCAGTGGCACCTGAGAGCCCTGTCCAACTAAACACACACACACAGCAAAGCAGTTCACAGATTGAAACAATTCTGAGAAACTACAGGAAGTCATGATGCAATGTCTTTGATACGCTCACTAAAACGGTTTTTGGTTATTCTCAGAACTAAAACTCACTTGAGCTGGCGCCGTCATATTCCCGCCCGTAACCGTTTGAAGGAGGAGCTTGGACAGCTCCGTTGGGAAGGGGGAGAAGAGGAATACCAGGCTGGTTCACGAGTTGACCACCGTATGGTGGCTGAGCATACATACTGGGAGCATACAAGGTGGGAGCATACTGACTGGGCACACCTTTCTTCACGGCTTTCCCGGCCTCGTACACTGAGGAAGAATAGAAAACACGAGTGAAACTCAGACGTGTGGTTTTGCAGTAGGAAACCACAAACCGTGAACGTCTTTGTTGCATAAACATACGATTACATAAAGTTACATACGGAACTATATCCTATATGAATGTCAGTGTGAATATCATGTCTTGTTCTGAGTAAGATCAAAGATATTCAGTCTCCGGTATGCGTTAGCTTAGCTGGCACTGCACAAACAAAGCTCTAAATCATCATCATCATATTTTGATATTTCAGTTTTTTGGGGGAAATTTACCAAATACACTTTACACTCAGCTTGAATTCAGAGTTTTTACTGTTTAAAGATTCCTATCTTGTTTACTCAAGTTAAGCTAATTAGCTGTTAGACAGTTCTTCATTTTATCTAAACAGGCTCTTTAAAAACAAAGTGTGTGTGTGTGTGTGGGGGGGGGGGGGGGGGGGGGACTTTCCAATTCTAAAAACTGGTCTGATAGCTGGTCGCCCATGAGTAAGGCATCACCCCTCCCCCCATCTTTTACACATCTTTCCTCCTCAAAGTCACATTGAAGGCTACACGTGACAGGGTCATCACACTTTAAACTGGCAGAATGGGGCGGCAGTAGCTCATTAGGGCAGCAGTAGCTCAGTCTGTAGGGACTTGGGTTGGGAACTGGAGGGTCGCCGGTTCAAGTCCCGGCACGGACCAAGTCCGGAAACTGGTCTGGTAGCTGGAGAGGTGCCAGTCCATTTCCTGAGCACTGCCGAGGTGCCCCTGAGCAAGGCACCGAACCCCAAAAAACTGCTCTGGAGCGCTCGCTGTGGGCAGCCCCCTCACTCTGAGACCTCTCCATTAATGCATGTCACTAGAACCCTGTTTGTGCATGAGTGTGCATCTCAGCCTATGTGTGTGTTCATTAGACAGAGTGTAAACCGAATTTCCCCTCGTGGGATTAATAAAGTATATAAAAAATAAATATAATAAATAATAAAATAAAAAAATGAACAGACCTTAAGGAAACCTTTAGTTCAATCCCCAGCTTTTTTCTAGTAAAAAAAAAAAAGAAAACAGGTGCATTTCATCTCTCCTGTTTGGTACTCACGCGCTCGTGGGCAGCAGCAGCGGTCGGGGCAGCAGGGGCAGCTGATGTAGCAGCAGCAGGTGTGTGGACAGCACTGACACCAGCAGATCCCGATCAGGAGCAGCAGCAGCAGAAAGCCCAGAACAACCAGAACAACCAGGAGCCAGTCTGTATGTGGAGAGTGCATTCATATTAATATCCAAGATTTAAGACGAGACCTTTTTTCCACCTTAATCATTTTTACTAAAGTTTTGTTCCTCAGTATTAAGATTCAAACATCCAGCAAAGAAGAGAACTTTGAAACTTTTCAATTAGATGGACGAGATGTGTCCTTGAGACGCAGATGCAAGGGGAGGTTAAAATGACTCCTCACACGGCCGTCAGACTAGTCAGAAAGGGATTTACTTGTAGTGTGTGCCTATCTTGAAAGCTGAGAGAGCATTGTCCAATTTGTTTACACAGCTAAACACAGTTAGTGGGAGTGTACATTACAAAGGAAACATTTTGCTGTTGTATTTCTGAACGTTCGGACAGTGTGCAGGAGTCCGCTTGCAGTTTTTGGTCATTAAAAACAAGAATTTCCCTCAGGATCAATAAAGTATCTATCAAGAATAAACCCACATCTAAGGAACATAGGACTTTGATTTATGTTGCCATGGTATCCACACATTATTTTAATGGTTATTGTGCAATGACAACCCTCAAACACACAATTCAAATCTGTTGGTAACCCTCACATTTCTTTTCTGTTTTTGAATGTTTCGATTAAGAAAACATGGCCTCAGTGTTGATGAGATATTTTCATCAGGCTTTGTGAATCTGGACAAACCGGTTCTTCATCCTGCCCGGGGCCTGACTTCAGTCTGCATGTCAGCTCACGCAGCACATTTCACCAAGACACAACAACAGCACCGAGAGGGGAGACACCGTTCATTCATATGTAGCAACTAATATGGAAGCTGGATGAGCAGAGCACCGTGTGAAAAATCTCATTTGGTTTGTGCACACTCATAAGGAAGTGATGAGTGTTCTTTTGTAACAACAGGGAGCTGCAGAAAAGAAACTGTCACGTTAAAGAAAGAGAAAAAAAATAGGTCAGTATTAAAGAAGCAGGAGAGTAAAGAGGAAAAGAAAAGTGTGAGTTTGGTTTGTATTAAACGTCATGCTAAACAGCATGTATAAGTATATGAGGAGTATAAGGGTTTGAATGTTACATTACATGAACAGGAAGTAAGGTCTGAATCATAGCTGCTTCCGTGTGCTCGTTTAATTTGACCTTTGGTATTTTAAAGTCAGATAGTGACAAAAGAAGTATACTGATCTCCTGCAACCCCCCCCTCCCCACGCGTACATCCACACACACTCAACCAGTGTGTGGGAAACATCACGTCGAAGACATCAGCGGATCTTTATTGAAGCCAAGTGCACGTTGTGTGCTGAAAGGAAATACAGTTTTCTAACACTGAGATGTAGCAGCTGTTTCAATGAAAATGATTTTTTTTAGGCTGTGCCCACTAACAGGATATAAGTCATTTATGTTCTGTTGCTGTTGTCTGACCTCAGCTGATCAGCTCTAAACGTAATCCACAGTCTGTCTCCTGAATGCATCACTGAACAAAAGCAAAAGAAACACCCCACCTAACAATAACCAAACTAGATGAAGTGGCTTGTACTACCTTCCATAACCAGTAAGTCAATCTCAGGCAGGAGGTCAGTAGTTTCTGACTTTCTCTCTGTGAAAGAAAGATAAAGCCACAATTACTTTAAAGTGCTGTAGGTCTAAGTTTAACAACTATGTCAACAACGAGTCGCTAGTGAGGGCTGGCGTTTGATTTCTTTTCCCTGCTGTCTGACAGGCTGCCGGCATTAACCACTTCGTCTTTGAAAGGGGAGATAGAAGAGATAGGGGAGATAATAGAAAGAAAAGAAAAAAGCGAGTCTGGGGCCCAGGGTCGGTGCTTACCGAGAACGATGAGCTCTGTGTAGTCCTCTCCGTTCCCTGAGAGATCCTGAGAAGAGATCACAGAACAGACGTAGACGCCGCTGTCACCCCATGCCGTCTGCGCGATGTTCAGGTCTGCATCTGTGGGGCAGAAAAAGCTCCCCAGGTTAGATCCTACGAATTCCACTTTCAAATGTCTTGAGTTTGAGAGTAGGCCTGCTCGATCAGAGAAAACCATTTAATCCATCTTTAATGTTGTGATCACAAAATAAAGAGCTGTAACACAGTGAGAACAGCACACAAACCTAATACTGATGTCTTCATTGGAATAATCCTAAACGTCACACCTCACCCTCTAATCTCACAGATTAAACGTTATTATGTAAATACGTGTAGGGTCATCGAGCCTCTCAACCTACGGAGCGTAGGACGTGACGTGATGGTTTTTCATCTTTTTAAACACAATCACACTTTCCATTTTGCGTGACTGTTTTTTTATACAGGTGAGATATGACTGAAAAGGAAGGCAAATTACTAAACTGAAAACTGAAACATACGATGTGAATGACTGAATAAAGATCTGAGTCAAATTGAGCAGCAGCAGCGCAAGAATGCATTTTAATTTCTGTGAAGGTAACAAAATTAAATATTGCAAAGTAATGCTAAAGCTACTAACAAGTGTTAAAGATGTTACATTTCTCTGAATATAAGGTCAAGTAAACAAATGACAGACACCATGAAATACTATTTATTATAAGAGACAATATCAGAGCACTGACGTGTGAAGAAGTCTGCAGAGATATTTTTCAAATCACACAGATCAAATAAAAGCAAAACCTGTTTTTGGTCATTTCTTTTAATTAAAGGTTGTTTTTAGAAGACCGGAAAAGTGTTAAACTGGTTTGGTGTGAACATATTGGAGTTTTTATTTCCAGACCGTATGACCCAGCTCTAACACAAAGATCAAAGGTGGGTGAATAACAGTGTTCATTGTCTTTGTAGCTTTGACGACAGCTGTTTTCACATATAGTGCAAAAGAAAAAAAGTCGACAAAATGTTCGGACCGCCCCCTAAAATTGTCCAGATGTGTTTGTGCACACATGCACCTTACAGCGGGAGACAATCCCTGTCGGAGAGGAGGGGGGGGGGGGCGCGCTCCTGGAGGGAGACATGACGTCAAAAGAACAACTGGAAAGTGGCGGAGGAAGCAGCAGAGTCCCCCATCTTAATGAATAGAAAACCTAAAGCAGCAGTTTGATGATGTGCACGGAGATTGAAGCGGCTACTTCAGTCCATCGTGCCATGATCACAAAGAACACACGTCACCACACCCTCCTACTGATTCTACCCTGCTTTGTTAGCTTACTCTGAATTCATGCGGAAGGAGGAGAAAGTGATGGTTACGGTATCAGACCGGTGCCATTGATAGATGTGCTCACCTGTAGCGAAACAGGAAGAACTCTAATCTGATTTTACCTGTCAGGGCAAAAACATTTCATTCCTCCTTCATTCCTTAAAACATTCACTGCTCTCCTCAAAGTGTGCAGACACTGTCCAACAGGGTTCATGTGTGAAGACATAAGGCTGCATCTTTCCACCCTGACTTTATCCCCACTTCTCAAAGTCTGTGAACACAGCAGGTCAGGAACACTCAACACGAGTGTGCAGATTAATAATGTCGTTCATGTTGAGCAGAGTTTTGCTTATCGCTACTTTACTGCTTAGATGTCTGGTTTATGCAGAAACGCCTGCGTTTACTTTTTGTTTTACTCCAGGGTCCATGCACATTTGTAGTGGTTTTAACACGGGGGGGGAACAAAATCCCCATCAAGAAAGACTCCTTCTCCTGCACACTCTAACTCCCTCACACGCTGTATTTCAAATTGTGAGAAATCTAGAAACACTAAAAATCTCCTGCTGTGACATAAATGTGCAAAAATAGTCACCAGTTCATGTGTTATAGGGTTTGAAATGGAATTTAAATGTTAATAAAAGTCGACTCACTGTTGAGGATGCTGATCTTTCGGCCCTGGTACTCCTGTCCCAGGGTGACAGCACTGCCTTGCTTGGACGCCACAATACGCACTGTCCTCTGGCTGTCAGCACACTCAATGTTGGGGTTGTAGTTGGGGTTGTTTTGGGATAAGATGTTATCTGCACTGCTCGGATTCAGTGCAGCCTGGACGGGGTCCCGGCAATATGATTTGTACTTCCATGTGACAACAGGAGGCTGGGTGGCCGTTGTCTGGAAGGTACAGGTGAGGGTGATGGGCTGGAAGAGGATGACAATGTTCCTCTTTGTGGGTGTCTGGACCGAGATGGCCAGGGTGGACTCTAAAGAGAAAATGTAAAAATACTTACAGTTTAAATGGCTGATATGAGAGTTAAAGAACAGTAAAGATTAAAAGGAGCAATATGTATCTCTGACATGTAGCGTCTAAATCTGGCACTGCAGTCCAAATTCTAAACAATTTCGACAGCCGTCTCTTTCCTCCCCGTCCCCCACCTCCTGAGAGCTGACGTGCATGTGGGTGGACACAAAGCTTCAGTGTTTAGCCAGCTCTGCATCAGTCTAGAAACTTCTAACCTCTTATCATTTTCCAAAAGCATCTCCCATTAATCTTTGTTTTACCACGTTTATGATCGTGGAGCTAATTTTTTTTTTTTAAATAAGACTTTTTAACGCAGGAGGAATCATATCTGAACCAGTTCACTTGTCTGCTTCCAACGTTACATCACCCCATTTGTTCGCATTGATAACTACAGTCATATCTGAAACCGAAGGCGGAAGTCTCAAACTTCCACATGGCGGTGCCTTAAACTTGCATACCTCCTCTGGTCAGAAAAAAAAAAAAACCCCGGGGTGATTCCGCACCGGAATTGAAACTTAGAAGGAGGACAAACAGTTCTGGCTGCTGCACTGTGAGAAGCAAAGACTTTAACACAGCATAAGTTTCCCTAAATGTCTGATCATAAAGTAAGGTCACTTTAATATGTATATCAGTACATATCTTACATATTAATCCTTTAACATTATCAATAACATGTAGATCAGATTTTGTAATATTAGGTAATGCTTTGTAAATCATTTGAAATCCCCCTTAGGGCGTGGCTCATGATAAACTGCTGGTATCACTGAGTGGGTGTGATGAGTCATGGGCTGAGTGTGTCAGACCTGACCATTACAGACTCTAATTAAGACAGGTATGCATGCTCTGCATCCTCTGACAACAGACACATGATCTGTACCAGGTTTTGGATCCAAGAAAGACTTATTGTTTTGCTCTTTTAAGTCTGTGGTTTTTCAGCCAGACTCTGACTGTCACAACCTTTCAAGCAGGCTTTTGTTAATCTTACAGTAGGCCCGAAGACTTGGAACATATTTAGACCATATAAGTCCATATAAGTCTTTTCAATTAGCTTTATCTAATAGGTCAACAATATTATAATAAAGACATGCAGATGTTCGTTGAGGTCTTTAATTTGTAACAGCATGCAGACAGGTTCTGCTAAAAGAAACTTTTGTTGGTAAAATGAGGTGTTATTCAAAGTCAAACACAAGCAAAGAAATGAATAAAATCATAGTCTGGGATTTTTAAGGTCATCAAGAGGACAAATGAAAAAAAAAATGAAAAAAAAAAAAGATGTGCATCTTTGCAGGTTTTAGTGCTGATTGTTTTTGTCTTTACGCACTAACAGTATTGTGAAGTCGCTTTGAGTCAAACTTCCTGTATAACAGTGAAGGCTTCAACAGGCCCCCCTGTCTCGGCGGTTTCTATTTGCCGTTAAGGCCTGTTCATTCTTTGAGGAAACACATTATGTTATAGCTGAATAATGACGAAAGTAATCCATTTCTATTGCGGATTCATTATCTCGCAATGGCTGTCTTCTAATTTATGTCGTCGAAAAAATAATACATTTCGACAGGTTGTTTGTATGATTTAAAAGTGTTTTGTAGGTCAATTAATTTTTTTAATAATTAAGCAAAAATATTCCCCCTCGCCCGCTAATTATAATCTAAATTTTACAGAGACAAAAGTATCGTCGAAAAGTGTCAAAATGTTGACGGTAACAGTTGCAGTATCTATCTCCGGACTTGTCACGGAAGAGGGCCCCCACCCTGTTAGGGGAAAAAAAAACTGCTGCCTTACCTGTCGCCATTAAAGCGGCGATGAACAGCGTCCAAAACATGTTGAATCCACGTTCCTCAGTCGACTATGATACTGTAATATCACTTATTGCGCAACTAAAACTACAAGTTATGCATAATACTGAGCACAATCGTACTTTTCCTCAGCCAGGTAGCGCCAGCTCCATTTTAAGTCTCTGTAGGTTTTTTGGAGGAGGAGGAGGGGAGTTACCTGCACGCGCGAGGTCAGCCGCGCAGGCAACAGGTGTGCGTCCAGGTTGTGAAATACAGGTTGTTGTTCGGACTTTTTTTTTTTTTTTTTTTTGCAGCTCCATGGTGGGTTTGAGTCTGGTATTGCAAACATTTAAATTATGTAAAGCACGAAAACGATTCGTTGAACAAATAGTTTTCGTTAGTTGAGAGATGTAGAATGAGCTTCTAAAATGTAGTTTCACCCCCGTGCTTTAGATAGATGGTACGATCCAACCACTGGTAATAATATGTGAGCACTGTTAGTTAATGTTTGACTAGTGTCTGCGTGTGTGCTCACTCGTGGAAGTGAAAATACGCGGGCCTGTGTGTGAGTTTAACCTATTGACCAAGCCTGACCGAGTTTATAATAAGATTTAGGTTTTGGTTTTTTTTGTTTGTTTTTTTACAGGTTTTGTGGTATCCAGGTCCTTTCCTTCAGTAATTGGCGACAACCAGCCCACATGAAATATTTAAGTGCATTCAAAACTTTCCTTAAATTAAATGAACTCAAGTAACCTATGTCTAAATGGACGTACATGTGCAGTTACTGTAGTAGCCTTTTCATCCTAAAGAGCAATTGAAGCCCCAAAAAGTTAGAAGAAAACAACAACAACAAAAAACATGTGTGTGCATACAATGAATGTAATCATTATTCTTGTGTCTGGCTGCTAAAAACAAACTGTACTGTACCTCACTAGATCAAGACAAGTTATCATTTACTGTTTAGTGATGCGTTCACAGACAAGGCAATTTACAGTACGTTACAGGCAAAAACAGAAATACATGAAAACAAAGCTTAAGGTAAGAATGCAAAAGAAATTAAGAAAATAGAGCAAAAGAAAGATTGTACATTATTAAAGGACTGAAAAAAATTTAACTCGATAAAATAAGAACTATTAAAGGAATAATTTGTTGCAGAAAGTCTATTTCTAAAGGAAAGCCTGAGTGAATAATATAGTTTGCTGGCAGGAGTTAAAGGAGCTGAGTGTGCCAGCAGTCATCAGATGTTCAGGGTGTTTGTTCCACAGGTGAGGAGCGTTGAAACTAACAGCTGCTTCACCTTGTTTGAACACTGAATAAACGTCTTCCTGAGGACCTGAGCAGTCTGGATGTTTTATGGGCCAAGACTATTCAATGCTTTATAGACCGGTGTAGATTTAGATTATAGATTTTGAAGTCGATCATCTGACACACAGGTAGCCAGTATAGTGATTGACGAACAACCTGAGGCCTGGAAACACACCGTTACAATAATCCAGTCTGCTAAAAATAAAAGCATGATAAATTTCAAGAAAACTTTTCCAGCACCATCACACGGACACGATACAAAACAGATTAAAAGGCAGCAGGCTCAGCAGATCCTCGTACATTGACATGTAAAGTTTGATGGTTGAACTTCAAGCTTTTTCTGTGTTGTTCTTCAGCACTTCTTCCACTTGATCACACAATTACATGAACAAAAAAAGGAGTCATGTGAAAGCTTGTTTAGGGCTTCAATCCCTGAGTGGACAATGTATTGATAAAAGGTATGTAAAATGTAAGCCCAAACAAGCGATTATTAAAGTGGATGATGCTCCCAATAAACTCATCAGGAATTACTGTGATTGTTGATCTTTTTAAAGGTTTTTAAAGGATCTTTTTACTGCTTGGGAGTGACAAGACCAAATGAAGCGATCTAAATTTAAACCTAAATATTTATATAAAACTATTTTATTTTGCACGTTTACTATTTCACTTATTTAGAGAAGAAGACTGCAGCTTAATCCATGGCTGTATTCATAAACGCCTACTACACGAGCAGTACTGATTTTGCCAAAGTGCGCTATATGTGAACAAACGCAAGTTCAGCAATATGCCAAAAATACCTGAAGGACGTACGGATTTGGAAAAAAAAACACAGATGCATCAGACCAGTCTCCCTTGTGTTTGATTACAGATGGTTAACAAGGATAAAGCAACATGACCAAAGCCAAGTGTGCCTTGAAGTTACCAGCTTTACATTGTCTGTGTCATGATGCGAATGAAATGACCCTGAAAATAATTGCTCAGAGCCGTGACTTTGGCGTTACACAAAATGGGAGTTGAAAAATGTGTGCTCAAAACGTGTCTAAGTGCCCTTTTCTTTTTCGCCCCTGCCCTTCATCAATTCATTTTTTTCAGTCATTAAGCAGATGCTACACTGGAGCAGTTTTTGCCATTAACTGGGCTGTTGTTTACTTCCACATTGGAAGACCAGAAACCATTGTATCCAGGCCTGGTGTACGACAAATAACGACTGTCATACTGCTGTGTGATGCAATAATGTTCGATAGTATCATGTAGTAGGCGGTTTGGAATACAACCATGAGACGGCGATAAAATGGCCTCTGCATGCTGCTGTCTTCTTGTGATGGCTTTATGTCGAGGTCGGATAAATTCATAAATCAGGAGAGACAGAGTGTGGGGGAGTGATGTGCAGGAAAGGAGTCACAGGTTGAATTCAAACCCAGGCATCTTCTTGTTGACCTACAGCGCCTGGCATCCCATTTCCTTGACCATCAGCACTGTTTAAAGAAAAAAAAAACAATTACTGCAAGTTTGGTGTTAAACACATCCAACTAGTGTTTTTTTTTTATTTTTCTGTATATAGATATATCTGACTTTACTATAGAATCAGGTTAGAGTGATTATTTTTTTAGGAATCTCTTTAACGTGGTTTGCTTCTTATGCTATCAAAATGTCAAATGAAATCACTAAAACAGAACCACATATATCAAAACAGATTGAGCCTACCTGTTTTTCAGGCAGACCTGAAAGACAAAATACAATGATTGATTTAAATAGTGAAATTGGTTGGGGTTAGACCAACACTCATGATACTTCAGTGACTTGCTCATACTGGAGCCTGACTTGAGATGTAATCGTGTTTGAAATGATTTTGCATGGAGACATAATAGTGACACTTACACGACGGATCAGCAGCCCAAGAATCAAAATGCCCAGGATGACTGAAAAAAGAAAACATGTTGTGAAAAGTTCAACAAACAAAAAAGAAAGTCCTGCTAAGTCTCCAAGTCATTCATTCATTGTTTGTAAAATGACATTCAGTGCTTGTGTGAAATACATACCGAAGACTGGAATTAATCCATAACGTCCACGTCCATGTCCACTCGTCTGTTTCCTTTCACCTGAACATGAAGGTGTATTTCATGGTAAGAATATAGCCATGTAATGCTGCAGCAAACAATACATGAAGCTGAGATGTTTCTGAATACAAAGGATCTGCTTTACATAAGATCGTGAGTTTTATTGAGTTTTGATTATGAAGGAATTATTGTAAACAACTGAGACACATGAATGACTGTCAGGCTTCTGTTTTAATCATAAAATGCAACATTGCTTAATATGGTCTGTAATATACATTCTTTACTGCAAAGTTGCTAACTTATATGTCCCATATTATGCCCTTTAAGAAGTTTCATTCGTCCATGAATACACAATTTTCCCTTTCATGTACTGACAATGAAACGCCCGTAACTCTTTCACTATTTTGCTAATATACTAACTAATCTTTCCTTACAGAGACACCTTTTGATTTAATCTTATTAGTGAGTTTATAACCTGATATATGTGTGTGTATATATATATACTAATATACATAATCTAAACTCAAGTGATATACAGAAATATATACTGTACTCATAACCTTTCCTTACACAGATCCAAAAGAATAACAAAGAAGGAACAGCTAACAACCATCATTACATATTCAATTATATTATGATGAGAAGAAAAGTTAAGTAATGTAATGTGTGTGTGGTACATACAGCCTTTGGTGATGTTCGGAATCATTGCTTTTCCATCTTCTACCTCCATTTGTGTCACATGATTTGGGCAGTAGATGAGGATTCTGGATTCGTCGTCACACACATCACAGGTGTCGTTGCCAGTTTGTCTTGGAAGATCAGAGCATGCTGGCAAAGTTTGGCTGAGATTCCTAGCGAACAGAGAATGGCCGTCTAGGGTGTATATGTCGGTCACGTTTTTGCATCTGTCCACGTCCATGCAGGTAAAGCAGTTAGTCCTAACTGTGGACAGAACAGAGGAAAACATTCATATGTGAGTCAAACCATGAAACCGGTATGATTTCAGCTTTGACCTATTTACATGATGTAATACTTTTTTTTTTGGCCTTTATTATAGACAGGAAAGTGGATAGAGGCGGAAATCAGGGAGAGAGAGAGTGGGGAGAGACATGCCGGAAATGAGCCACAGGCCGGACACGAACCCGGGCCACCCGCGCGAGGACTGAGCCTCAATGCATGGGCCGCGCGCGCTACCGCTGCGCCACCGCTGCGCCACCAGCGCGCCCCATGATGTATTACTTTTCTGAACAGCCCACAACATTACGTCCATATTCATCCCAGAAAAGACATATTTGTCCACCCCAGACATTAAATCTCTATTATCACTGGTCATAATTTATAATATGGACGCTGTTTATCTTCATTCCCATTATGGATACAATGAAGTCTGTCTGAGTATAATTATAAAATGTATTTGAAATCAACGTTTGATTTTAGTATTTATTTAGCTTTCATTTAAATTTTAAGACAATGAATTTAAATAAAGACAGAAATACAATAAAACACTGAAATACATTCACTTCATCACTACATACCAGGAAAGCCCTCAGCGACAGGAGGAAGAAACAGCATCAAACAAAGAAGGAACCCTGTACAATTCAGACAAAACAAATTTGTTCATTCATCGATTACGGGATACATTTCTGCTTAAAGACGCTTTAATACAGATTAATGACGTAAACTGTTATCTGTGATGTTCACTTCTTTCACACTGTGATTGTTAAAACTGTTTTGTGTTATGCTTTGTTATTTTTAGTTCCCTGAGCTGTTTGAGTTCACAGGTGGAGTAACTTTTTGTTTTACAATGAATCCCACTGTGACATCACGGGGGGGGCAGATTTTGAACAGAGAATTTTACTCTGTGTTTTGAGACATATGCAGACCACTAAGAGAGGACTGTGCGGGCTTTCTGAACACCCAAATATACTGCATGGGTAAAAACTCTGTGGGTTTTTCATTGTCTCATCTCATCCAATTATCCTTCCCTCATTCCTTCAGAAATTACAAACTCCTCTCAGTATTTAGAAGTGTAATAAAAAGCACCATCTTTTATCAGGACCTCATAAACAAACAAAGCATTTAAATTTCCCATTTCTGACACGTTTGACATAAAATAACTTTATAATTGTGTTGCTTTGTTGGATAGAATTACCTCAGACTCAGCTAAACGGGACCCTGAATGTATTCAATTTATTCATAAGGTTCTGATGAACATTTCATTCAATAATGTGTTCCTTTGATTTGATAAAATATGGCATACAAAATAAAGCTAGAGAATAAATTGTGAATTAAATGACATTTCCAGTTCTTACCTAAAGCAGCAGCAGCAGCTCTTTCCCTGTGGTGGTGGTAGTTTCTGAGTTTTAGACGAAACACTGGTGGATATTTTGTTGTTGCTGTGGCGTTGAAGGTGTTCCGATTATTATTCAAGATGGAGCGCCTCGTACCGCCATCCTCTACACGTGGCTTCCCATGCAAAATGACCGTTTCCTCTTCGGTGCTAAAGCCCGAGCCTCGTGGTGAATCGCTTTTCATTTGAGGTTAACAGGACAGTCTAGAAAATTTGCATCAGCATTTAAACAGTGATTTAAAATACAGAATCCTCCCTTTTATACTTACTACTGCTTTTTAGATAGATATCTGTAGGAACAAGTCATCAAATTTAATATCTACAAAATAAACACTGGATGCAACAATAAGCTTATACGTGAATGTGAAACAGCTATCACTGATCCTCCAAAAGATGAATGGATATAAAAGATAAAGGAACATACATACCCGTTCTCCAGACTGTTAGACCCGAACACCTTCAAGGGTAAAACAACAATAGTAAAACTACTGGTCTTAATCACTGATGAGCTATCACATCAGATAGACTAACTATTGCCTTCTTAAAGACTCTCAACTGATATCAATCCATATTTGTAAAGACTGCAGATGAGTCAACAAGGTTTCACCAAATGTGATATGACATAATGTGTGATGCTTCAAGAGTTTAGTTCTGACACGTGCAAGTAAAATGAATGAAACGTACAGACCGCTCCCTCCTGCTGCCTGTCTAAAGCAGGAAGTTTAAGGAATATAAACAAACAAACTTACTTTCTAGCTGTGAAAGCAAAGAAGAATCCCTTAGCAGGGTTATTTCTTGTCCAATTAGCTTCAGCGAAGAATAAAGTGTTGCAACAAACTCTTTTCTGTCAAATACGGAAATAACGTTGTGTGTATTATATGTATAATATGTTGCAGCTCATTATCTCCATCTAGTGTAAGACTGACTGTTTCTCACCTTGAGTTCAGTTCATGAAAGACGAAGTCAATGGTTCTATTTTTAGGAAGTATTTGCTTGTGATTAAATGGATGTCTTTTTTTTCATCTTGATAATCTTCTTGATAATGTCTAAAGATTGAATTAAAGAATTGTTGTTAATCAGGCACAATAAATATGAAGGCTTCTCATATTTTCCACTCAGAGTAAGAAGTGTCACTTTTTTAAGAGGACCTATTATCCCCCTACTCCACCTTTTTAAACAGTCCCCCTGTGGTCTAAATGGATTATATGTGCTTCTGTGGTATTAATCTTGTTTTTATCCTTGGGCACAATGACATTTTTCACTATTTTATTAAGTGTAACATATGATATGTCATTGAAGAGGAGGGTGCACTGGCTCTGTGTTGGGGCTTTGTTACTATTGACATGGAGACAAGCTGTGGTTATAGAAACTATTGTCCTCTCATAGCTGTCATATCTGTTCATTTCTCACCTGCTTTGTGAAGTGGGAAAACAATTTGAACCTTTGTTCCCCCCCTCCCCTAGACTAAATATTTCATATCTCGACCTAGAGACAGAAAACTCTGCTTAAATAAATATGTAATGTAACAGTTACTTTTTGCCATTATAGGAACAATATTGCAGTTATCATAATAAACAAAGAGACGCTCGGGCTATAATGACTCATATTAGAAAGTTTAGGCTGCATACTTTGCATGCTTTCTCAGGGATTAAAGCCACAACATCTAAAGGCACCATCTCTATTACCCAACAAAGAAATACTCAAATAAAAAGAAATACCGAACAATAGGTTCAAATGACAGACTGTTATAAACAGTGACATTTTCTCTTCATTTCCTTCGGGCTTTGCTTTACTTCCTCTCTGATGTATGTCGCGTTAATTGGTTAAAAGTCTGCAAAGTGAATAGAAGGAGTCACCTTTTGAAGCCCTGTAAGGCGCTAAAACAAAGAGACAATCAACTTTACACCAAAACGAACAACAATTGTGATAAAAACCTTTTCCACATACCTGATGGAGGCTTCTCTGGCAGCTACGCAGACAGACACTGCCACAGTTCCTGTGTACGGGCGCACGTGCGCTCACTCCTGGAGTGCTGCTGCTGCTGCTGCTGCTGCATGGAGACAAGCTGTGGTTATAGAAACTATTGTCCTCTCATATCTGTTCATTTCTCACCTGCTTTGTTCCCCCCCTCTCTCTGACTAAATATTTCATATCTCGACCTAAAGACAGAAAACTCCGCAGAGAGAGAGAGAGAGAGAGAGAGAGAGAGAGAGAGAGAGAGAGAGAGAGAGAGAGAGAGAGAGAGAGAGAGAAGAGAGAGAGAGAGAGAGAGAGAAAGAGACAGAGAGAGAAGAGAGAGAGAGAGAGATGAGAGAGAGAGAGAGAGAGAGAGACCTTTTAGTTGACTGCCCTGTTATGATTGCTTCTGTATTTTTCCACATGGTCATCAGAGTGGGAATCTGCCCCCCGCCCCCCCATCTCGGCTGAGTCCGCGCATCCTGATGCACACACAGTCTTACAGTCTGAGGCCCACACTCTCTGTTTTCATTGGTTTTAAAGTGCATGATTGTGTTGCTCACTCCTGCTCTCCACTCGGGTGTGCTGCTTCGCCTTGAGCCATGGATCAGATAAGAAGGAGGCGTGGAGCAGGTACTGTATAAAGAGGAACAACTATGTGAACTCATGCTCAGACCTGACGCGGCAGCAGCTGTCCCCTCTACAGCAGAAAGGTAGGCACCTTCATTTGTCTCTGTGTAACAGCTAGGACAACCTGTCGTCTTCACCCCAACATGACTTCATAGAAAGTCATAAAAGGCCTTTATTTCGACAGAATAAATGCACTTACAGTAAATGTAGTCAAGCCAAAGAAAAGCAAACCTTTCTTTTTCCTCCTCTTGTGGACTTACCAGTTTGTCAGCTTTTCTGTCCTCATGTAACAGGCAGCAGCACGAAGTTTAAAAGGAGCTGCAGAATGCTGACTGCAGATTATTTTTCTGTTTTCTTCCAACAAAAAGCTGAAGAGTTTGAGAGAAGCGCACGGCCGCTTTTATTTACTCAACAAGCTTTGCTGTGGTTCATTTATCGGGTCTCTGGGGGGGGAGGGTGTCAGTGTTTGTCTTATTTATTCTTCATGTTTTTAGAGGATTCAGGATATCCTGGTTTCCAAACTGTCCGCCCCCTCCCGCACACTCAACAGGAGATTTTCTCAGTGATTTCCAAAGGATTTGAATGAAGTGAACCTGACACAAGGCATATTTCCATGCTGCCGTGTCTCAGTTTTACACAGAATCCTTCATTACTTAACTGAGAGGACACTCCCTTCATTAGAACCAGAGGGGGAAATTGCATCTGTTGGCTCTTTAGCTCAGACAGGCTGCCAACACGTTCATTCACGCAGAAAAGGAAGCTGCGTGAAAGATATGCGGAGAAACATTTGACAGTCATACATTTTTCCAGATGACTTTCTGATTTTTATGACACTAGGGAGCGTTATTGGTAAATGCAAGCTTTGGATCAACTTTGATCAAAACATGCCGAGGTGCATACAACACCATCTTTACCCTTTTGGTCTGCGAGAAACCTGCTTTTAAACTTTCCAGCTTCTGCTTGCTCTGTAAGTGTGTTTTATTTAATTGAGCTCGTGTCATTACTGAAGTAGATGTTAGACTGTTTCTTACACCCCAGTGTTTGCTTTCAATTGTCTCGTATTCTGGTTCATTAAATGATTGTCTGTCTGATGTGCTTAATCTAATAGAAATGCCTTTATTGATTACACTAAAAAGATGAATTTCAATAACCTGGTCTAGAATTTCCCTCTGGATCAATAAAGTATCTATCTATCTATCTTTGAAATGTTCATTTCAGTCTTGCACTTTTACTTTTTTTTCTTTAAAAGCAGGTTAATTAAAAACTGCAGCAGGGAAATTCACTTTCAGGAGTAACTGAAAAAGAAATAAGGATCACCCAGCACCGCGTGCACCTGAGAAGGTGTTTGGCTTGTGCCAAATGTGCACCTTTGTTCTTTGTGTGCAGGATTTTTCTTTGCAGAGCTACAGTTAAACTTCATGGCATAGCTGCATGTGCAAACACCTTCTGTAAAACAATATTCAAACTTTTACTTTGAAGGAAACTAGCTGGGAATAAAATGCTTTAATCTAGAAACCGAAATATTTACTTCAAAAAAAACATGGCGGAGGTCAAGTTCAAGAAAGTGCAGTCACCTCCAAACTGTTCTGAGTACTTCCTTGAATCTACATTGTGTGTTTTCAGAGGCAGTCAGAGAGGTTTCTATTGACTCAGGACGTACTCAAAATAACTCGTGCTTAATGAGTCACTACTCCTCCATGACCTGCTTTGTAGTAATGGCTCACAAACACTTAAATACAGGATGACAAAGAGGAGAGTCACAGGAATCCCACTTGTGAAATATTGGACATGTGGCGGTAAATTGGAGAGGTAGGGAAAGAACCTGACATCAGCTTAACAGGCTCACAAATCATAGAATAAATGTTGCAATAAACGTTGCTGAAACATAAGCAAACACTTCAAACTTCGATTTGTCTTCTATTAATCCCCAACATGATTATAAAAATGACACCTTTCTTGCTCTGCTGTCTCCTAGATGGCGTACTCGACGAGCACTCTGGCACAGGGCTGCTTTGGGAAGGTGTACAAGCAGAAGTACAATGACACGTGGGCTGCAATAAAGAAAGTCCCCCAACAGCTCATCAGCAGGAAGGACCTGGAGAGAGAGTGCGACGTGTACAAGTAAGTTCACATACATTTACACAAGAGGAAAAAAAAAATCTAACTTTTTCAACTGTTTTTCCAAATTCTATTTAAGCCGTCTAAATGAAAGTGTGATCACCGTTCTTGTTTTCTTGACATCAGTTTTCCAAATATTCTTTAATCACGACAACTTAAAAAAAAAGCATTTCAGAGCTTTAACATACACAGCAATCAAGAGGAAAACAATTCCTGAGCATGACCTTGTAACCATCACCAATAAGAGAGAAACATGTGGAAATACAGATAACGAAACCTTTACAAGAAGCCATCAAAGAGATAACAGAGGATATAATGGCTCCTCTTTAGATAACTGCTGGCTCACACTCAATGTGCTGGGGGGGGGGGGGGGACGTGGAACAAAGCGTGTCTGTCGTCATATTTCCATGTAAATGTGTCCAATCTCACACAGAGGAAAAAGAAGTTCCTGAGTTAGGGTGTGTATATAAACGTAGTTATATTAATGTTTAGTGCAGGCTTCAAAGCTAGGAGGAACCTGCAGGAGAGTGTAATGGGGGAAAAAAATGTATTTAGCAGACGTGCTGAAATAATTCTGTTGTGAATTGTCTGACATTTTAAAAGAGATACTGTGAAGGTCAGCTAGTCGTAACCATCATGTGATTCTACTGTGGAAGTGTTTGGATGAACTTTGAATCTACAAGGACGTCCGACCTTCCTCCTCTGTCGAAGTCGATTGTATTTAAAAATCTCCTCCAACAGCGCTTGTCTGTATTTTGGTTTTTCCTCCCTGACGTGTATAAAGGGGCTCTGCGTTCGATCCGTCGTTGGTGTGTCTCTGCAGACATGAGGACACACTGGAGAGTCCGTCCTCCTCGCAAGAAATAAAACCTCCCAAAGGCGACTGGTTCTCGATCTTTATCTAACTAAAATATTTTTCCATTACAATAGCGTGTTGTTTTCATGCATGTCTTCAGAGACAGCATTCAGTTGGTTCCACTTTGGTTTCATACGACACATCTCAACAATTAATTGAAGGCATCACATGAACGTTTACAGACATGTACAATAAGAGGTGATACCATATGAAACAAGTCCATAATGATAGGAACATGACTTTGTGTTTGTCTTTGAAGGTAAATTCGTCTCAGACTTGATTAACCCATTAAGCTGCCTCCACAGTACTTTAAGGTGAAACCTAAACGGTGAGGGCTTAAACTCGTTGACAACCAAAGTTGAGCTGAGGCACAAATGTCACAAAGGTTTCCTCATGACGTGTTCATTAACAATAAATCAAGTCTGCCGAAGCATCCCAAACAAACTGAATCACTACACTCAAGAACTTAGGCGTAGACCAATGGAAACAGGTTATTGTTATTTGGTGAGCAAACTGAGCAACGAGCTCTCATCCTGTTTATGAGAGACCTGATTTGGGTGAGTGCTGACTGCTGCAGGCAGCGCAGGTGAATCACAGCTCCTCCTTGAGCTCAGAGATGAAGAATCTCAACAGGAGTATTATAAAAATTCTACAATTCATTTAGCAGACGCTTTCGTCCGAAGTGACGTCTATCAGAGCGTAAGAACAACACAAGGATCTCAGAGAGGAGGAAACAACGTTAGAATCGTCTGATCAGATACAGGTGCTGACAGGAAGTGAAGTTTTTTTTCAACATGTACATTTATGTATTCATCAAAAGCATCAACACCATCCTAAATATCAATATTGTCGTCATCATTATCCATGAAAAGAAACAAACAGCATGAGTTGCACGTTGACAAAAAAGGCTAACTTTCCACATATTGTCCAAAGGATGTATAGACATCATTCTTCTCTAATGACAGATCAAAAATCTTCCTCATGCTGTGAAATATCTACCAGGGTCTTTGGCTCTGCAGAAGATGCAGAAGTGTTCTTGACTTTTTGCCACATTGACATTTTTTAAAATCTTTGATTTAGCCAAATATTGGCTTTTGAAAATATCTTATATGAAGCCATCATTTTCTCTTCTTCCTCCATTTCTTAAATCAACCAACTTGCAGCAAGGCAGATCATCCCAACATAGTGAAACTTCTGGGCAACATAAACCTGAAGGACGGAAAATGGATTATTCCTCTTGAGTTTATCTTCGGAGAAGACTTGGAGACCACCATCTTCAAAGCAGCCAAGTCCAAAATACAGGTAATGCCACCGTGACACAAGTGATTCATCGTGAAAGGATGGACTTATGTTCCTAAAATATAAATACATGTCACACTACACTTTTTATGGTTCCGTGTAAGTCATCATAGAGTTCTCGTTAAAGCATCCGTCTGCTTTAAAATCTCACCAAACCTGAGACTCAAGAGTCATCATAACACTCGCCTCACTGGTTACACGTCATGACTCAGTCAAGGCAGTTTGACTCAGGCCTCGGGGAAAAGGGCAACTCAGTGTAGGAAAGTTGTTCTGGTTATTCTGAGGATGAATGTTTGTCTTTACAGTTGACTCCTTCCATTAAAGGCACCATCATAATCGGCATGTGTGAAGGGCTGCATCACCTCCACTCCAAAGACATCGTCCATCAAGACCTCAAGCCGGAAAACATCATGGTGAGTTAAGGGTCTGCTCCGTCTGTCAGAGTCATTTCTTCATCGTCTACAGTTCCTGTGTGGTCCTACAATCGGACCTTCCGAGGGATGCAAGCAGGGTTGTTGTCCAGGTTAGCATGTAGTCGATCTATTGGTCCGACACTTTGGCAATGTTATAATGGTTTTAAATATTCCAGTATAATTCATTTTTTTGTCAGTTGCCTGAGGAAGGTCTAGTACTGAAACGTTGCTAATAGATGTTTGTAGACAGTGTGCGGGAGTTTACCTTGAAGTGATGGATTACTCTCCTACAATAACCTTGGTATACAGTCAAGAAGCTTAAGTGTGGATTGTATTTGACCATTCTTCAGGGATTAAAGGTGATTAGATAACTGATCCTCTTAGCTTTTCTCCTTCTGCCTTTTTTGTATCCATAAGTTACTTGGAGGGATATTTCTTGCTGAGGGATGAGAAGCTCTCATATCCCACCAAGGCGGCATTAATTAGCTTGCTAGATTAGCTGCATGACATAAAGCTAAGATAAGGGAAAAGTTAAGCCAAAAGATAACAAAACCTACAGTCGAGACTTACTTCTCAACATAGTATTATGGAGCTTGTTTTGAGCTTTTAATTGTAGAGGATCCGGGTTTTCTGTGGCTTCAACCTTCCAATTAAGCGCAATCAATTTTGTCTAAACTTTAGTTGGTAACTGGAAAACTACAAATGCTTTCTGTTTGAGCTCCAAGCAGAAAGTTATGCTGGACATGGTACTGTAAAGTTGACTGAAGTTGAATTGGACAGACTACTCTGTTGTGATTGGTCCAATTCAAAATGAATGTTGTGGATTGGTTTGTTATTCATACGACTAAACAACTTACCTCTTCAAGGTGGAGCACAACACAAACCGAGCTGTCATCATCGACCTGGGTCTGGCCAAGTTCTTCCGTCATGGTCTAAACTCGGCTATCGACATGGGGAATGAGGCGTACTCAGCCCCCGAAGTGCTGCAGAAGGGCAGCCAGCGGGACCAGCGCTCAGACGTGTGGGCCATGGGAAAGATCATCGCAGAGCTCCTTGCCCGGATCCGACTTTACACACCAAGCGTCTGTCCTGAAAAGATCAAGGAGATCCTTCACGATCAGCCATACTGCCACGCTGTGTGTAGGATGGTGGAAACAGACCCTTCTTTAAGGGCCTCTGTGGGAGGGGTCATGAGTGAAATAAAAAGGGCTGGAGGTGCAGGGACTGTCATAAATATTCCCGCTCAAAGAGAGCGCCTTCAGCCGGCCTCGCCAAATATTAATGCCAGAAATCTGTCTCCAGCGCCAATGAACAGAGCTCATTCTCCAATGAATAGGGATCATTCCCCAATGAACCGAGCTCATTCTCCAATGAATAGGGATCATTCCCCAATTAACCGAGCTCATTCTCCAATGGATAGGGATCATTCCCCAATTAACCGAGCTCATTCTCCAATGGATAGAGATCATTCCCCAATGAACCGAGCTCATTCGCCAATGAACAGGGATCATTCGCCAATGAACAGGGATCATTCCCCAATTAACCGAGCTCATTCGCCAAGGAACAGGGCCCCGTTTAACAGAGATCCATCACCACTCAACAGGTCTCCATCGCCACTAAAATGGGAGCGCTCACCCAGACCAGACATAAAGATTCAGCATTCTCAGCCCTCACCCCACCTCTCCCCTCAGAGGACCGAGGACAAGAACAAAAACCAGGCTCTGGTTCCGTCAGGCCGAGCCGACCTCAGCAAGGACCTTATGAAAATGCAGCTGTACAAAGAAGCTGCAAAGGATCTGCCCTGCAACCTGCCCACAACAGGGAGGGTGGTGGTTCGGCGCTTTGAGGAGAAAGACGGTGAGGTGGGAACGTGGGAGCAGAAGGAGGTGGTGACTCGTGATGGGAAGATAGTCAAGTTCAATGATGTCAAGTACAACAGCAACTGAAAATACAAATTTAGAGATTTGGCGGATAAGTGACCCTCTTAAAAAATGATTAAGCGCAGGTTGAATGTTTAGATCCAGATGCTCGGCATGAATGTAAGCCTTTCGACTCAGTCTCAGAGTTAATTTACACAGCACTTCAGTCGGCCCGTCTTTAAACTCTGACCTGTTCAAATGTGGAAAACAGCCTCCGAGTGACATGCTCTAACAAGAAGTGACCTGGGAGCGGTTTGAGTCATTGGTATTTTATTGAGCCTATTTTTTACCTGCCAGCAAAGATTATCTTATACAACTTTGGGCATGAACGACCATCTGTGAATGTTTTCTAACATCTGATTAGTCAGAACTGTGAACAAGATGTGTATATTTATGTATGAAATAAATTCATTTCTATGTTGCAATTCATTTTGGCTGTTTTCAATGTGGGAACATTGAGGGAAAACTTAATATATATAAATAAATATGGCAGAATATATGGGTCAGTAGGATATAACAATCAAACTAATAACTTTTTTTAACAGTCTAACACTATTTCAAACTATAATAGTTGATGGAATAGGATTTTTTTTATTAACTTATTTTAAAGGCCAGGAAAAAAAGGTGGATTTTGAGTTGTTGGAATGATTTTAACATTAGCTTCTCTGATGAGGGCCTGCAACTGAGAAGACACGATCTCCCCTGAGCTTCAGCTCAGCTCGAAGGACAACAAGGGCTGTAACTGGACTTGAGCTTGTATAGCGCTTTTCTAGTCTTCCGACTACTCAAAGCGCTTTTACACCGCAGATCACACCTACCCATTCACGCTGATGGGCTGGATATAGGCCCATCCAGTAACTATCCATTCATACGCCCCAGACGCAGCAGGGGGAGCAATTTGGGGTTAAGTGTCTTGTCCAAGGACACATTGGACATATTGCTCGCAGGAGCTGGGGATCGAACCCTCGACCTTCCGATGGAGACAACTCTACCAACTGAGCCACAGCCAAAGGGGTTAAAGGTTCTTGTGAATAAGAGGGGGCTAGAGTATCAAGCACTAAAATAAAAGCAAGCAATTGCACTTAAAACGAACAATAATAAAAGTCTATCCTCTCCATTTTTTTGCCTGCGCCACTTTTCAGAAAATGTGATCAAACAGGCTGTTTGGAGATTATCCCTTTATGACATCACAAAGGGCAGTAATCCCTCCTGCAGGTGGGTGACACTTCCACAGCAACACTGTTTGTTCCTGACCGAGTCTGCCTTCTCACTGTAAACAATAGGGTAAGGTGCAAGTAAGCAAGACCCACCCAAGCCCTTCCAGATAGGGGGCGTGGTCAGACAGCTCATTTACATTTAAAGCCACAGATACACAGACAGGCTGTTCTGAGCAGGGCTGAAATAGAGAGGTTTATAGGCATGATCAAATACAGCCCTAACACTGGTTAAAGATGAGGATAATATGTGACCTTTATTAGAAATAAAAGTGCATTCAGACAAGATGAGAAATACCTCATGTCTTAAGTGTCATCTTACCTTTTTGAAGGGCCGGTCCATTGACTAAAGAAAAACATTGTTTAAATAAACAAAAAAAAAAAGAGGAACACTTGTGTTTGGATAATCAGTTTATTAATGAATTTAAGGCCACTCTGGACTGTGCAGAATTCATAAAGAGAGCAGAAATAACTCACTAAATCACATTGCCCTTGGTTCCAGTACTACCCTGTGGTGACTGTTTCCTATTGCTGCAGAAGAGCTGAAATATCCACATCAGAACGGAGTCGAACTAAAGTGGAAAAGTGTTTAACAGTAAATAATGAAGTACACTGTAAGCTGTGACCTCAGGATATAAGATTCCTTTGTACATTTGACTCCTCACAGCAAATGGAAAGTTACATTTAAAGTCACAAAAATACAGTTCCCATTTCACGAGACAAACAACGCGGCATGCTGCAGGTTTAGAGGGTGAGCACTGATATGTGTCATCTCCAGGTTGTGCTCTATACATTCCCTTACTAATAGGATCTTTGCCATGCATATTAAGTCTGATATGCAGATTTCTCTAGGTGAATACTAGTACTGCGTGTTGCTAAGGCCATAGGATTTGGATATGAATTCACGTCAGCGTGATACTACAGTATATATGTTGTCTATTTATGAAAATCCCAGGCAACCACTCCGAAAAGAAAATAACCAAACATTCGTGTCCCTTTGCTAAAAATCATTTTTCTGTTCATGTATGGTTCGAACTGAATACATGATGGTTTTTAAAGAGGCTACAAATAATGACAAGAAGAAGCGATAGACCCTATAACCACACACAAGAAATGATAATCATGGTTCATACAGCTCACACACAAACACAGAAGCTTCCATCATCACAGCTTTCAACAGTCATCTTTGGTTTCAGCCTCTTTTTTTTTTTTTTCACCTGCCGTTACGGCTGCACTCACAGGATAAAGGGACGACTACTTTTTGTTAACACAATCAAACCTGTCAGAGAGGAGGGAGGACGTTCCACATGAAGTGTACGAGTGGAGAGGGAACGGCAAAACACGGCTCAGAGGGTGAAAAAAAAGTGAGTGACAATTTGATTTTCTCAATTTGAAATTAACAAAATAAAATAAATACAATGAGAAATGAGTTGGTCAGGGGGGAGTTTTCCTATAACTTCACAAGGCAATCTCAAAACATAACTCATTTCAGCTAAATTTCACAAATTCAAACGGTCAATTTTAAAAGAAAATTCCAGATAAACTTTTTGAGTCCAGCAGTTGCAAGTGAAGAATGACTGACTAATCATCAAATCTATTCGGTCAAACCCAAAGGATCCTGATTTAGTCTCTTAAAGGAAGACGTTTTTAATTGTGCTATGCAATAAAGCTTGCTCTTTAACTCAGTAGAATTATAAATAGAGCAGCAAGAAATGCAGCCAGTCTCACAGACGACTGGAGGAGATCGATTCCATGAACCCAGAAGTGTTTTGAATCAAATCGTAAACCCAAGAATCGAAATTAAATCGTGAGACACCCAAAGATTCCCACCCCCCCTAGTGGATACATTTGGCTACTACAAATAGGAGCAGCTTGTGGTTCTTCACCAATCTGACGTAGAAGTGACTTCCTTTACAGAACATAAACGCTCACGTTCATTTCTCATGTTTAGAAAACATAACGGGAAAGAGGAGGGCAGAAATCATACTGAAACAATGCACATCAAGAGGATTATACAACATACAAAGCTCACTGTACAGAATCAATATAATCTATTCTTAAAAAAATAGATGCGCAAGAGAGACTCCATTTTGATGTGAATGACAAGCTCAAGTGAAGACAGAGGGCTGATCGCTGTCACCATCACCTGCTCGGTTTGCAAAAGGCAAAAATACTCAGAAAAAAAGAAATCGAAAACAAACGATTGAAAAGATATTCTGAGAAGTGAAAGCGCTACACAGAAGAGTCTGAAACCTGGCTTTGCATGAACACAGCTCAAATGTTTTCACTTTTCCTTCAACCAGACTAAACGTGACAAAAGGCGAACGCACGTGTCCAGCATCCATACTGAAACCAGGAAGATAAAGATTTATAAACAGATAAACACCAGCATGTCTGAGCAGGACGAAGCCATGTCGAACGAGGGCCGACACACTCGCAGACAGATCCGATATGTGCGTCATTATTAAAAGAAGAAAAGAAGAACTGATAAACAGTTAGGCATGAATCTGTCAAGTTCCTTCACTCTTTGTAGCAGCTTCACACACCTGACTGGAAACAGTCTCCTTCACTCGTGTATTCACTGGTGTTCAAAAGAAAAAGAGAGCAGACTTTAAAGAGACGCAGTGCGTCTGTTGGAAACTGCAGCTACTGTTCCATTGATATCAACGCTGTGAATACTAAGGTACGAGTGAAGCGACCAAAAGAAAGAAAGATCACAATATGTTTCTAAGGCATCATCAGGTTTAAGCAGCGACCGTGGCGCTGTAGATATATAAACTCATAGAGTCCAACTCTGACCTTCACTCTTCACTGTGGCTCCCCTGGAAGAACAAGAAGTGATGGAAGAAGAACCCAGGTGGAGAGCACTCACCTTCAGGTCTTTAGTTTTTATTCTATATTAAATCAGGTTTTTAATCAACTGTCTGTATGTTGATTCTCCAAAATGTGATGGGGAAAAAAAAAAAAAACGAGCACAGAGCAAAAGCAAACCCACCATCCCACAGACTGAAACATGATTAGTGGTCTCTCATGGTGGGCTGTTTCTCCGAGGAGCCCTCTTTGAGATTGGCAGGGCTTTTGGCGAGGTCTTCTGTAGGCGCTCTGACCGCAGGTTTTCCTGCAGCTTTGGCAGGAGGACGCGTTGTCGGGGGAGGGGGATGAAGACCCGCCTCGGTGCCGATGTTGACGGTGATGTTGGTGTAGAGGGGCAGGTACTGCCGCGAGATTGTCTCGTAATCAGCCGTGTTCATCCCGTCTAACTTCCAGGTGCTGCGAGTCTTTGCCAGCATGTTGAACCTAAACATGAAGAACGTTGATGGAACGTCATCATACAAACAAAAACATAGCAAAAAAGTTTGATCTGCTTCTTCACACATGCATAGTGCATGTGAGTCTATTTAAACTTAAACTCAGATTTCATTAGTCAGGATGACATAGAATAAAAGATCAAGCCAAACACAGCTTGTTGGTCCGTACCTCTTTGGGTTCACATCGTTGCCTTTGTCCAGCTTGTGTTTAATCATCTTGTAACGGCCAACCTTCAGCGTCGGACGAGTGATGTACATCCCCGCCAGAGACACTCTGAGAGGACGACGACACAGTCAGGAAACGCAAGAGAAGTTAATCCCACACACACACACACACATTTCACGCACGTCCATAACACACACACTCAACTTGGTCATTTTTATTGGATATTGTAAATCTCATCTATCAACACACCGATCAGTATTATCAGTATCAAAAAATGTTTTCTTTGACGTCTTCTGTCTGTTCAGTGTTTCCTTTGTGGCTTTCTCCCCCCCCCGCCCATCTGCTGCGTTTCCTCTGCTGGGTAGAAAGTCCATCTTCACACAGAGCTAACTTCCATAGCTAATGTCCTCGTGCTTCCGACTTCCACAGTTAAACTCACATTCTTTGAACCATTATTCTCAGCTTCTCTTACCGGACTCCGATGTCGTCGTCCTCTCCGCCCCAGCCCCAGTAGTTGTTGGGAAAGCCGTTCATTTTGAGGTAGTGCAGTGGCGTCAGAGCTGACACTCCTCCAAAGTACATCTTGTATGGAAGCCTGGTTGGGATAAAAGATAACAAATACAGACATGTGTATTATAAAACAAGTGTGGAACATGAGATGTGCTCTGTAGTGACGCGTCCTAAAAGCTTTAAACAACATTCGTTGATGAGTGGAGTCTAAATCATCAGTTATAAGAGGTGGCTAGTTACAGAGACTCTGTTGAGGAATTGAACCTTTTTCCAGAGTACCTGGCCAAACCCTCACTCTATGTGATAGCTTGTGATGCAACTTCGCTTCAACATTTCATAAACATTCATTAGTTCATGAGCGAGTGAGTTTGTTAGGTGGCTAATAAGCAGCTCTGTGGTGCTGGTAGCCTGGTGGTTAGTGCACGGGCCCCATGAACGGAGGCTGGATTAAGTCCAACCTGTGGCTCCTTTCCTGCATGTCAGTCCTCATTCATTTGACTCTATCCCAAAAACAGAAACCTTAAACTAAAAGGAAAAGTGAACTCTTTAGTGTGCATGATGAGAGTCATACTTGTAGCCAAACTTGTCCATGGCGATGGCTGCATGCTTCGGGTTGGAGTCGCAGACGTAGGTGTTGCGGTCGTCCTCTGGGATGAGGTCCACATCATGGAAGAAGAGACAGTCCCAGTCTTCCTCTTTCATGGCCTCCCGGAAACCCACATTCATCAGCTTGGCCCGATTAAAAGTGTAGTTCCCCGCCTGTGGAGTGAACACAGACAGTCTGTCAGCACAGGCAGCGTGTCAGAAAGACCTCAGCCAGAACAGGATGAAGACAGAAACTATCATGACGGAGTGGCAGATATGGAAACCAATATTTACAGTAACACAATACTTCATTAAAAGGAAGGATGTGTCATGACGCAGAGAGACACTTATCATGATTCATGTGTAAACTGTCACGCATCGTTCCTTTAATGACCACAGATAAAGACACTCACTGACATACTGTTTTCTTCTGTTCCCCCTTCTCTTCTCTGTTTTTATTATTATGTTAATTCATTTGACGACGCTAACGAGAGAGAACTGCTGGGGCTGTGAAAGCAGCTCAAGTCCTGGTGATGCTGGTCTGCTGGCTGGAGAGGTGCCGGTTCACTTCCTGGGCACTACAGTTTCCTGTGCAGCCCCTCCCTTTGACACTTCTCCGTCAGTGCATGATCATAGTAGTGCGAGTGTGTGTATTTTAGGCTGGTAGTGTGTAGTGTGTCATGGTGTCAAATTAAATTTCCCCTCAGAGGATTAATAAAGAGACTTTTTTTTTACTGCTTTCCCCATGATGGAGCAGCGTTTCACTCTTCAACGTCACCAGCTCTGTAATTGGGGGAATCTATAGAAATTAAATGAAACGTATCACCCGGCATTGAAAATGCAATGGCACCGCAGCACGAAGCCGCTGAGCTCCTTTCGCAGGCTAAATACAGATATGAGAACATTTAGCATAAAGGCTTAGAGCCACTATGCTTGACACGATTTATATAGAACGGGACAAATTAAAGTTAATTCAGAGATTTAACTTGTGGAATATTCTCATGTTTAGCTGAGTGGGAGAAATCCCTTTAGCTTTACATTTGTAACAAAACAGAGTGTACTGATTTACAATGAAGAAAGCCCCCACAATGACTCACCAGTCCATGACAGATATAGTCGTATTGCTCATTTTTACCATGATGTTGCGTCAGATTTTCAAGCTTTGATCAGATGTTAATTTCTTGATTCATCCCAAAAATAACCCACTTCACCATCTGAAGCTACTGGACTCATTTTTTTAGACGTTTTCTAAACTGGGGATGAAAGTACGGAGCAACGACGTCAAAAAGTCCAACAGTGTAAAAGACAAACAGCTGAGGAGTCGACATGAATACACTGTTCTATCTGCAGGTAGTTCTCCTGTAACTTGCCGCTGCTGCACACCAGAGGGCGCTCTTTATCTAGTCTGAAGTGTGTTGGACAGCAAACAAGTTACACTCTGCATGCAGACCAAATGAATGAGCTGTAATCATCCCACAGTGAAATCGGTTGGTCCTGGGTCATGTGACCTCACCTGGTGAATGACGTAAATCCCGTAGTGCAGCTGTTGTCTCTGCAGAAAAGGATGTAGGTAGTAGAGGAGGAACTTGAGGTGGTGTTCTCTGTTTCTGTGGGGAATGATGATGGCTGTTCGGTGTTTGGCCTCACAGTCTGGTGGTCTGTAGCGTCCTCCTCGCACCACCAGGGGGTTTTTCCTCTGAACCTCAGCCAGAGTGAGTCCTGACGGGAAACTGACGTGGATCGGCCCACCTGAGAGGCAGAAACGAGTGTGCTGTCATTAGCAGTAGGAAACACTGATGGAGCCAATATAAACAATGTGGTTAGCACATGATTTGATTATAACATCATGGTTGAAAATGACTTGATGATACTCGCAAAAACCTGGGTGTGTTCTGCATGTAAATATACATTTACACGCACGACCTTCATGTTTATGCTGTAGCATTGATCACATGCCCTTTCCTGTACAGTGTGAAAATAAATCATCTGTTGTCACTGCTGCAGCATTGTTCCTAAAAAGTCAATCAACCATCTTTCCAATCCAGCCTTCAAACTGAACAAGGCGTCTCTGATCAATCTGCGGAAGTACGAAACACGTCTGTTTGATACCAGCATGTTACATACAAATACGACTCTGCTGATACTTCCTTAAGATTAAGCCAGTCATGAATGTATCTAGACATCTTATTATTAAAAGGAAGGACTTTTTGACCCAGTAGATGTCGCCTCCTTAAGCACCAGCCACACACCAAAACAAACTGCCGTTTGGCGACACCTGCTCTGTTCTGAAGCCTTCGCTCTCCTCCAGAGACAAACCTACGACACCTCTCCACACACAAAGGAATCAACCATCACAACATCATTAAACACCATGAAGTGCAAGTGGTCGACAAAATCATCCTTCACTCACGCTGCAGTTGTCAGTGTCCTGCGTTGTTGTGTTAGCAGGCTAATGTTAGCACACACTGGTTAACTCATAGCTTCGTGTTGCACATATAAATGAACACAGAATGACAGAAACCTGAACACACTCATTCTTCTTCTTTTCTACAGTCCTTAGCTGAAACAGCTTTATACACGAGGCCGTCCCATCCACGTAAACATGATGTAAACATGATGTAAACAAGGTGTAAACAAGGTGTAAACACGGCTCAGACAACAGTACAGCTGGCAGGACTCGAGCTTCTCACTCATTGTAAACTATGGCACATTGTTCCTTTAAGTATTTTTAGGCAAACTCTACCACCCACTGTGTAAGCAGCTGAATGTTGAAGCCGTGACTTAGTGAAGATGTTAGTTAACCGTTCAGCTCGAAAACCTTAATCTGTTATCATTATCTGAATCAAATGGATACTTTCTGGTTCATTTACTTCTTTAAGAGTCAGTAGAGAATCTTTTGGTTGACTGAACAAGACATGTGAGGATGTCATCTTGGGCTCTGGATTAGAATGATTATTGCCCTTTATTTGAATTCTTGTATCTTTCCTGGTAAAAGGTTTCATTCTTCCTCATCATGAAACCACTTTCGAGCCTCCAGGTGGTTTCTCTTCACTTACTGTTGTCAGATTGAATATTCTCACCTACTTTAATTACCTTCCTTTTTTATGTCGTCGATGACTCGCGTCTAAGTTATCAGCATGAAGTGTAAAATGACTGAGTTATGTGGGAACAAAAGAGCAGAGGGCAGAGCCTGAAAACTGGTAAACTAAGCCTGCTCGCCCAGTTCACCCAACATGAACTGGAAAAAAAAAAACACTCAGCGTGTTCTGAGTGTCTTGGTGTTGTGTAACGAGGGAGTGGACGGTGGAAGACAAACAGAGGACATGTTAAGCGTTAAGCTAACCACTGCATCTCACTTTCCTTGTGTCCAGTTTGCTCTAAGTTGTCATTCAGCAAACTGAAAAGAGATGCATCTTAAAGGAGCATGGATGAAAACTAAACAATGTACGAGTGTTTTAGTAAATCTCATGTTTACCCTCTCATACACAGTGACGTTACACTACCTCCAAGTTAGCACCAAGTTGTTAAAGGAAGATGTCATTGATTCTGAATTAAACGCATCAGCTTAGAAAATAATACATTTAATGTCCTTATCATACCGGGTCATTTGTTCTATCCTTTAATCATTCATCAAAGTTACACTAAGCCATTGTTCTGCAGCAGGATGAGGTGTTACAGTTGACACTACTCACAGGTTTGTAACCAAAAAAAAAAAAATCAAGCACACAATCCATTAGCCTCCCTCTCATGAGTAGGTGGCAGCTCATTTTAAAGCTCCTCTGGTGTGCTGAGGAACACGGTTGAATCCCCTGGTGGTGGGGCTGCACAGTTCTGCCTCTGAAGTATTCAGAAGGTAAATCTGAAAAAAGGTACTTCCTGCATGAGTCCTTTTCAGCTCACACTAAACACCTTTTTCACTTGTGAACAACAGATTCATTCAAACTGCAGAGAAACTCTGTTTACTTTATACACATGAGCCAGGATTACAGTACCTATGACCTTCAAATTCTTTGCCAAGAAGTTAAACAAAGGTGGGTTTTTGGTCGTTACACTCGATTGGATCATGAGATGTGTGATGCAACATCAGGCTGCAGTGAGAGAGTGTGGAAACATTTCCTTCTTTCTTTCTGAGCCACACAAACATTCAAGAGACTTTCCAGAATAACGAGTGCACATGAAGCAGAAACTAGTGTCCCTCTCAATGTGGTGCATCCATGCAAGTGCAGACGCATCAAACTAGTGAAGTGAAAAAAAGACAGCGAGGTCACAGACTTCAAAAAGAAAACGTATGAAGTATGTGAGGGTTAATAAACGTTTAGCTCATGCAAAGCACTGTTAAATAAGAGTACAGAAATCCATATCAGCACACAGGAATTGGGATTTCTTTCTACTGTTAATTCACAAATTTTGATTTGACTTCAATGTGGTAAATGGAAACGTGTGACACATCTCTGAGAGGCCGATAAGAGTGTGTGAAAAAGTGGCTCTCAACTTCCAACAGCACAGGATGAAAGACAGAAATTCGATTCAGTACATTTCCACAAAATTGCTCTGGAAGCAGAGACTCAGTCAATCTGATCAGTGACTTCAGCATAGAGAGAATGACACACTATCAGGGCTGATAAGACATTATGTCATCGTTAAATAAACCATCATGACAACTATTCTAATGGATACTGTACACTATCATACTATAACCACTCTGTAATGGTTCTAGCACCATTAGGCTGAAAAAGCAGCTTTGTGTAAAAAAATGGAGGGAACAATAAAATGTCCTCTGCCTTCATGATGATCGAGCTGTGACTGAGTAAGGATCGAGATTAAAAACAGAGTCACTCATCTTTTCCTCAATACATCTAAAGTTTTAACCTTCAACAAGTTACTGACCAAATTTCATTTATGGATATTTCATTGGTTTCACTTTTCAGAATCTCTTTAACATAAATGAGCTTCATAAATCAAATATTTATGTTTCCAATGGAGATTGTTGTATGATGGAAGACAGCGCAGTAAACAGTACTAAAGCTGAAAGGACCTGATGAATGACTGATGACTGCATTTGATTCTTTGTTTGAACAATGATGTATTTACACAAGTAGAGGAGACAGTGACTGTTCTTGAGTAATCCAGTTAGCAGCACTAAGGAATGACACTGAAGCAGGTAGAAACACTCACCTATAAGAGGGGACGTCTTGGGGCAGTATGGCATGGCGTTTCCATGGCTCTGAGCTTTGGATAGTTGGGAGAGGTTGGCGTAAACGTCACTTCCGCCGAAAACAGCAGGCGTGTGGTTTCGACCGGACACACCAGAAGTGTCTGGTTTACGGAAGATTCGAATGAAGTAGCTGACTCTCTTCTGGTATCCCTCTCGGGACAGCAGTGCCATGACGACCAGCTGAATGCCCAGGAACATGAACAGGTAGCGCCATTTGGAGTGGATACTGACCATGGCGACTGTTCTGCGTCGTAAAAGCAACCAAGGCTGGGAGGAAGCAGTGCAGAAAGTTGACTCGTGTGGAGCGATCAGGCTCTCTGTGGTTTTTAATGCTGGGGTTCGTAAGGAGGCTTTCCCGAAGATTCAAAATAAAAATCAGGAAGGTGATGATTGTCAGTTGTGAACGAGGCTGTTGACAGGAAGTCAAATATTCTACTAATCTAATCTGTTATATGGATACACAAACTTCATGTGACTTTCACGATATGTTTTGTTACGTAGATTATGAGTGGCAATATGGAGAATGATTATACAGAGTAAGAAAAATGGCAAAAGTAACACCAAAAAAAGGCACTTTTGGTAAGCCGATACAAAAAATAAACCCCAAGAAGAGGAAAAATAAAAATATATTCTCATCCAAAAGCAAAAAAACAAAGTCTTGTTTACTTTTTTTTCTATTTCACTGCATTACTTTTCGCAGCTCACTATGTGGTCGATATCTCCAAAGTCGACTGCTGGTCCAATGTGAGGTTGGACTGGGGTGGTATTGCCAGTCCCACATCATGTGGTCTCACCCTCATTGAATTCCATGTCGCCCTGTGAAGCTCATTCTCCTCTGGTCAAATAAACGGCAGCGTCAGTGTCTCTCACTCGCTCCCTTTGTGAGTTTTATGCTGCCTTCTGTTCTCCCTCATGCTCTCTCCTGAGGGAGGCCTCCACAACAACAACAGCCGCCATGACAAAAGGGAGCATATGCAGCCGTATAGGGCCTATACTTTACACAGGATTACACACACAGTGTCCACCGACTCTCTGGAGAGACCGGGGGGGTGGACCATGACCAGCGTGGGAGGAGTGGTCAGAGGTTTGCATGTGTGTGTGTGACTTTGTGTTTGTTAGGGGGAGGGATTCAGTGGAGGGCCAGGCTGAGAAGAAAGGAATAGGGGGAGGAAGAGGAGGAGGGAGGTTTGATCCTGGCTGCTATTGTTCCATAATGATGCAATCCACGGTTATGAGACAGCTCAAACAGCTCACTGGGCTGACAGCCACTGGACGGACAGGAACTGGACCAGTCGCAGCAACGCGGCTCTGAAAGACACAGAAGAGGGGGAGGGACAGTTACATGGACTGACAACCTTTGGTTCCAACTGTTTACATCAGCGATTTTGCACTTACAGCAGAATGACTATCCCATGCAAACAATGACTAATTGTGTGCAGTACAGGCTCAACAAATGGATTGTGTTTGTTTACATGGAGATCCAACAGCACAGTTGGAAAGCCTCGACTAATCAGGCCCAGCGTGGGCCCGAGTGTAGAAGCCTCCCCAAAGAGAGGCCTGCTGCCCACAGCCGATGGCAGACAAAAAACTGTGCAGCACAGCGTGGATGAAAACTGCCTCATTTACGAGTAAAAAAAAAACAACTCAATGACCCCGTTGACGTAGGTCGCCGAAATGTTTCCAGGACAAACTTAACCTCTGCAGCTGTTTGCAACTGTATCAAACACAGCCTTAGCCACAAATCTATTAGTGCTTGTAAAAGTAGCCAGCCTCAGACCACTAATCCTAATCCCACTGAACGCTACGAGACTGGTGAAGAGATTGAAAGAGACGGATAGAAAAAAAACATGTTCAGAGCAAAGCGAGCAGCTGCCAACCTCTCACCTACAAAAGTAGCATCACTGGTTTCTACAGTGCAGACTCCTTCCTGTAAGTGTGCTGTCCATGAAGCTGAGCACTTTTTAAAAACATTCCCTGCACATTCTGCTTGGTTCGATTTTTGTATCAGTTTTTCACGATACCAACATTTGAAATGTAGATTTCCACAATGCTGACACCTCGGAGCTTTTGGTTATAAATATGACTAAAGAACTGAAGTTTCTTAAGGCTTATAAAAACATGACCGCTACAAAGATTGTCTTGATTTTCAACACATGCTAGAGAATACATAACAGCTTAATGTTAATGACTTTAGGTAGATTCAGAACACGATGAATGCTCAAAATGAAAATGTATAAGTTCCTGTTTTTTTATTATAAATTAGCCCCTGGTACCTGGCTGGTAATATTGAGATTAGCAACCAACAAGAGCCAAAACAATAGTAAACTGCTGAGTGTCCAATGAACTCTGCTGTTCGGTTCAATCCTACTGAATAATAATCAGACTTGTGCAGACATATTCAGCCCTTGGAGCCTGTTAAGCTAATTACACAGAGGAAACATTACAAGCACTCGAATGAGGGCAGAGTACATTAGACTTCAGAAGCAGCGCACTTGTGCTTTCCCTTCTCTCGGGTCTCGTCTGTCAGTCAAAAAAACGATCTACAAACGGGTGTATCTCACACAGCTTGTTAAGAGCCGAAGGAAAAAGAGATCTGCCCGCTCTCTCTTGTGATGCCATATTTTTAGATAACTAATTCGTACAAGAGTAGATCTTAAAGAAAACTGAAGTTTCTTCTCACCACGTCGAACCAGTTGGCATGTTTTTAATAGTAGAAATACTGGCACTAATGCCATTTAGTTTTCAGATCAGATCTGCAAGCACATGTTGATGAGTCGATGGAAAGACACCAACTGCAAGCTGCCTCATTTTAACCATTTACAAAACAAAACTGTCCATCAGTTGCTGGTTCCACTTTCTTTCATAAAAAGGATTAGTTTCTGATCTTTCGTGTTAATGACGAGGCGTTCTGTACCAGACACGCAGAACAGTTCTATGACTCGTCTTGTTTAAACGTTTCTGACATTCAATTCATTTAAAATCTTAAATCCTGTAAATAACAAAAACAATTATTCAGTAACACTTCTGTTCAGTGAGAGGATCCTTCTAGCGGTGTCATCATTTTTACAGAGTTCCCTCTGTGAAGATGGTGAGTAATACTTCAATATTTCATAACCAACAGGAAAAGGCTTAACCTTGAAATCTGCTTGCAAAATAAACTGTGAAAGCCGGCAGTGTAACAAACAGTTAACAGACATATTGATGACACCTGACAGGCTCACACATGCTGATCTACAGAGTATTTCTGCTTTTCAGTTCAAGAATATAAAAGGGTTTTATTTTTTCTCTGAGGGCATAGATGGAGAAAGAAGGAGAGGAAAGCCTCGGCTTCGTGCTGCAGATGATTTTTATCTGCATGATGAGTGACTGAGAGCAGATGGAAGTGCGAGCCCTCTCACTTCGCCCGGCCTCTTTAATAACCCCCATAGATTATGGATATGGTTTGTAAAGATCTGACGTTAATCCCACGGCACTGAAATCCAACACCATCTCGAGCACAATAACAAGCGACCTGGAAAACAGTCATCTTTATTCAAAGTGAAGACTAAGACTTCAAATGTGGTTCATGATCTTTCAGGCTTACTAGAGTAATACACATGATGTAAACCTTTCAACAGACAAAAACACGGTTGATCCGTGCTGCGTACGTTTGAGAGGTTACATGTTAGGTGTCATGCATTGGAAGAAAAAAAACCATGGGACAGAAAACAACACTCCCTTTCTGCTTGCTCATATTCCAGCATCATGTTCACGTAATGAGCTACAGAAAGGTCTCTACAAAAGAGAGAAGTGATAGGTCTGGTTTGCTTTAGTGCTTGAGGGCCGTATTGTGTGTGAGCTGGCTAATACAGTGACAGAGCTTGGCAGCAGGCCCCCCCCCTTAAACAAAGCTCAGGCGCTGACTTAACACGCATATAAAAGAGACCCAGTGCCTAGATTTGGACACATTTTTCTGCGTTAGCTAAAAGGCCGAGGATGAGGAGGAGTGAAGCAAAGAGAGAGAGAGAGAGAGAGGAAGGACAAAGCAAAGTGAGAGGAGCTGGAAGGGGGAAGAGAAATGCAGCCAACAGTCTGGTTACACTCTGTTCTTCTGACTTCATTGTCTGTCCTGCAGACATCCTTCCTGTCCTTATTCAGAATAAAAAAACAACAGGTATGTGCGGCATCACACAATGTAACAGCAAACCTTCTCCTGTACACCCTGTAGTGTTGCTTTTTACTGATCTGGGCATTGTGCGCTGCAAACACAGATGGCACATAACAGCCGACAAATGGGACATTTCCTTTCCTGCCCCAGGGCCATTAATATTACAAATATACGGTATGTCCGACTTCACAGGCATGCTTGAACACACATGAATGAATGCAAGAGAGGGCTAGCATGGTGAGACTGAAGAGAAGACAGTAACAGAAAAGGAGATGGGGGTGGGGGGGGGGGGGGGGGGGGGGTATGGGAGTTATATATTTAGCTCATCATCTAGGGGGATGTAGCTTACGGTCAGCGCTGCTGTTCAAATCCTCGAGGGATGGCAGAGAACGCATGCACACAGGCCACTGACAGCAGCCGCAGCTCCACAGGGAGATTAACAGGCAGACAGGAGAAGTCACAGTGCAGCGAGGGTGACGGCAAGGCAGGAGATTCCCTCGACTAGAAGTGATCAGCATGGCATAGGCTAAAACCAATGAAGCCAACAAACTCTTATTAAACTGCTAGAACAAAGACTACCTTTTTTTGGATGTGGTGCAGTTGCAATAAGACTTTTCAAAGCTCCTCTGGAAGCGGTATCAAACAGAAGAATATTTTACATTATTTTGCATTGTAAACAAATGTTGGCGCAAAAGGACATCTGCTTAGCTGATGCTCGGCTGCAGATGGTTTAGTAAACCTTGCAGCTTGAGCAAAAAAAGATTTTTGAATTGCACTCAGCATGGTTCTCTGCTTTGCATAATCTGTAAAAACATCTAGAGCGTCAATAAGCGCACTGGGAACAGTCGACTGATGTCTCGCTCTTTTTTTCCAGTGACAACACGTGTTATGTGTTATTTTACAGATTGTTAAACCCAGACATTCCAGCCGCAGCTGGTTCACATCAAAGGAGCAGAGAGAAGAGATGGGCCTATCACTGCTCATCTACTATGGTATTTTTTACTTGTAAAATGATGCTCTAACTGCCTACCAAGCACTTCATCGGCCAAGTTTTTTGACATAGTGGATAAATACATTTATACAAACCCTGTATTCTTTTCTCAATAACTAAAAATGTGTCTGTTCGTTAAAATGTCATTAGATGGTAAAACGCTTCATACAAAGTTAAAAAAGTCATTAAATGTGCATCAATGTGATATAAGCTTGCACTTGCGAAAACAAAATGAGCAGTTAACTAAGTGTATGCAATAAATGTGGAAATGGCAACACTGTATTTTTCCTAAGACAATGGAAGAAATAGAAAGAATAACCTAGACGAGGCGGTGTGGTCTGCTTAGTAAAGACACTAACCCTTTAATCCCATTGAAGCACACAGCATAACTCTGCATTAGAGGAAGAAGCTTTCACATCTGCCTGACTGTGTCATCACTGCTATATGTGCCGGCCTATTGAGGATAAGTGAATGCTCTCTGGTCTTAAATGTGTGACCTTCTGTCAAATCTGCTAAAAGCGTACGACTGGAAGTGAAGTGGAGGGAGAACGTCCATCAGATCCCACCCGCTGAACGCTTTGAAAGCAAAAGACTGCAGCGTGCTTTAAGGACTAATGATCCCTCTATGTATGAATCATCGATCTAAATATTGAAAAGTGGTCCAGG
The DNA here is from genome assembly GCF_947650265.1 of Symphodus melops. NCBI lineage: Eukaryota > Metazoa > Chordata > Actinopteri > Labriformes > Labridae > Symphodus > Symphodus melops. Next base: position 26,499,206 of record NC_136695.1, read on the forward strand.
TGGAATGATGAACAATGACACACACGTCATTACTAAATAACAGACAAGTCTGTTGATCAACCCGGACAATTTGTTTAGCAGGGCTTTATAGGCGTTTATGATGCAGGGATGCAAATAAACTTCTTCACTGCTATTTTCAGCTGCAAATATGAATCCCATTTAAAATGTCAAACAGAGTGCAGCTTTAAAATATGGATTTGTACTGTAATAGGCTTTGACATTTACAGGTTAGCTCTTATGTGACTTCTCTTCACCTTCTGAGTCGATAGAGTGTCCGTTAGTTACTGTGTCCTGTTTAAAGTCACCTCAAGATTGGAGGCTGACACAAATCATACACAACATTAGCACCAGTTTAATTTTGGATAATCTCTTACTTACTCTCTGTTAAAGTCATTTGGGGTTTTTTTTGCTCTTATTAGACAAGAAACACTGGGCGGAGAGAGTGAGGGTCTAAATGCATCTAAGGGCAGAGAACGGACTTGAACCCACGGCCGCCAAGTCTCTCCCCAGGGCTCAAACTGCTGGCAAATCTAGTGTCCCAGCTCTTACTTTTGATATCCATAAACAACCAGAATGTTTAATAATTAAAGACAAAGGTCAACTTTAAAGGAGATCTATATCGTTAGATTAGGGTTTTTTTAGGTTTCTTGTTACTCTTCAGGAGACGTTACAAAACTCGGCTAGAAACTGACGTCAGGATCTGAAGACATTTTAGCAGAGCATGGAAAAAATCTGTAGGACGGGACCACCCGGACACTCGCTTGAATGTGCCGTCTGGTTCATCATGACTTTACGAACGATCACGGCGCGCGCCTTCGGAAACATGCATGGTTTCCTATCAGCTGCAGAGTCGAGCCACAGTACAAAGTCTTTGATAAAAGGTGTTTAGACGTTTCCTCTGGAGCTTTAACTTTGCCCCTCAGTGTTTGTTTTCAGCTGTTCATTCACTGCGTCACATTCTTTGTACTGTTGAATTGATCCCCATTACTAATGTGTAAAGAAATGGATAAGTTACAGCAGGCCATAGCTATTTAGCTTTTTTTTTTTTTTTTTAGGTTTATTTTTGGCCTTTTTGCCTTTATTGATAGGACAGTGGATAGAGTCGGAAACAGGGAGAGAGTGGGGAGAGACATGCGGGAAAGTGGCCACAGGCCGGACGCGAACCCGGGCTGCCTGCGCGAGGAGCAAAGCCTCGCAACATGGTGCGCGCGCTGCCGCTGCGCTATCGGCGCCACCGCTATTTAGCTATTTTGATAGCTAAAAGGACAAACGACAATATGCCTTGGTGGACAATCTGTCCAGTACATGAATCCTTTCAAAGACATCTTTCCAGCAGTAAGCTACGTCTATTGTTCCTCCTTTCACTAATCCAGAGACAAATATGTGCGTTCAGTAACTTCTTTAAAAACGGATGCAAGCTTTAGAAATCCGGGTCTTTTTGACGACAGGATTAAAATGCTTTGTTTGAACCACTCCAACTGAACAAATACCAGGTATTGTCTTAAGGTCCTTTTCATTTGTACACTCATTCTTATCTTTAGAAATGACATCCTGTAATTCAAAACAGCAGCAGGAAAATGACGGGTCTGCTATCACTGATGACGGTGGCTTTATCAACACAGCAGACTGTTTGTGGTAGATCGTATTAAAGATGTCCCATCAGACTCAACATCGCCTGAAAGTGACCACAAAATTAGAGTGATTGGGAAAAATTCAGCATTTATGACTTTGATCTGTCGCCACCGTTAGTCAGCAGCCGAGAGATCAGACAAACAATTACAGCGCTGTCACAGACTTCTTTTTATACCAATTAGATGAAGCACAGTAATCACCAGAGCATCACCACAGCCTTCTCACAAACAGATCCTTTTCCCCCCTCACTAGATCACCTAAACATTCACAAAACATTCTTCACATAAAGCCCTGTTACTTCCAAAACATTACAGCAAAGTTTATGAAAAAGCATGACTCAGATTGTGCATCTAAAAGCAGGCCTTTTTCTCTCAAGCACCATGCAGGCGAGACCAGGCAATGCAATAAAGTGCAAACATGCCCTGAGAAAAGAAGTGTCTGCATAACAACGCGTGCCAGCGTCCGTGTCATGGCAACCCATCCTGAGCCCTGCCATTCATCGTGGGTGCAGCTGGTACACGTCTCTGTGGCTGTTCCCCCGAGTACGACTCTGCTGGGACAGACTGCTTGGGAGAAAAAAAAAGGGGGGAAAACACACCACATCCCTTCTTCTTCTTCTCACGCCAACCCTTTCGTCCTCATCTTTTATACCTTTTGGTTACTCCCGCTGTCTCCATAGAGTCATTTTCACCATTTCCAGCTCTAAGCAGCCCACCAGGGGACAAGCACAGAAACTTGCAGTGTTTTGCAAACTTGCCAATGACAGCTATGGAGACAAAGGAAACCCCCATGAGACCAGAAACCAACAACAAGACTGGAGCAACAGGTTAGTCAGGAAAGAAGCGTCATTGCTCATAGCATCTATATAATGAAGAAAATGTAAAACGGAAAAAATGTCACAGATCTTCATACCATGGATGGAGAGAAAATGAAGAACAAAAGCCACGAGAAAAATTAGATCAGAAACTGATGCCAACCATCGACAGCATTTCCTTTGACATAGAGATATCAGTAAAATAAGCTGTTTATAAGCTTGAGAATATAAACAGAACACCAAAGTTCCCTCTGGGATTAATTACGGTAAGTATTATGGTTCTGAACATTGTATAAGAGGACGCTGAATCACTATATAACAGCTGTAGACTTTTTCAATCAACTGTTACGTCATATGAGGAAAAGTGTGTCCATATACAGTGTGTGTGTGTGTGTATATATATATTTATATATCATTTAGGACCAAACAGAGTTTAACGTGGGGCTATAGGTTATTTTTTTGACAGGAGAGCTGATCGTGCATTTAATCATAGTTATTCTCACTTTTGTTTTGTAGTATATTAGATTTATGATTATCAAACCTTTATGAGAGCATGTGGGTTGCAAGCCAGGACAAAATCAGCAGCACAAAACTGAATTTGTTTCAAACAATATCTAATTTCATACCACGAAAAGACACAGATAAAAGACATCAAACCTTCAAAATGTGAGCTCATTTATTTATTCTGTTGCTTAATGTCTCATCTCTTTCAGAGCTTTCTTTTTTTTGTTTGACAAATTTTCTTCTCTGTGATTGTTACCGGTTTGTTGTCATTAAGTCAAATATTTGGTGTCTTACGTGAAGCACTTTGAATGGCCCTGTAATGTGCTTTAAATAAACTCGTCATACCTTTTCTTTCATTACACTTTTGTTTTGTTTTGACGTGATTGCTCTTCCTATAGATGGATTACATTTTCAATCAATTGTTCAGCCCGAGTTTTAATACAAAAGGAAGCATTAAAGTATTAAAGGGGAGTGGAGATGTTAAAGACAGAAAGTTTAACAAGCTCTACAGTATGTTACGAGGGCATGTCAAGCGTGAAACTTTCACCTGACACTTAGGTGAGACGAATAAATGAATAGGAGAAGGAAAAACAAATCGCAAACAAAGACAGGTGTGGGTGGGTGGAGATGGATAGATAGATGGATAGATAGATGGATGAATAGATTGATGAGTTGTTGCCTCTTCCTGGTGTCACGAAGTCTTGATAACAAAACTTTTTAATCGAGTCGAAGTAATGCATGGACAGGAAACTGAGCGGACTACTATAACTCAAAGTAATGGACAAAGTAGCTTTGTAAACTTGAGCCAACTAATAACACAGGCGAGATAAAGAAAGCTTAGCCTCTTCCTTACTGTCTGAGCTGTGCTTTAATAAAACAAACACACCGTCGACGAGCTTCAACCGACCGTTTTAATCTGAAATGGAGCCGTTAAACACAAACCGTTAACTACACTCCAACTGTTAACTCGGAGCGAGAGATAATTAAGTACACTTTAAAGCCTTTAATCCTTTTTAAACTCTACCGAGGAAAACTAGCCGCACCATACCTTCAACTTACAGCCCGGATCCCTGCCAGCTGTGACGGGAGACAGAGAGCTGAGCTAGCCGCTGACGCTACCCAGTTAGCCACACAGCTAGCTCGCTTAGCAGCCGCGGCACACACGGTGCTCCTCGCGGGGTTAGTTTGTATTCCCCCTTCCTCAGTTGTATTCTTACCAGAAAAGCTGCCTGTTTGTGTGTGTCCCTTGGACGTTAAAGTCGTCGTAGTCCTCAGCAGCTTCCTCTCTCTCCCTCTCTCTCTCTCCGTTAACGTTCAGTGTTTTGAAGTTGATGTGACGTCAGAGAAGTCTCCGCGAGCGAATGAGCCGCCTCGATGTCGCACAGCCTTTTTTCTTTCTCCCCCTCCTCCCCTTCAATTCAAATCCAACTTTCCACTCTGGGCCTCTTTAAGCGCTGCAATTCAGCTTTACTCAAGTTAGGATTTAACACAACTTAGTTTGCTACAGTTTCTCTTACATTTACTGCTTAAGAAGTGCACTGTTTAGTTTTGGTAGAGAAATGTGAAAGTTAGAGAAGTGTAAAGATGATAGTGGTAATGTCCATAACTTATCTTTTGTTTTGTGTAAAATAACAATGTGGTTCCTTCTGCATACCTTAAATATGGACTCAATGAAAGTGAATTTTTTGGGCGCCATGTAAAGCCTTTTTTTCTTTCACTTTATTTCTTTCTCTCTCCTGTAGGTGCATAGTTCCTCTTCATCTTTCTTTGATGACTTTAATTAACCAATTTTGGTTTTTCACAGCAGGACAGTGAGAGTGAGTGCTGTCAGATGGGGCCCCCTTATTTGGTGGTTTTCCTATTGATTTTGCAAGAGTTGCACTTTTTGAGATTATCCTCGTCCGTGTCTGTTTTCTTCATTTGTTTTGTTCGAGTTGTGAACTGTATGTTTGAAGGTTAAGGTTAAACCTGACAGGCCACTGCTTTGGTTTAAGTTTGTGAGTCCTTATGGACCCCCTTCTGGTCTGGGGCCCCAATCAGTTTAGTTTCCTGCCTTCCCTGCTGACATGCAGTGCCTCTGAATGTCCTTCAAAGTGATGTTTGTTTGTCAGAATCAATGTATAGTTCTCTTTATACTTACTAGTTGTAAAACAATATATATATATTTTTTTATTTCTATGGATTCTAATTTTATTTGTACTAACATGCATGCTGCTGCTTCTTGTCTTTTTGCTGCTGCAACACTTGAATGTCCGCTCTGCAGCTCAATAAAGGATGATCTTATCTCATCTGGCAGCAGTTAGAATAACTCTTTTATAGACACTCACACTACTAAACATAATTTGTGGTTTAACAAGGGTCTGGTCTACAAAGTTGTGATTGTAAGGACAGGGTGCGACACTCATTTCAAATATGTGAAGACACCCAGCAAAGATTTCAATCCTGCATTCAGAATCATAAAGCAACTGCTATTAAAAATGAGAAGAAGTCTTGATGGCAACACTCAAAATACAGATAACTTACACTGACAGAAAAACTAAATGTGTGGTTGATGCAATACAACAAGCTAGATGTTTTCCATCGCCTTTAGAAAGGCAGAGTCAACAAACAGTACTTAACTTTAGGACTTTTATCCCTTCAGAATATACAAAAAAAAGATTGATGAAAGTACGATAAAGGGTTGTTTTTAAATACGTAATGCATGAAATAAATCCCTTTGTTGCAGTTTATCTTGTATGTGTCTTATTTTTTTAGCATTGGTATTTGTTTGTGCACTTGTGTCAAAGAATTTCCTCATCACTGAACTCACGCATTTGTCGCCAGTCATCGTTCAAATAAAGAAACGTGTTCTAGAACAGAAGAGTCTAAAAGAAAACAAAAACTGAGCATTTCATACAGGAGGTTACACACCACAGAGCATAAGGTAGGTTAACTATATTTCATATTTTTTAAGCATTTAGTATCATAATTATTTTCTAAATAGTAATAAAAAAAAGATTTGCTCACCAATTAAATGTTTACAGACATATTAAACTCATGATACTGAGCCATGATCACTTCATTCTGCTGCTGCCATCATATTTAATAACTATCTTTTTTTGTGTTTTTGATGGGTCAGAGTTTTTAAAATGGCTTTCCAACAGCCTCTGTACCAGTTATTTTGCCTCAGGCCGTCAGTCACTCAATCCAGCATGGATGTGTTGCTCTCAACCCTTTGGCATGGACTCTCCCTCGGACAGTTCTGTGGACCAAACCACCGCTTGAGTCAAATCTTTGCCATGATGTCTCACAAGCCAGATCTGGCAGACCTGCTGCTCTGTCCTTACTACTTTGACCAGGTCACTTACAGCCTTCCGACCCAGGACCAAGTGAGGCACATGTGGGTATAAATCATGTGATATATACTATTATATTTAGTTATATTCAGAAGCTGGTAGAATTTCTCTCTGAATCCCAAGCTGCTTGTTTTTAACATCAATTGTTAAAGGTTAAACACGTTAAGCAGGTTAAACACGTCTGATAGTCTGACTTCATATTTACAATTAACAGGACATGAAAATATCTTCCTCATTCCTCCAGCCAGTTCATGCAAATCATTCACCACTAATAGGCTCGTGTTCGTTTGTCATTTTCCCCCCACTTGTGGCCTCAAGGGAGAACTGCAACCTCAGGCTGCACTGTTTCGACTCATGGGCAAATGTAAAGCACGAGAGGAGGCAAGCTGCTCTGCTGAGAGCAAGACAGATCCTAAGGCGAGAACTCCCAACCAACACTGGCATCAACTTGAGTCGTCTCTGTGAACTCCAAGATGTAAACACTGGCAGCAGCATCTCCACAAAGCAGTATATCCATCTGATGTTTGGCCATCACTAATCCCTGCCAAACAAACTCGTTTGTCTTGTTTCTATATTTGTCTTAATACAGGTTATCAATGCTGAGCGTGTGATTGATGAGAGAATATAAGCTTAGAAATCAAAGTCAATAATTGTTTAACTTACTTTTATGTAAGTGCTTTGAGTTTGTCCAAGGAGTCAAGTCTTCGCTTTACAGAATATATTAGCATTTAGCCAGGAGGTTACAGATTAATGGGTGTGTATGGTACCACCTATCTTGGCCTATCAAGGTTTACTTGAGAGGAAGAGCTTTCTTTGTCCATACAGAGAACACCTCCTGTACCAAATATTCAATCTTGTCCAACAGATCCTCTTAAATCTTTTGCCTCTACTTTCAGTAATTGTTGAGTCGATTTGCTAGAAAATCTAATGATGACCTACACCATGTTGCTTTAATGCTCTCTTTAAAAAGCTGAAGATTTCAAGGCAGAAAAACAATGACCATTACTCTTTTTAAATGGAAAACATCTTTAATGGATCTTTTAAAGTTATGTCTTGTTAAGTGAGTACATATAGATACAAATATTCAATCCTAGCTACAATCAGGGCCAGATATTTTTAAGAACCAGTTGAGTGCCTGTAAAAAAACCAAAAAAAAAAAAAAACCAAGACTGCATCTCATGGTGGTGTGTCTTCTCAAGGCTGGAGACACAGAGCCAATCTTGACATTGGGCCTTGTGCTGCAGTAAATTTAGTCCAAAAATCGATGTCAGTCAGGGACATCTAATCCTTAAAAGACACACTGTAGATACAGACACACTGACATAAATCAATATTAAACTTGAGTGTCTGGACACTTTGTTTTTTCCTCCCAGGATGGATTTTCTCTCTACTTGTAGAACTCGTGCTCCTGCTCGTCCTTTTTGATGACCGTCTTGTAAGCTTTTTCGAAGTCTTTAGCCAGGACGATATACCTGTTCTCACGCACAGCCAACATGCCGGCCTGGGGGAGAGGTGAACAGCAGGAGGAAGCCAAACGATTAATCCAAAAAGCTGTAAATTTGTCTTACACGCAAAGTAATTATAACATTTTCCACAAGCTTTTTAAAAAGTATAAACAAACAGTGGAAGACTAAGCTCACCTCCTGACAGATGGAGTTTATGTCAGCTCCAGAAATCTTGTCTGGTCTTGCCACATCTGTTCATCAGTTAAGGTTGACTGAACACAGAGGTCTGAACATCTGAGCATTGTTTACAGCTACAGGAGCATCCAGATGATACAGCAGAACGAGCCGCAGACTCTTTTCCTCAACACTGTTTAAAATGCAAATGAACCAACTGTTTCCATTCCTGTTCGGTTTGTCGCAGACTCTTGGCGTTTCGTAGATTTGTCGTTTACCAGATGAACTTACAGCCCAGAAAAACCCGGTTCAAGGCGAGGTCAACATTCCTGCATAGCTCATAATTCTCAGTTTTCCCACAACAAAAGATAAACAATGACTTTTTCACAGGTTACCAAGAAAGGCATCTCACAGCCAACGCAAACAGATGAGAACTTAAAGCTCCTGATCTATGCACTCACACTGACTGCACGACGTGAGAGCTCGGCTCACACTTCGCGAGTTCAATCAAGACAGAAAACTGAAATTGGCAGCCATGTTTCCTTTGAAAACTCCCACAAACCACCACATGGCATCGCCCACAAGCCGGTCGGTGGACTCGTCTTTATGTTCAGATAATTGTTATTGAACAGGATTGCTGAAGCTGGAGGGGATTCAGCTTCTTTAAGTGTGGCTAAAAAACATTTTGAACCTGTAATACAGTGCACTTGTTAAAGAGATGAAGTGGGGTTTTTTCTTCATGTTTTATGAAGTCTATGAGAAGAACAAGAGAATAACCCTTCATGCAGTCTGATTCCTAATCTTCAGTGCCAAACATGATGAAGAGGGAAACGTTATTTCATCACAGGAAGCATGCCGATTACATCCTACATCCTGTATGAGAAGCCGGTGTATTATCTATTACCATGTGGACATGCTCGTAAAGAAACAAAAAGGATACAGTCCTCCAGGTCGACTTCCTCGGAGAGATTCATTTTGCTGGTGATGGTGGAGAAAATGAGACGCTTCTGCCTGCGGTCGGGCAGGGGGAACTCAATCTTTCTGTCCAGACGGCCGGGACGCAGCAAAGCCGGGTCCAAAGTGTCAGCTCTGTTGGTGGCCATGATCACCTGAGAGGGAGGAGGGTCGAAAAATTTACTCACTAAACAAACTGTTTTAATTTAGACTGAATGCACCTTTAAAGTCTAAGGTAATGGTTTAACTGATCCTTTGGAGCTGGTAGCAGAAAAGACAGACCCTCACATGAATTACAGGAAGGTGATGATGTGATTTAATAAAGAACGTGCGTCATTGCAAAATCTGCTTTTAATTAACTTTGCCCACAAAAGTGATTAAAATAGGTGCAGCAAAGAATAACTGTAAGTTGATGTGATAGAACTCACATTGTCATTTCTAGTTTGCAAGGAGAAGCCCTCATATGTCAGATCACAGCACGAGCTCGTTTAGAGCAGCCAGGGTAACAAGAAACAATGCAAAGTCCCAGTTTTACCGTTAACAACATTTGTCAAAGCATCTGCTGTTAAGAAAAAAAAAAAAAAGTCAGGAAATTGAATTCTTTACAAAAAGAAAAACCTCCTTCCAAGAAATAAGCAGTCACTCTCTTGAAACGCACGGCTCTCTTTGTGAGCTGCGTTCACATTTAGCTCGAGGGTAAAATGTGCATTTGAGGTTTTGGAGACTAAACCTTTTTGATGCCTTCTCAGCTGAATCAAACGCCATAAGGCACAGCAACAACGGCAGAGTAAATAAATGTCCCGCTGACGTGGCTTAGGCTCCATCAGCGGCTCCACGAGTCAGCAAACGCACCGAGAAGCGTATTCACTGGGGGGGAAGTTAAGAGCTTTCGTACACAGGAGGTCTTGACTCACCTTGACATTTACGTTCTGGTCAAAGCCGTCCATTTGATTGAGCAGCTCCAGTAAAATTCTCTGCACCTCTCGATCAGCTGCAGAAACAAAAACACAAAGTCAGAGGGTACAAATCCAGGTCGCTGCGCTTACAAGGAACCAACCAGGGGAACAAACATACTTAAAGAGAAAAACTTGAAAATAATGTTCTAAAACTCGATCAAATAAAACCCCCAACAACGTCCCAGGATTTTAGTCTGCAGCACATTACCTCCGGTCTGAGCATCGAAACGCTTCGTGGCAATGGCATCAATCTCATCGATGAAGATGATGGCCGGGGCATTTTCCTTTGCCAGCCTGAAGACGTCGCGCACCATACGAGGACCCTCCCCCAAATACTTCTGGACAAACTCGGAGCCCACCACACGGATGAACGCCGCTGGAGACAAAAACATGGAATTAGGTTTTTTTTTTTTTTGACTGCTTGCACATTGTGATAGATCAGAGTTAAGGACACTTTCTACTGCACATGAATTCTACTTGTGAAATGATGTAGTCAATGATTACAGTCTGAATTCATCTTTTGTTGTTAGGGTGTGTGTGTGTGTGTGTGTGTGTGTGTGTGTGTGTGTGTGTGTGTGTGTGTGTGTGTCCAACTTCAGAGTAACAACCATTGTCTGTTCTTTGGTTTTATACATCGAGTTTAGAGATATATAATATCTGAACTTCCCCCTCACTCTTCAGCAGCAGTCATCTCTTCATCCACGCAGCGTTGTGTATTTGACCTCATTATTAAACTTCTTACTTTCTAATCCTTTCCGTGAACCACTGCCATCTTTGGAATGACAACTTCAAAGTTATGTTTATACAAACCAGTCTACAATTACAAGTGCACCTTATATCTGTACTCTTCCTCCAAAGGAGGCGGGCCGTTTTCTGCTCTGGCTCTTCAAAACCCACGTGCGGATCTCACACCAGTAAAATCAACTTTGAATTATTTATTTTCTAAAGGCCTTCTTATAGTTCTTGTTTTATCTTTAATTCATTTTTACTTTAGTCGATCATTGTTTCCCATTTGATTCTACATGTCTTCTCGTATTATTGCTGCATTTGTGGTTTTATCTGGGATCTGTCATAAATCTTTTATACATTTTGAACTGCAGCTCCTGCACAGTAGCACCTTGACCTCTGGACAGTAACACTTACGGCTCTATGATAAGCTGGATTACCTGTAGTGTGGTGTGCCACCGCCTTGGCCAACATGGTCTTTCCACAACCTGGAGGTCCGTACATCAGGACCCCCCTGGGAGGGTCGATACCAATCTAGGAAAGGAAACAGACCAGACTCATAAAGTATCTGTTTCTGAGAAAGAAAACCCCCGTTACGCTCATCTCTTTGAGAAGTTTTAAATGCATGTAAAAGGAGCATCTCTTTGAAATGTCTGACCTGTTTGTAGAGTTCAAAGTGGGTGAGCGGCAGCTCCACAGCTTCTCGGACTTCCTGCTTCTGAATGTCCATACCGCCGATGTCTGCGTACATCACATCAGGCTTTTGGTCTGTGAGCAGAAGAAGAGGGGGAAGTTATCACAGCTTTACTTTTTAAATATTGTTCACTTTGTAAAAGACCAACAAGATCAAGAAAAAGGTTGAGGTGTGTTTTAATGGTAGGATCTGCATCTACTGATAGAATCGAGCACTTTTACTCAAGACTTGTGTGGAAGAGAGAGATGTGTGCAATAAGCCAACTTAACGATTACAATCGTCACCAGAACTGATAAGATTAACTATTTATTCAAGTTTGTTTAATTCAGGCTCAAACGAGGGTCAAATGTTCTATGTGAGTTGTAATGCAGCCGCCCTTCACTAGCCCAGGCTGTAGCTCCAGCCGTCCTGCCACAATGCTCTACAACCTGGATGTATACAAGTACAACGAAATGGATGCTATCTCGTAGTAGAGTGAAGAGCAGTGTCTTTTGGAAATAAACATGGAAATAAAGTTGTGTGAAGTTAAAAGGAGCGCAAGAGTAACCATCACGAGCATGTGGATGGATGTTAGCACAACTAACAAATCATGGTTTCCAGTCTGAATTTAACATATGCATTTAATGGACAGGTAAGCTAGTCAATGAGCACATCACCAGCACAAATTATAAGTTTGTCTTGTTCAGGAAGCTCTTGAAGCGTTTCTGGAAACGGTACGGTAGCAAGCGTCTTACCAGAGGTCAGCATCATGATGCTGCTGTCAGCTTCAGGAGGGAGAACATCCACCAAGGCGTTGCTGTGCTTGTGCAAAGCCACTGAGGCGTTGGGCTTCAGCAGCTCTCTGTCGATGGTGCTCAAGATGCGCACGTAGTAGTTGGATCCTGAGAAGAAAGAACTCATTACACATTTAAAACGATGAAGCGCACACTGAATAATTCACATTTGACAGAACATTTCCTCCAGGTTCTCTTAAAAGACTGAAAGGCAGCACATGGTACAACATTTAAATATACAGCTTGTATGCATCATCTGCCATTTCATTCATTTTTAATTCTTAGCTTGATCTAGTCATTTATTTATTGCCAAAGTCTGTATTTTGTTCATACTATATTATTTTCTATCCATCTCTTGGAATTTTAATGATGCATGAAGAGCATGATTACGAAACAGAAAATCTGTAAACTGGTCAAGAGTCACGTCTTTTAAAAGGACAAAACACTAAAAACAACACATTTCAATGTTTTGGTTGCAGACTAGATAGATAGATAGATACTTTATTGATCCCGAAGGAAATTCAGGACTAGAGGACAAGAGTAACATCTGTTTGGACCAGGTTTATATTTAGAGAGTCCATTAAGTTAAAATGCCATAAAAAGTAGTCACATCTTCTGGTAAAATGTTCTCATTCTGAAATTCCTCAAGTCTTGCGATGCACGTAATGCAGGCTCCCTGCTGCTACAGGCACATGATGGTTAGCAAATGGCACGACCAAACACGAGTTCTATTAATGTCTTATGCTCCGTCTGATGGCTTGGTTCTGTGTGCTTTAATCACAGGTCCAGGTTTGTCTCTTTTTTTTTTTTTTAAGTCTTTTTTTGGGGGGGCTTTTAGAGCTTTATTGATAGGACAGTGGATAAATGAGAGCTGATGACAACATTCGTGAAAAGAGCCGAGGGTCAAACTTGAACCCTGGTCACCCACTTGGAGTTGGACAGTGTCCGTGCACGGGCCCTGCAGCGTTACTCCGAGGTGATCCAGCTTCCCAAAGACTCAAATTTTAAGACTTGTGAAGACATGTGATGTGCTGTGTGGTACGTTAGCAGATTTTCTCCAGATTTATATCAAAAACTATTTTAATATGCAGAAATGTTTTTGTAGGTTAAACAAATAAATATATGCAGTCTAAATTTCAGCATGTTTTTTTTATTTCATTTTGAAGTTACCTGTAGTGGAGCCAACAATGGCTGTGTTCTGATCAACAGCTTCCAAGAACTGGCCAATGACCAGTGGTATGCTCTGTATCCTCTTCACCTCCTCCTGAGCATGCAGGAACTCCTTCTTTAGATTTTTCTGTTCATCTTTGATGTACTCCTCCTGAACCTCCAGGAACTCCAGCTCCTGCTGCAGCTTCTGCAAATACACCACAAAAAAGGAGAAAAGGTGAGCGGCTCCAGATGAAAACACTATAAATCTCAGAGCAGACCACAGTGAATTAGTGCGATTAAACAATCACAATATAAAAAAAATATGTTTGGTAGAAAGAACTAGAAGGGTGCTCAAAGACAGTCTGCAATAATCCAGTCTTCATATAAATCGTTTGAGAGTGTAATTTAAAACTGATTAGACAGAAGAACTTTATTAATCCTGCGTGGAGTAAATTCAGGTTTTACACATTGTTATTGAACATGCTACACACAAGCTGCAATACCCACACACACTGTGGACAGGCACCTCTACGGCTATCAGAACAAGATTTTTAAGACTGGATCCGCAATGAGACACAAACCGACAACCCTCCAGTTCCCAACCCAAAGAACCTGCAGAATGAGCTAGAGAACTGAGGTGTCAGTCAATGAAACCGCTGTGTTATAAATGTACATGGCTTCATGTTTCAGACCTTGTATCTGCTGTAGAGGTCCTCAAGATCTTCTGGTTCTGGGGCCAGGAAGGACAGGCCTGTCTGGGGTCTGGATGTCAGTACTGCCGGCATGTCTTCCTGTGAAGGTCACAGCAGACACACAAATAAAATGTTTATTTAACACTCAATAACATGTCCGTCTTATATACGTGAATAACTTGAAGCTGCACCACATGCAGATTTAAAGTTGTTGTCTTTTTCTGCAGAAACTTCTCGATGTTACATTTTTAATTACGTCTCGGGGACAAATACGTTTTTTTATTTGAATTTTGACAGCAAATCAAACAGTGACAAACACAAACACAAGCTAGCATTAGCTCGTAAACAGCTAGCTCATCTTCATGGTGCTCACGTGAATACAATCTGAAATCTTAAAGAGATTTACGAAACACAGACGAACAATAAAACCTTCCCACGATTCCGTACAGAACATATTCCCATATGTTTGGTTTTATCAAATCATTTAACATAGGAACAAGTCGTGCTAATGCTAGCAGCTAGCTAACGTGCATGATAAGAATGAATCGGCAGGTTTTTACATTTCAGCATCTTTAACGAGCCGAAAACAAAACTCTTCACATTTAACGACTCGTAACCGCGAGCAGCGACACGTGAAAAGATAAATATGTACAAAAGCCTACCACAGAAACTCTGCAAACAAAATTAAGAGCAACAAAAAACAGGAAACAATGTCACTGAATCATACCGGGATCTTTTCAACAGCTACGATATCCTCCATGTTGAAATATAAGCCTTCCGAGTGACGTCAAGACGCGAAACGTCAGAAGAAGGCCCTATGGGTAATGGAGTTCTTTCCCCACAACATGTCGTTTATGTCAAAGATTAAAGTGGTTTATTTTTTTTAAATCCTCCTTTTTTGTTCCTTATTTTGGGGTTATTTTTTATACTCTACGGCGGACATTTTGAAAGAACGACTCTTTCATCATCTTATCCTATTTCTTTGTTTAACCAGACTATTTTTGGATTTGTAGGCTAAAGTCTAGTACACGTTCTCAGAATGTATTAATATCATAAAATGTGTAATACAGCCTAGAATACCCCATATGATGCCTAATTAGTTAGTTAGTTAGTTAGTCATTAATTAATGCGTTAACTCATTTATTCACGCATTTATAAATGCAACGCTTTAAACTTTGTATTTTAATCTTTAAACAAACCCTTGTATGTGTCATTATTTAAAAGTCCACACGAGGGTGCCAGTGCACATCTCTGTCAATGTATTGATTTATTTGTAGGCATGCACCGGCAAGCGGGGAGTACCGGTGAAAGGCATGCATTTTAGAACCACATGCACCTTGTAAAGATTTTTCAAACACATTATATTCATCCTTTCTGACTGTTCATGATAATATTAATCCAGGCAGAGCTTTAGTCACAGCACATTTTCTTCAAGATTTGTAGTTGAAGTTGTTCTTTTGAAAAAAAAAAGATTTCCCGAACGTGTGATAAAGACGTAACTACATTTGACAAGTGGGTGTGAAGGTGTCATGTTCTTGTTGCAGAGCAGGTGGGCTTGTGTTGCACAGTGGGGAAACATAAACGGCTTCATCCTCACACCCTACAGCGGTATGGCAGCTCTAAATCTCAGTCTCATGCTAAGTCAAACAAAAAAAAACTGGTAAAAAAGAAAGTTATCATGGCATACAGCTTTAAAGATGAGCAGGGGAATGGTTAAAATCATGTTAAAAGTTTGTTTAGCTCTTGAAACAAATTTAAAAAAGAAACATCACCCCTTGCCTGCTTGCTCACTCTGGAGCTTTTATTGTCAGGGCCTTCAGCAGCAAATAAAAGAGTTTGGACTTATTTTCATGCTAACCTTAAATTTAGCTCAACAGTTCAATTCCAATGGAAAAACCACAAAACTCAACCTACACATGATGGTCAATGAGAGATACTGCAGCTAAGTAAACCTTGTATGTGGGGAAGTTCTTGATTCTGAAACATATTTTTGACCAAAGGTTTTTTAATGATCCCAAACAATCAACAAAAATGAAATTCTCTTTAAGAGGACCAAACCCCCCAACATCCTGTTAACGTACTTTCAATTTCAGACAGAACTTCAATTGTAACAGTATCATTTTTAAAATGAGTAAATTTTAAAATTTATCTCTCTTTAAAATATATTGTACTCTTCGTAGAGGCCACCATTGACTTAATAAAAACAGTATGACCTTAAACCCTGAACACTTCTGGATTTTAAAGCCTATATGAGAAAGGAGTCATATCTTTAAACCTCAGAGGAAGTGTGTGTGTGTGTGTGTGTGTGTGAGTGTGGGCGTCTGGTGGTGGGGATGGGGGGATGTTCATATGAATGCACTTTTTTTGCAGAGCATGTGGCATCTTGTGTGTTTAGTCAAGAGACACTTTTGCAGTTATACTTTCTGAAATGGGTCCCAGCTTCAGACTGTCAACATGGAGACAGACACAACTGATGATCCTCTGCCTTCTGGTCTCAGGTAAGATGTATACAGGTGCTGTCATTTAGAGATTTGTGTAATTATTCTAGGGATCCTGAGTGTATCCTCATTTCTATGTAGTACATACACATAATTTCATCACAGTGTGTTGAAGCAAAAGAATTCACTTGAAGGGCATTATGAGTCTGTAAGAACATTTCTAAATTAAAGGGTAAACTTGTGACGTCATTTTCTGAAAGTGTTCAGCTTTTATTTAGGTATGGGGAAAAAAGGTAGAAGCAAGTGCTGCACTGGATCAAAAATGCTCTTCAGGAACTGGGGACACGAGTCAAATAGCAAATAAAAAAAAGTGGCCTGATAAAGTATTAAAATCCTTTATGTAACAGGGGTATGTGCACGCGTTATGACTTGACTGAGTCTTCATCAGGACATAATCGACAGAGACAAAACAGGTGCTGAAAAAGGATGTCATGTGACAGGTGTATGATACATTTGCAACGACTGATTTAAGCAGTAAATAAACAGCAAAACATATATAACACAACACAACATACCTCAGAAGTTGTTTATATGGTATACCATGAAAAAGCAACAAGTTTAGTGCAAAACACTCAAATACAACATTGTAAAATTCAAAATTTGCCAAAGACAATGCATAGATGAAAAAACACAGAGTGGAAGAAATTATGTATTCAATCTACATAGAAGTAAAGCTTCAGGGTCTGTGCAGTCTTGGAGTTTACCATCATTATATTATTTTTAGCTGTTTTATTTGGGAAAATGGAAATTTCTATTGTGGTTTCTTGGCTGTGGGTTCAACACTGTCATATCTTTTTTCCTATATTTTATGAAATTCAGCTTCAGGTAAAAAGGAGATTTGCCTCTCAATGGATTTATTTATCTATTTTTTGCTTTATTAATCCTGAAGAAAAAAAATCCACCCTTTTTGCATTAGAGATGCATTAATAGAGGGATGTCAGTGTGAGGGGGCTGAATAGGGACTGGTGCCTCAAGCAGTTTGGGTTTTTGTCCCTTGCTCAAGGACACTTGGGCAGCATTTTAAAGCACCTCGTCCTCAGGTGTCCTTCATTCACATGGACCAGAACAAACTTCAATCAATTCAAACTAAATTTAAAAACCTTTCTGTTTCATGCTATTTGGACTGTGCTAACTTTGTTTGGCTACTTTAATTTTGGACAGCGATCAGACACAACATCCAGATCATTTGGGAGGAAAAAACTAATATGCAAGAAATCCTTAGATGGTGACCATCAGAAGAAACAAATTCCATTCAAACACATTCAGACACCACTAATGAAGCAGAGGGAGCAAATCGGGGTTAAGTGTCTTGCCCAAGGACACATCGAACTTGTTGATGCAGGAGATGGGGATCAAACCCCCAACCTCCCAATAGAAAGAAGACCGACCCTCCCTACACAGGAACAGCTGCCCCATTAATATGAAAGTGTTTTTGTACTCATTTTTGATCCTCAAACTATCTTTTTTGCTAATGATTTGCAAAATCTAAAAAATCATTCATCCACACTGTGTTAGACAAATTAAGACTTAAAATACTTGTCATGTGAAAAATTCTCTTGTTGATCAAATCTGGACCAATGTTTGAGGAAGTTGAATATCAAAAAAGACACAGATCCTTATACTCGATGTTTACCATGACAAATTCTTTGGACAATGTCAGAAGTTTCCCGTCCACAAAGACCTTTAAAGTCTATACTCACTTCTTCTCTGAGAATAAACAGTTTCATGTGTATATCTTAAAACTCTCTGTTCATTTTTGGATTTTTTTCTTCAAGCAGGAACCAATCAGGGAAACGAAACCCTGGCTTAACGCGGTATAGGCAATTCATATTAGCAAGCATTGATTTAAATATAATCTGCAGAGGTTGTGCATGAAATAACTCAACATGTAAAGTGAGCTGAGAAATTCAGCGTATTTGCTAATAATATGAGTGAGAGCTGCACAGGTAGGGGTCTGAGCATGTCAGTGGAGTGATGGTTGGGTTTGAACGGAAATGATTATAGTTAACCAACATCCTGTCCTTTTTATATCTGTTTTTCAGGCGCTTGCTCCGTGGTCACAGTCCTCCAGCCCCCTGTGATAATGTCTGCCCTCGGACAGGCTGCTGTGCTACAGTCCAAACTCGTTGTGTCTCCTGATGAGAAGCTGTTGAGCCAACCGATTCTGTATTGGGACTATTTAAAAGGAAACTCTGACATTGAGAGACTGTGGCCCAGCCTCGGGAGGTACAAGAGCCGTGTAGCATTGATGGACAGTGACAAAGACTCCTCCAACAAGTCTGTACTGCTCAAGGATGTGCAGTGGGCCGACAGCGGGGAGTACCGGTGCAAACTCTCCATCACCACAGAGAGAAGGTTCAGGATGCAGGGCACACCGACTTTACTGGTGGTTTATGGTAAATACAAGGTTCTAGATATTTTCCAGTTTCCAGGGCTTAGCAGTAAAGGCAAATACAAATATAAGCGCATGTCACATCTACGAGTTCACTACAAGCATCTGTAGGGTTTAGCTCAAGAAAAGAAACAGGGAAAAAGATTTGGTTGGACGATCAAGATAATCTGAGGCTATGACCCTAACGCAGACTGAGTTCAATGGCTGCGTTGTGTTTAATTGCATTTGCATCTTGTAACGATACGTTGTTATTTCACCTCAACACCAGCAGCACCCGTAAAGGTAAAGTAATGAAGGTCCATGACTTATCACAGCTGTGTCACTGTCCACTTTCAGACAGCATGACCTTCAACCTCACCGCTCATAACGACTCTCTGCTCGGCTGTGAGGTAAAGGTGATCAGGAATCCGGCTGTGGTTTTGTCCATTTTTTACAATGGATCCAAACTTGAAACTGGAGACTCTGGTCCAGGAGAAGCTGCTGCGGCTTTGCCCTACGTCACTCTCTCTAAGAGCGTACATGTGAGGGACGGAGGAAACTACGAGTGTCAGCTGCATCTGAAGGCAGATCTGATAACTAAAAGCAGCTTCCACTATCAATCAGGTAAATTCTCTCTATCTATGCATGCACATACCGACTCTTCCAGCCATAAATATCTTGTATGGAAACCCTCTCTTTGCCCTGTTGGTGGGTACAGAGGTTTAGTCTGTCGTGCCAAACATTTCCTTCAGTCTCCCACACTTCAACTTATTTTTAATAAAGTCTCTTATGATCTTTTTCCACCAGCAACTGACGAAGCCCGAGGTGCGAGTAAAACTGTTTCAGTATCAGTCTTACCAACGGCTGCTGGTGAGTCTCTACCACACAAGACATTTGGAAAACTATAGCACTCAATGATTATAGGTCAGATCAGATTTGGTTTGTATTGCAGGTGTGAAGGTGTTTCCAGAGCCGTGGGCCCTGTATGTT
This sequence comes from Symphodus melops, assembly GCF_947650265.1. Classification (NCBI taxonomy): domain Eukaryota; kingdom Metazoa; phylum Chordata; class Actinopteri; order Labriformes; family Labridae; genus Symphodus; species Symphodus melops. Next base: position 26,518,916 of record NC_136695.1, read on the forward strand.
TGTATCCTCATGGTGCCCATCACTGTCCTACTGTTGCTCATCACTGGAGAGAAGTGCAGAAGCTCCGTTTGTCAACATCTGGCTGGAGAACAGCGACTAAGCTTTGGAGATCTATGACAGAGGTTTCACTTTCCATCAGAAAAAAAGTCTCCCTCGACTTCCTCCTTCATCTGAAATGTGTTCATCTGCTTCTGTTTTTTTTTTTTGTTTACTTTATCTCCATCTAATGGTGGCCAAATGTTGCTGCATGAAAGTATTTTAAAGGCGCGCACACAGAAAAACACATCACAGCTTTAACTGTGCATCAACACATTTAATTCAACTACTTTTTGTTTTATCAAGATCTCAATTTATGCATTTCATCATCACAGGATTACAACTCTGGTTTTTCTGTGATTTCTCAGGAAGTCAAGAAGTGATCTTGTCAGTGCCTAAAAAACAACATTGTTATGCCGAAATAAACAGACAAAACCCATCCGTTCCTGCACACACCTCCCAACTTTCAAGACCATGCTCAAAACCCACCTCTATAAACTAGCTTTTAATACTTAACTTCTTCTTTCCCCTCTTCTCTTTCTGTTTCTCTGTCTTTTATGTTCTTCTACTGTTTTTAACTGTTTACTGTGATTTTTTTTTACATGTAAAGTGCCTTTGAGCCCTCGTAAAAGCGCTTACAAATTAAATGTATTATTATTATTATTATAAAAGAACGACATGTATCGTATGTATATGTATAGAAAGAGTAGAAAGGATAACAAACATTGTGCACAGTATGTGAACCTTTGTAGACTAGAAGGCTCTGTGATATTTTAACCATATATTAACTATAATCACATGACTGAGTTTAGCTCAGCTCTGGAGAACTTTGATTAAAATGTCTCATATATCATTGCATCAAATCTTCATCTTTTAAAAAAACAAAAACTTTAGATACTTGAGAAGCTGCAGTGATAGACAAAGTTTGTTGTTGATGTGTCTTCAATGAGCAACATTCATCCTCACTGGTATTTTTGCTCTGATTGAGTTGAATCCAAATAGCTACAAAGATGAAAACAGGGAGGTTTGGTGGAATTAGGGACAGAAGAGTCATTCACACATTTGCACAATATACACATAAACACACACACGCACACACACTCAGTGAACGATGCATGTTTAAGGACCCACACAGGGATTCAATCAGCACAGTAATCCTCACTACTGGCAGAATGAAATGGCCAAGGGATCAGCAAACACACACACACACACACACACACACACACACACACACACACACACACACACACACACACACACACACACACACACACACACACACACACACACACACACACACACACACACACACACACACACACACACACACACACACACACACACACACACACACACACACACACACACACGCACACACACGCACATGGAGGACATTTTCCCCTCTGAGCTGAGTCAAAGGAAAAAGGCATCACACCTGCACATCCACCTACATGTGGATTTAAATACTTAATGGTATTTTGTGGGTATCTTCTTCTCATACAAGAAGTAAAATGACAGCAAACTGTGTACCTCACTGAAAATAAAGGTTTCTATCACTATGTCTTATTTAATGGTTATAAATGTCCGGTCCGGAGATTGAAAAATGAACATAGTCTCAATGACATCACCCATAGGGGATTTTTTTTAAATCTCACAATGGTGTTACCATATTGAATTTTTTTCGGTCGACCAAGAGACAGACAAAGAGTTGGAGATGAGGTGGGCTTTAAGCCTCCTCGCACACTGCTAGCCTTAATTTCTTGGGACAATAAGTTGTATTCAATGTCATAAAAGCACAACAGAAACATGAAACCTGCACTGTTTATTGAAGCCATTCTTTTCTACTTTCTTTGGTTTGTTTTGTTACTCTTAAAAGCACGATGTTAAAGTTACTTTGTCTTTTGTTGTAGTCATGTTTAACTGTGAACACAATCATTGGTCACAAAAGAAAGCTAATGTTTGACAAAACAACAACACACAGTGTGAGAGACTTTGTTTTATTTAAGGCTTTCTCAACTTTGAACCCCCCACAAGGATCACCTTCAATCAATCTAATATATTTTTATTTGTAGTCTACAGTTTACCTTTTTATGTCTCACTTCTGACTTTTGTTTTACACTTTGTTGTCTTACGCTCTTAACACATTAATTGCCATTTGTTTTCATCCATTTAGGCTTTCAATCCTTGAATCTTGTTTGTTTGTTTTGAACAGTTTTGAACTGTGTGTTTTGACTTTAATTACATGAGTTATGTCGTAAACCAAAACTATTAATTAAATGTGTCATAGCTCAGTTAAGACGTCACAGTGTTCAAATGAGAGTGTTTGAGTTACATCAGTGACCTCACTGTTTTCTTGGCAAACACGTGGAGTTTTTTAAGGCTAAAAACCGAAAATGACTGTTGCCATAACAACGGCTCGATACCTCCGTCATTCCTCCTCTATCTCTCCATCCTTCTTCTCTGCTGCTGTGCATCACACCCTACCTCCTCCTCCTCCATGCATGCATGCACCTCCCCTCATCTCCAGTCTGATTAACGCATGCAGCGTCCTCGTGCCGACACGCCGTCATTTCTGGAGGTTTTCGTGCGCGTGCACGTCCCTTTCGCGTTTTTATTTTTTTTATTTTTTTATTTTTAACACCTCGGTCTGCTTCTCCAGGAGGAATACACGGGTCACTTTACCGCAAACAATAATACCAAGAAGGAGGCTTCCTCTGCTTTCTATCTTCTTGGTCTCTCATGGTTCCCCGGTGTGAGAGAAGAGCCACAACCAGGATCTGACAGCCTGAAGCGGGATGGAAGCCGTCCACCTATGACCCATCATTAAGGAGAGATGTTTTAAAGGGTTTCTGTTCACAGAAAACAGCCGGATTTGCTTCTTAAAGCGTGATTTCGTTGAAGAGGTGACAGGTAAAAGGGACGCTAAGGTGCTGCATTTATGCGCTCATTAAAAAATGTGCAGGTGCATCTTGCGAAATCACTGATTACAAATTTGTTGGCTTCAAAAATATTCTCATCCTGCATTAATTCATAGTAACTTTTCGGGGAATACACAAAAGAATAGCGCACTTTTTTTTTTTTTTTGCCTCATCAGACGCACAGATAGCAGGCTGCTTGTGAATAAATCAAACCCTTCAATGCAAGTCTTTTAGTGCTGTTCAAGACTTTTGGTGCGTCATGTGGTGGAGACCCATCTGAGCCCCTCGAGCCACCTGTGCAGCTGAGCCCCACGTGCGAACAGCAGCTCAACACAGCTGGTTTCTGTGATGTGTAAACAATGCGGATGATCTCGCTTGAATAAATCAAAAGCAACCAGACTTTGTCTGAGATCACAGCCCACCGGGGGTTATCTGAGAAGATATTTGGGAGAGATTGCACAACCTGAAAGAAAGAAATAACACTTACAAGAGGCAATAATAATAAAAAAAAAATTTTTTTCTTCCAAACTCAAAAAGAGGTGGAATAAAGCAAGAGGAGTTTTCCACACTGCTTCCATTTTTTCATTTCACTCACACTGTGACTCCAGCTCCTCTCCTTTTTGGCCCTGGTCGTGACAGCAGGCATGAACGAAAAGTCAGAAATGTTCCACCGGAGGCATTTGTGCTTGCATTATTTTGACATTTAAAAACAGACTTTTTTTTTTTTTTTGCACAATCACTCCAGCTCTTTGCTTCTTATCATTCTGTGTCTTCTATTTTCTGCACAAATCTATCAGACACTTCCTATCCACGACTATCTGACTTCCATTAAGGGATAGTAGAGCACACATTGTCTCATTGTGGAGCCAAACAGTTGTAAGCAGGTCTCGGGGTGTGCCACACAGTATAAATAGTTGAACAAAGGCCCATTTTGGATTGACAAGAGGTCGAAACCTGACACTCGAGTGATTCCAGCCTGTGGAAACTCTACACGTTTGCACTGGGAGGCTGGACAGAATATAACAAAAAAAAACAAAAAAAAAACATTTCGACCCCAAGAGGGTAAAAAGAAGAACACTGTTGCTTCCACTTCTGCTCCTGCAGAGTTTTCAGGTTTTTAAGGCGATCAGCAAGAAGACCCACCCACAACTCACGTCCAGCTTTTGTATCAGCTGATTAAAAAAGGAGAAGAAGAAGGCGGACCACACCCAAAGTCCCTGCAGTCTCCTCCTCTCACCCCTCGGAGTTTTAATCCAGGACATCTCTGACATCTTACTGCTGGAATAGCTGTCGAGTAGATCTGTCTTGTGTGTCCTATTGGGAAGTGCGTGTGTGTATGAGTGTGTGTGTGTGTGTGTGTGTGTATGAGTGGGGGAGAGAGCGTAAGTGTATGAGAGGTGTGTTTTGACGCTGTTTCAGAGGCACCAGCGGTTTTCTTTCTCCTGTCAGGATGCCTGCACTCAAGGACCTGATGCTGCTGCTGCTGTTACCTCTGGCCTTCCTGGCACTCCAAGGTGAGTGGGCAGCGGCTGTGTTGCCTTGGCAACGCCGCGATGGCAACACTTTGGCATGCACAAGAGCATGTAATCCCCCGTCCACTGACTGTGAAGTTTGTTAGTAATGCTAAGGTGTTTTCTGATCCTCTTCTGATGTTTCCATCTCTCCGTCTACTGTCTGTCGATATGCTTTGTGTGTGTGTGTGTGTGTGTGTGTGTGTGTGTGTGTGTGTGTGTGTGTGTGTGTGTGTGTGTGTGTGTGTGTGTTGAGCTGCACATGTGTGAGTGAGTGTTTTTGATTCCATCATTGTGCTGGATTGCTCGCTAAAAGCCCAGATGTTCAGTTTTTTTTTTTTTTTTCAGAGTAATGAGATGAGGCCATGTGGCTGTGTTTTTAGTGGATGGCAAACACACACACACACACACACACACACACACACACACACACACACACAGAATGTTAGTCATGCATTTGTCCCTGTGTGTTACTTTTGGCGACCCTGTGTTCCTCTTGAAGTGTGTTCTTGTTGTCTTTTTCAGCACAGCGCTCAGATTAATAAAACGATTAATTTGCCATTGTTTTTAAATTTTTGTCACCAACACATCTAATCACCATAATAGAGTCTAACAGTTCAAAGTGAACAATGATAAAAATGCAGCAAAAGGGATTTAAACAGTTGTCTGTATCAAAACTGAATTCCCCATCTTTACAAGAAGCCATTTGCTGTCATTCTTCTTTTATGGCATGAAAAGACCCCCCCACCCCCCACCCCCCCCCCCCCCCACCCCCACCCCCTCACTTCACATACAGACACGTGTTTTTTTTTCCATTCCTCTACATGAATTAACAAAATAAATCAAGTGTATAAAGACGCAGGCAGAGGAGGCAGATTTGGAAAACTGACGAAGGTTACGCACACCGAATTGAAAGAAATATGAAGTTGGTTGCAGAGACTGTGGATCAGCTGAGGACTGAACAGAACAAAAACATCTGGAGCTAGACGCAGCGGGGATAAAGGAAGAAGTAGAGACAGGAAATTGGATACAATCTCTTAAAAATGAAGGAGCAGGAACACGTTGAGCTTGATCAAAAATGGCAGTTTGCGGATCATTGCTTGCTAAAAATAAAACAAGTTCAAGAAGTTGCTGGAAAATAGCGAAGCTACAAGAGAAGACGTTAAACGCTCTTTCACACTGAATTCAGTTTGAAGTCGCTGCAGAGGAAAGATACGATCAGATGATCAAAAATAGCCTGACCCCAAAAACACTGAAATAGATTCATCAACATTTGCAATCAAATCTCTTCAGAACAACAGGAGCAGCAGAAATGAGTCCAGAGATTGTACAGAAAATATTTGAATTCGCATGAGGAAACCTTCAGTTTGTCACTTTTCAAACAGTAAATGGACTTGACCAATCAAAGAGCTTTTACACAGCAGGTCACACATTCACACCCTGATGGTAGGGACTGCAGTGGAAAATGAGCATCACATGTGAATATTATTATTCATACACAGTTATTGGCCACCAACAAAGCAGTGGGAGCAACGAGGGGTCAGGGCTCTTGCCCAAAGACACATCATACTTTGTGGCTTCAGGAGCTGGAGATCAAACCCTCCCACGTCCCACTGAGCCAAACTGATACTCAGACACAAGCAGGTTTATATGTGACTTATAGAGGTAAAGACAAATGCTGGTTTATGAATCCCGGAGCTGAAAGTTAGAGACAAGATTTTTGTTTCCGTTTACAGTTTGTAGTCAGAAATGTATTGACCAATCACGTTTGAGCAGGAAGAGGTTGCACGCAAGATAACAGTCTGTGTGGTGAGCAGAGCAGCCTTAAAAAAAAAAAGTCTGGATTCAACTTATTGCTGATGCTGAATCTTGATTTAGATGATTTATTAATGGATATAAACAGATGAAGAAGACAGACATAAATCTGCTCTTTGATGTCCTATCACAACTCCAACTGCTCATGCCAAGGTATCCACTATCACTGGTTAACCATGAAACCAGCCTATACTGGCCGTCGGCACTAAATGCTGAAGATAAGAAAACATTGTGTCGATCCCCAGTTGGGAAATTCAGGAGTAATGGTGGGCGGATGATATTAGGCTGCTTCAAGGAGTGATGTGTGAGGAACCAAACAGAGAAAAGAGATAAATACATCAAATAAAAGGTTTTCCTTTCAAAACATTTTAGGATAATCAAAATAATCTCTGTGTGACATTTAAAAAAAGGTTTAATATTGGGTCCAGTATAAAAGATGACAAAGAGCAGGAAGTAAGCTGACAGGCTCGAGTCGCTGCTTTAAAGCTTGACCACAGGCTCATAAAGCCTGATGCATCTGACGCTCACATTAACTAATGCAGCGGCAGAGAGACTCTTTGTTTCTGCAGGCACAGCACGCAGCCATTTAGTCTGCAAATGGTCTCCAGCTCGGCCTCAAGGTCAGAGGAGATGGCTGTAAACAGGATGTTTGAACAACCACACCATCTCCTCCGTCCCGAGCCAATTAGACGTCAGGTCCACTCCATCGCTGCACCTCTGCCACTGCGTCTGCACAGATTGAAAATCACATTACGGAGAAGCTAATCATTCTAAGTGGCAGAGCATAAATGAATTATAACTTCTCCAGCAATGAACAGCAGCATGATTTTTAAAAAACCATCAAGTCTGATTTATGGTTTCTGATGTGTTGGGATGCTGTTGGAACTCGTTACAGATAAGGGATCCAGTTCTCACAGGTTTTGTTTTTCTGGTTGTTCTTCCAGTTAAATCATTTGATATTATCTACTCTTTAAACTTGTGTGTGACAGCAAAAGTCTCTGCGACACTCATACTAGATATGTATACTGGATGGATTTGCCTCAAACAGTCACCAGGCGTTGAGAACAATATACCCTGATTGATGCACTCCTTCAAAGGTCTGAACAAAACCGTGCGGGTGATTTCTTAGAAACTCAAACAGTCCCTCATTTGTGCTCGAATGTGCAGCTGCTGTCAGAATCTGCACTGAATCTGACTCTGAAAAAGAGTTGAAGTCTCATATTTTTAGGCTTCTTTAATGATCGATTTTAACCCTCAAATCTGGAGCAAGATACTGTGTCGCGACCTGATTGCAGGCTGCGTGAGCACACACACAGCTGTGTGTCAGAGGTTTGTGAGGTTAAAGAGGGGTTTTAAAAAGGACAGCAAGACTACAGTTTATCACTAACACGTTTGTGCTTATTACTTAATACATGTAGGTATCACACTTTTCATGACATGTGGGGGTCATGTGTAAAATATAAATACTAAATACTATGTACTGATGGGCGGGTGTGTTGTAATTGTCAGGAGGCTTAAAGGTCCTGACACACCAAGGAGACAGTCGGCCCGTCGGTGAGCGGTCGTTGCCTTAGTTTTTGCAGTTTGTCCCGTTGGCTTCAGTTGGGTTTTTTTTTGGCTGATCCCACGTTGAATCGGCGTCCGCAGTGACTGGTGCAGTTGGTGAGAGGAACACTTCTGATTGGCTGTTCAGATAAGCTAATCAGTGGACAATTATAGACAGTGAGGAATAAAGCTACCTGATAAAGAGAGTTTGATTGCAGCTTCAATTCCAGCATTTTTAAGATTTTGTATTAATGGTACAAATCCCAACATCCTGGACACAAACGGACCAATGAGAAGAGAGATATGAAGCTCGTAAGTGCTGTCACTGCTGCGACGTTTCATCAGCTCTGATGACGCACTTCTTCCCCCCACTCATACACTTACCTCAGTGAGGTAGTGCTTCTCAAAATTGCATGCGTGTGTGTGTGTGTGTGTGTGTGTGTGTGTGTGTTTCAGAGCGGCACAAGGGCAGACGAGGACATGAGCACTTTATGAATCAGGACATGCAGAACATTTTGTGTTTGTGCAGAGAGTTTTTAAAATAATGGACAAAGAGGGCTAAATATGTGATTTGAATAGATTGGAGACAAACTCACAGAAAGACAGGACTGAGCGAACGTCTGTTTGCTCCTTCAGCACCACGGACAGTGCCGTGGATTCATCGATAGATAGTTCAAGGCCGTGTTTCAGTCCGTGCTCAAACCTCGGTCAGATAAAGGATCAATGCAGAAGGTGGAGCAAACTAATATATTTAGATAAGCTGCCCTTCCCTTCCACTGAACTCTCTGTGCTAATAATCTTTGTCTGTCACATCTAATGAGTAGAACAACTGTTGTTGCTTCGATCCTGAACAGGAGAAGTTTGGAGTAAATTGAGCTTCATTCAGACAGAGGGGAGCCAGGTCATTTTATGAACCTTTCTCCTTCTCTCGATCTCTTTTTCTGTAACTCTGGCAAGATATTTAGAGTTGTTCTGTTGAGTTTTATTGTTGATTATTTGTCTAAGTACACTTTTCAGTGTTTATCGAGTGAGGGCTCTGGTAGTGCCCCCTGTATGGAGGCTATGAGCCAACAAGTGGGCGGCTCGGGTTCAAATCCGACCTGTGGCTCAAACCCCACACTTCATCCCTGGTCTCTTATTTCTGGATGATTAATACGCAGGAGGGAAGTGTTAAGCTAAGGTTTCATTAGGTACGCAATCGACAGAGTTGAATTAAATTCGTCAAAAGTTTGGTCTCATGACTCACCGATGATTTTCTTTTGCAGGTTTTGATTGTGCTCGTTTAAAAATCACTGGATTTTAAGATTAAAAAAATACATATTTTAAAACGTTGCAATTCAGCAGATGAATCAGGTATTTAAAGAGAAGCTATCATGACAGAAAATACTGTAAGTCAGTGAGTCCTTAAGCTTGTTGTATCCTCACAGATGTGGCTCTTGTTACCAGCTTTAAAATGAAAGAGTCTCTCACCGAGCTGTTTGTGTCGGGGCTTTCATTGTTCCAGTGGAAAGTGTGCGGCTCACTTTGTGTTGAGGGAATTGTCACGGATACTTTACATTTCCCCTGGTTGTGTGTGCCCTCAGTAGGGGAAGTGTGTGTTTATGTCTGTAGTCACCCACTAATAAAAAAAAGCCATTGTGTACCTCGCCATTTTTTGTTGTTGCTTATGTTTTTCTTCCCTATCTCCTTCTTAAACAGCCTGTTCAGATAGACTGTATCCATGATTGTTTATTTTGTATTCCCTTGTGCTCCCGGTGAAATGCTAAGCTAGCTGACCTCAGTGGGTGGATGGTCTTTTGTGCAGCTAAAGCTATAAGTCCGTCTTTTTTGCTGGGTAGGCATCAGGGGTGTTCAGATACTGATATAAGGGATTAACCAGCCCCTCCCTCAGGAAGCAAAAACTTCTAATCTGCAATTTCTGGAATATCCGTTGCATAATCCCAAAGCCCAGATCCACAGATTATGCAATGGCTTTGCATGTTTGATGGTCAGTATGTTTGTATCCTGCTTCTTGTTAGTGCTGAGGCAGTGTGGTGACTCACTTTGGATGTGCAGCTTCTTTTGCGTCTGCTTGCATATTTGTCTCTTCCTCTCTCGTCTGCTGTCTTCTCGCTGTCTTCTTTACTCGCCATCTCATCTTAAGACCGTCAGCAGCCCCCCTGCTCACATTGCACAATCTTGCCTCTTGCTTTGTCACAGACCTCCCTCACAGACTGCCTTTCTCTCTGTGTGCTGTGTGACTGATTTTCGTTATTGTCATACAACTACATGTCTCACTTTAGTCTTACTAACTTAAATTAATTCCCTGTTGTAATATGTGCTCTTACATTGATAGAAGTCAATATTCCAGCCATCTCAAACCCTGCTGTGTTTTTCTGCATGCCAAGTCTTGCTCTTGTATTTTCTCTCCTGTCTCGTTCGGCTTCTGTCTTCTCTGTTTTCTGCACAGTAGAAGCTGACATGATCGGATCTGCCACAGACTTGAGTCAGAACATCGTTACGTGTAAATATTTGACCAGTAGATGGCTCCTACGGGGGCATGAGGTGATGAATGACTTCCATTGACCTCTATTGGCAGTCTGGATTAGCTGCAGCACTGACAGCTGGTACAGCTTACATCAGCCTGTAATTATCACAAACAATCAAGTCATACGTGTAAGACACAAGTAAGCTAATTTAAGTAGACATCCACAAAAAAAACAACAGATAGGTCTTTTTCACTTTCAAGTATTAGGGAGGTGCACCTGGTCCTTCAGCGGTTCAGGAGCAGTGCAGATGTGTGACTCAGGTCTGTGTGTAAAAAGTCTGGAGCTCCTCTGCAGAACCTCAGAAAACCTGAAAACCCAGAACCTCGCCTTAACTGGACCCAGTTTGACAGGTTCAAACATTTGAAGCGTTCCTCTCTTGAGTTAGCAGGTCTCAGGTTAGTGTTCATGCTGGTTTTTACCAAATCTCCAGTGTTAGATATTCACTATGTTCTGAGAGCTTCCTCACTAAAACAAAACAGCCCAGCCAGAAACTATTGACTCAAAGCTAATGTTATGGGAAAGGGTACATTACAGGTCACATATTATGCAAAATACGCTCTACCATGTTTTCCTAATACTGTATGTGTTCCTAGTCTGTCTAGTAACCCCCAAAGATGAGAAAAGTCCATCCTCTCCTTTTTGGGAGCTCTGAGACTTATTGTCATACGTGTCCACATCATACTCCATTTTCATCAGTCTAAAAACAGTACTTGATTACTTGCTTGACCTTGGATCTGATATAAGCACTCATGTGAGTAAAGAGCAAGTTTTGTAACCTCTGTTAAGATCAACTTAAAGCCCATCACCAGGACTGAAATCCGTTGCCAACAGGCTCGGGTTCAGAGGTTCTCAGGTTTCTGCTGGGTTTAAAGTTCAGCGTTTGTTTGAAACACACAGCTGCACCTTTTGGTTTAATGCAATAGAACATGTGTGCATTAACATTCAAGTTAATTTTCAGAAGCTTGTGGAGACTAAAACTGTTTTCTTAACTTTCTGCTCCTTTCCCCCTTTCTCTCTCTCTCTCTCTCTCTGCAGTGCATCAACCAGCATTTTCCCTCCTTAACCCCCCCCCCCCTCCCCCGCTATAGTACAAATGCCTGTTAATACTGAAGCGTTTTCTAACTTTCTCTTTCTTCCCTTCCCTGCTTCATCGCAGTGTGTTGGCATCTCTATTTGTGTCCTTCTTTTTGGTGTTTGCAATGTTTGTATCCCAGGGAGTCAGACCTCTGTTACACGTGTGTGTGTACATGACGCCAAGGACGATGAAGCCCCTGTGAATCTCAACCCGAACTTTGAATGATTTCAGTCCGCCTTGAACTCATCTGATCAGCGTTGTGTTTCCTTTCCTCTTCCTCATCTTCCTTCCTTCCTCCCTCCCGGTCTTGCAAATCGAAACAAAAGCAACCCCAGAGGTGAAAGTTGAGAATTGCACAAGATCAGTGGTTGAGAGCCATGCTGAGGCCTCAGTGGAAACTGCAAGGTGCAGTGTCAGAAAGAAACATTTGGAGTTACAGGTGTGTAACTCCCGGTCGATGACAAGTATGTGTCATGTGATGATGGCATATATAGACTCACACTTCTATATATGAATTTAGCTCAGTTACCAATTGGCAGAATGCAATAAATTACTATTACTCACTGCAACCTCTTTATTTCCGCTCACTTTCAGATTTTTACTCTGAAAATAAAATTGACAATAAAACTGAAAAACAAACAAACATTAAATTCACAAGTATCGAAGAGCTGAAATGATGAGTGGAAATAAAATGCAAGACAGAAGCTATGCCCGTTACAAAAGAAAATAAAACACGCATGCAATGACCGAGTGGAATAAGCACCCACAAATACAAAAGCTGCAGAAGCTAACATTGTTTTGTAACATGCTGTTTGGACAGCTTGCCTGCAAGCACTGAGATACTGGAAATAAAACAGAGCTCAGCCAACGCTTTCCCTCAAAGTCATAGGAACATGAAAAGAAGAGAAAAAAAACAAACCACAGCTCTTACCTCTGAAGCCTGCGACCTGCAAATAGTCAAAGGGCAATAACAGGATTCAGCCGGTTCCTGACTGAGAGTTCTTCATCCTTTTCACTCTGTAGCGCCCTTGTGCCGTGGAGCCTGCGTGGAGGTGGACTCGGAGACGGAAGCCGAAGTTGACAGCGGCTTCAAACTTGGCTGCATCTCTTGCAAAATGAGGGCCGAGGTGCCTGCCGAGGCCTACGTTGAATGGTCCTTCAGGGCCTCCAATGACAGCGAGTTCTCCCCTGTGAGTATTTATTCAAAGGATTTGAAAAGAGGCATCAGTGCGGATTTTTTCTCTCTCAAAAAAACAGACATTGTGTAATTAAGCTGATTTGTCTGCTTGCAGAGACGCATCGAAGACTGATGGATGTAACTCATATTAAACGTAAAGGAACGAGAACATCTGCACACTTCCTAACAAAAAGTGTCCCGTACTGACAAGGTGCTAAAACAAAGTCCCTATGAAGCTCCTGTGAGGAGTTTTTTGACTAGTTATGAAAGAGACTCAAATGAATACTGATGCTTCTTTATAAGCTAAAAAACCAACAAGAAAACTACATTTAATTGTAATTGAATGACCTTTGAAGAGGTATTTTTCAAGCCTGTAACCACTCCTGGAGTGTAAGGTGGCAGACTTTTTACATTTTCTGCAACAACATGAGAGTTTTGTCGTAACGACACACCACCTACGAGAGAGAAACAAGAGAAAGTAAAAACCAGCACAAAGCCTCAAACACACCCATCACTAGGCTTCTTTTTTTTCTGGGAAACAGATGTAATGCATTTATTATGAGAGAGAGCAGAATGTTGCATTTTTCATGATGGCCTCTCCCCCCCCCCGCCCCCTCGTGTAGCCAGCACTTACACTAACATAAAGACTTCACCAGGCAAAGCAAAGAGGCCATTACGGCATGTAGTCGAAGCAGGAGTGATCCCATTAGTCCGTTTGGGAAGCGTATCCACTAATTCAGCAGAGAGTGCAGAGGAGAAGCCATAACTGCAGCTCAGTCGATGCAGAGAACCAGCAGCAGTGAGAGGTGGAGACTGCGTGTCTGTTTCCACCAATATGACAGGAAAACTTCACAACCAATTCGTTTGACACTCACAACATGTGTGTGCAGGGACATAAAAACATGAGCAGGGGAACAGACTGTAAAAGAACGTAACCCACAATGACAGTATGTTGGACATGCAATGATCCTAAATAAAGAAAGAATTAAAAAAGCAGGGGAACAGTGTCAGTGGCATCAAGCTTTACTGTATACATCTTAAATCATTATGTCATTGATGCATCAACAACAGGCAACTTCAAACAATCCCTCAACTAGTGGCGTAGTCAGCACAACACTAACCGAGACGATGACATACCCGAGACCGCAGTTCTCCGAGATCAAGACCAAACCAAGACATTTAGGGGGAAGGTTGTGGCCGTAACTAGGGGATTATAGTTATTCATTAATTAAAGTTCTTCATTAGGGAAGGGGGGATCAATGATGATGACTTGCTAGCGCTGTGATGGTCTTGAACGGTCGTGATTTAAATCCCAGAGTCCGCCTCGTCCGAAACAGAGACAAGACCTCGTCAAAAATGCTTTCAATTTCAAGACGAGAACAAAAAGTGTTCTCAGTCTCGTCTTGAGAACAAGACCGATTTAAAGTCCTGCACAACACGAGCTTCAACTTTATTTTCTTTTATGACTCATTTGTGACTTGCTTTTAAAGATCGACACTTTCATGAGCAACACATGAGACCGATGATATCCATAGTGAGAGAGGACTAACACGGCGTCGTTCTGTTTGGGAGGTTTTCTCGCTTATTGCAGGACTCGTCTTGTATTATAAATCATGTTGGAAGCATATTGGGATACGTATTACAGCCTGTAAGATGTTAGAGACACATTAGTACATGCAGGTAGACTTAACACTCAAAGCAGTGCTACTCATATATTTGCTGTTTCTTGTCCTGTTGGTGTGCAGGCAGTGTTTCATAACTAAGAAACACTGTTTTACAGTCAAATGTATCTTGCTGTGAAATACGTTAAAAAGGTTTTTTTCTGCAGCATGCTGTTCTGTTTTTCTCCTCCAGTTATTTAGCTATGCAAAGGGATCCCACTCGATCAATGACCCGCGCTTCGAGGAGCGTCTGGAATGGAAAGGCAGCAACAACACAGCAGACATACAGGACGGCTCCATATACATCCGCAATGTGACCTTCAACGACTCTGGGACCTACCAGTGCACGTTCCACCGCACTCTCATGTACAAAGAGCACACGTTTCCAACCAAAAACAACAAGACTATCGTCCTGAATGTGGTGCCAAAACGTAAGGACAATTATTGGATCTTAGATAGAGGACGAGGGACGGAAAAAAAACGAAACAAAAAAAACCCCCAAAAAAACATTTGTAGGCGTGATTTGATTTTAGCGTTTAACATATCGAAGAATGGATCGAAGCTGGGTTTAAATAAAAAGTACTCTGAGGTGGCGTACCACAAGGTTTGATGCTCGGTCCCCTGAATGTCCACAGTTGAGTTAAATAAATGTGGATTGTTTTTCTTTCTACCAGACTTGGAGGAACATCTGAAAATGTAGCTTGAAAAGATTTATTAGCGATCAAAGTTAAGAGCTTCAGGAAGCATCCTCAAAAAATCTGATGAAAAAGATGCTTTCATAACTATTGGAAAAACTAATTGGAAAATCAGCTCATATTTCTTGTTTCGTTAAACTCATTAAGAAGCTTACTTGATGTAACGTACTTGAATTATCAGCAGGAATGATATATTATCCCACACTGTAAATAAGAAAAGCAGGATGTGAATTATTGAAGGCTTATCTTTTTTTTTTTTTTAAGTATGACAAAGGGAACCCTCATCGATTACATGTTTAACATTTAATGTTATCCAGTTTCCATAAGCACACTGACATTATATCTTACCTTGCCTCCCTCTGGCTCTGTAGTGACAAGGGGAATTGCATCCATCTTGTCGGAGGTGATGATGTACGTCTCCATCGTCGGGCTGCAGCTTTGGCTCGCGGTCGAGATGATTTACTGCTACAGAAAGATTGCAGCAGCAGGAGAGGAAGCTTTGAGAGAGAGCACGTGAGTTAACACTAAAAACACAAAGACGCCAGATCCTCTTCAGTGTCAGACCTTCATTTTCAAAACCTACAGAGCCGTCCAAATGTCCTCCTGATCTCCCACCACCTGTTTTGACACTAGTTGTTCCATCCTGACAAAAGCCGTTTCAATCTGCTCTTTCTAATATAACAAACACTTTCACTTTTTCCACTTTGCTCTGAGAGCTTGTTCTCATTCTGATCTTCACTTTCTGATCTTTCCTTCAGGGCCGAGTATTTAGCTATAGCATCTGAGAGTAAAGACAATTGTGCAAGTGTCCAGGTAGCAGAATAGCACAGGTAGGTCTGGATTCTCACTCGACTTGATGTCGCCGCTTTTTTCTGTGTTGATTTATTGGTGAAAGTAACATTTTCTAAGCCTCGCTTTTATATTTATTAAATAAAATCTGTTTTTATGCGTTGCACAGAAATATTTATTATAAATATAATAAGCTGTATCTTGGACCGAGATATTATTATAAAAAAAAAAACTAGGTTGTTGACATCCCATAAACAAGAATATATTTTTTAAACAGAGCAAAGTGTTTTCTAAAAGCCAGCGTACATTTATCTACAGGAAGTTGATGTGAGGCTTCATCATTAGGCATCTTTACCTAATTCCTAGTTTCTTCATGTTTTTTGATCTTCAGGTCGAGACGTCTGCTTCCTTGAGGAATCTCACATCCACCTCAACGTCCTCTCCTCTCACTTGTCGCCCACAATCCTCTCCACGTTACAGAATAAAATGACAGAGAGGAGAAACATCTTCTAAGAAAGGTTTGAAGTGACTGAACTGTATCCCATGCAGAGGGACTGGAGGGATGCACTGTGTCTTGTCCAACCAGAAACACAGAGACAGTGAGGGAGCTTTGTGTAAAACAGGTGTACGAGTTTGCACAGATAATCCTTGAACATAAGAAGAATATTTGATCAGCACTGTATATCCAAAATCTGCATGCGCACGAGCTTTTAAGACGACCGGCATCATGCTCTCGATGTTCGGTCACAGCCATGTTTTTTAAGAGTTTTTAGTCATTTTTTTCACACCTTGTTTGATGCCACATGTTGGGTTTTAAACGATACAGGTTTTATACATTTTATAGTTAACTGTGTAAGTTTTTCCTCCGATGACTCATAACGCTGTGGTCTGGAGAGTAATTAGACTTCATTTGCCCATTTGTCTTATTATATAACTATGATAGAGTCCAGTGGAAACACATTTGTGAATGGGTTAAATGTTTAATAATGACCTATTGTGATGCCAAAAAGTAAAAAAAAAAAAATTATCTGCAATGTTTAATCAAATTCAGAAAACATTTTCAGAGTTGTCAGCTTCTCGACCAACTCTATCAATGAAGCTATATCTGCCCCTATCAAATAAACCATACATTTAACTTTAAATAAACACCATGGCTCATACGTACTCATAAATCATCAGGGCCATGAAAAAGGCAGTTCAAGCTGAATTTGTCAGCGTGGAAACTGAAAACAAAGTACCGATGTGTTACACAAACGTCTGAGTGTCTTCGCAGAAACTTAAGGGCTCGTCTTATTGCGATCATCTAACTGCCAGTGGGAAGACGTACCACAGAACCCGTCCAGTGTGCCTCCCAAGACGAAGAAAAGAGAGGGAAAAGTCTGGTGTCATAACTGTTATTGCTGATTGGTGACCACTAGATGGCAGCATAACACTGCCATTCTGCATGTTCAGTGTTTGTCTCTTTTGTACCCAAACTGACACTGCTACACTTTGAGATACTGATAAATGAATACAGATCAACAAGCATGTTTCCCGCTGGAATACTGAGAGGGTGCACTTTTACTTTCAGAAGTTATACAGGATGAGAAATAAGTTACTCCCTGAAAAAAGCTCATGTGAGTCATTTTAAAGACTTTGTTTTTTGTTTTTTTTACCAACTGCTATATGAAGGGATATTTTGAATGTGCATTATTTCCTATATGAAGCAACCAGTGAAATGAATCCTGCCCTGCACAGCTTCCCACATTGTGCGTCTGCTTTGTGAACACGTGTTTTCTCTCAGCACTTCATATTTAGGTGCTTGCTGCTTGCCAATATCAAGAAAGAAAATAGATGGAAATCACAGTGATGCAGAAATAAATAAAACCCATGTGAGAAAACACGGCTGGTCTCTCTTTGTTATATACTCACAGTCACAGTTCTGTCAAATCCAACTCATGAAATGCCTCCTGAGGTATACGAAAACAAATCACAGAATTCATCTGATCAAAACCGGCAGATTTATGGTTTAAACGTGCTCTCCATTCTGAGTACCGCTGGCTCAAAGGAAAACGTACAAAAACTTTTACCCATTTCAAACGAGGCTCGATAAACACAAGTGCTTTTAAACGTGCTTTTACTAAGTGATGGAACTCGTGGTAGGATTGTATGTGAGTCGAATGGGTGTGAGCCTCTAACCTAAAGGGACATTTCTGTCACTTTGTGATGGATTAAAAAAAATAAAAAACGAGTTCAAGTAGTTGACTGAAAATGAATCTGCAATACTTTGATAACTGACGAGTGGTAAACATCGAGACACTTTCTTTGTATGTGCTCTTTAAAGTTCATGTCTGATCTGACACTTGAAGAGAGAGAGATAAACAGCGACCTTTAAGACATCACAAACGTGACGTGCAAATAAAGCGTTCAGCCGATGTTTCACTCACATTTGATCTATCGAACTGAACAGCGTTTAAAGCACACGTTAACGCTAAACAAGCTGCAAAGAGGCAACGCTGTTCAACCTGGGGACGCAGGTTTCGTTTTCACAGTGAGGACAAACACGGACTCAAAGATGAGAGAGGAGGTGTTGAATGTTTTAGAACTTTTCATTTGTCTCCATGTTGTGGTGTACAGTCACAATCTTTACAGTACAATCTCATTCCCGCTCCTCATCCGTCACTCTCTCTCCCTCAGCCCCTCCCTCTCTCCCTCCCTCCCTGAATAAATATTACACTCTTCAGTTCTTTTTGGATGACCACGCACAGCATGGCCCACGGGCTTCTGTAGCCGCTAGTTTCATCAAGACAGGGAGAGCGAGCGAGCGAGCGAGTGAGTGAGTGAGCAGGTGAAAAGGGGGTCGAGTAGATGGAGGGAAGTGAGGAAGAGTGGGGCGGAGTGATGAAAAGAAAGAAGAAGAAGAAAGCTCAGAGCGAGAGCAGTTGAGATGTTTTTCACAAATCAGAATCAAGTGGACGGAGAGGACTGACTGAAAATCAACGACAAATAAAGACAACAAAATAATGGAGATCCAAATGAAGAAAAAAAAGGAACTGAATAAAAAGAGAAATCGATTTTTACAAACACAAAAAAACAAGACAATACTGCAAAAAAGGATTCCCTTCTTCTTCATGTGGGCCGAAACAAAACCTGGTTGGTCCTTTATTTCTGTTTTCTTTTATTAAAACGCCCCGGCCCGGTTAGACAAATGTTTTAATAATCATGTCTCTACCTGATCAGGTCTACGTAACAACCTGAAACCCGTTTAGGTCTTGCTCTGTGATACAAAGAGCGAGCAACAAAACGTGAGAGAGAAAAACGCTAATGTGAAAATGTAACAGTGAGGGCTTCTGTTGAACGCACACGCACACATCTGTCAAGTCTTCTTCGCTTGGATTTTTCACTGCCTCTACGCACATTCACACACAAGTCATCATCATCATAATTATTATTATTATATACTACTTTGTTTGAAACATTCAAAAAGTACTAGAATCACTATAGTCATTATTGCTGTGACAGTAACCCTTCTCGTGTAGCTCCTCTTGGTCCGCGACGTAACAGCAAATCAGAGCACAAAATAAACCAACCAGATGACTTCTCCAGAGCAGAAACAGGACTTCAGACTAAAAGTCAACGGTGGTAATAAATACTGTAACAGTCTGTGGAACAGTCAGACGCAGCTTGTTGTCTTAACAGACGAACACACTTGTTTTATAAGAAGATAAAATCCAGACAGGTCTGGGGGGGGGGGGGGGGAGTGGAGGGGCGTTTACGTCTAAAAATGAGAGTGAAAACCAGAGTGTCTGTTAAAGTGTTCCTCGTTGGCTTTCACAGAGTGACTGACGGCCTTAAACTGGACATGTAGGAGAACAAATCCCCGACAGGAAGAGCGGGAAAGTCGCCTGCTCCTGTCAGCACTTTCTCGCTTTCCTTCCTGGGCGTTGGTTCCTCACATCCGCACAGCAGGTGGCGCCACATATACATTTATATTGTTGTTGTTTTTTTTTTTTTTTTACAGCAGGCATTCTCTAGAGGCAATCTGTTCCCAGGACTAGCAGGAAAAGCTCCCACTCCAGAATCATTGATCCCTTCTCATTGCACGTGTGAAACCTGTCAGAAGAGGAGCTGGAGTCTGTGATAGTCGTAAAACAAGCGGAAGTTATTCAGTCGGTCATTTTGAAATCTTTCTGTGATTATTGAGGTGTGGAGGTTTCAATCAGCCCACCAGTGGCCTGTTCCCATACACTACATACAGGTGACTTGCAGCTGTAGGTTCATTATTGCTGTGGTCCTCAGTCAGTGGAGATTTTACCGGTTGAGGCTGAAGGCAAACGTCGCCAATTCAAGTCAGTCAGGCGAGGAGAGTTTTGGGTAATGTAGTCCCTCTGCATGTTCTGTAGTCCTGTTCTTAGTCCATTTGGATGCGAGGGAAAGAACAGGCTCAGTCCTGATCAAAGTTCACCAGTCCGCTCTTCAGAGTGCGTTCAGAAATATGAAACATTAAAGGGGGGAGGGGCCAGAAGAGGTGTGGCTCAGGCGTCAGTCAGGGTCTCTGCGGTGGTCTCATCGGGGGGATCCTGCTGCACCTCTGGGACCACAATGCCCCGGTGAAGCTTTTCTAAAGACTGCTTCATCTGGGAGATAAAGGACGGGGTGATGGTGAGGAATGGGGGGGGGGGGGGGGGGGGTTGGGTAGGCGGGTGGATGAGAAAAAAAGTCGAGTCAAATTTACTTGATAATAAAATGCAGAGACGATCCAGCACAGTAAGAGCAGATTTCCTGCTGACTCGTCGCTGTAGTCACCTTTACAAGCAGTTTACTCTGGACTCCAACACACACACACACACACACACACACACACACACACACACACACACACACACACACACACACACACACACACACACACACACACACACACACACACACACACACACACACACACACACACACACACACACACACACACACACACACACACACACACACACACTTACCTGGTCAAGAAGCGTGACAGAGGATTGCAGGATTTGCTGCCACTTGCTGAGCTGAGCCTGGTGAAACTGCCTCTGCAGCTGTAAAACCTGAGCCCACTCTCCAGCTGTCTGAGGCAAAGGACTGAGGAGGAGAGGAAAGGAGAGAAGGGGAGCAAAGGAGAGGAGGGGAGGAGGGGAGCAAAGGAGAGGAGGGGAGCAAAGGAGAGGAGGGGAGCAAAGGAGAGGAGGGGAGGAGGGGAGCAAAGGAGAGGAGGGGAGGGGAGAGGAAAAAGACAAATTATGGGGAGTAAATAGTTTGGTACAAATTTATTATAACATACAAAATTACATACATCATTCGTAATTTTTCTGATTAGTCACATTATTTCACGTTTTTTAGTAGCTGGGCTGATTTTAGCACTGAGGAGAACACAGAGATAATCCAAACACAACTTAAAAGCCATCCAAAAGCTCCTCCTCATTAGAAGCGGCACATTCAACATAATCCATTAAGAATCTTTAAAAACATATCGTGTCTAACAGAGTGTCATTTCATTCCAAGATAATTGATGGTCTTGGTATATTTGGATGGAAAACAGCGTGCAGCGCGTTTACCTGTCAGCGACGGAATAGGAGTGCCACGTCTCCAGTGTATGGGCCGCTCTTTCCAGAGCGTACAGCTTGTAGAACAGCAGCATGTTGAGAGCCACCAGCACCACCAGACTGACGGGACAGAAGAAGAAGAAGACTGAATATGCACATATTGTTGTCACTGTTTGTTTATCACACAAACCTTCTGAACACAAAGTCAATTTATAACAGGACAAATCCACCCTGATGCACGTCTGAGCCCTTAACTTTTTCTATTCCTGAACACTTTTGGTCACAGATATTAAATCCTCACGACTCGATGACATTCATGTTATATTTTAAAAAGAGACGCATGATGAAAATCCACTTATTTTTACAGGGTTTTTGAACATTTATCTGGGTAACCTGAGTATCTACAGACCCACAAAATGTGAAAATAACTCATCCAGTTTGTGGTCCGCATAAGTCTTACAACGCAGAGACAAACGCTCCGTTTCAAAATGTGCTCTCCTTGTGATGTCACAGTGGGATTCTGATAAACAAATCCCCTCCCCTCCCCTGGTATCTGCACACATGGACTCCACCTCTAGCAAAACTTTTGTGCAGATCCGCCATTTTTATTCTCACCAGAGAATAAAAATGGCTGGGAAACTCAGAGGGGGTTTCACTGCATTTAAAGAGACACACACACCAAAACGGAGCGTTCTGAGAGAGCTGGTTTCCACAGGGTCACAAACCTGCTCTGCTGCTTGATTCATGTTATATTCTGACCGAAGCACAGAAACACTGATGTTTCATTTAGAGCACAGGGGCACTGTTTGAAAAGGTGGAGAAGGGGGACGTCCTCTTTAAGTGTAAGGACTTTATTCTAGACTTATTCATCAACAGTCATCAATCACAACATCCATTGTCCACTGCCAGTAGCCTTTAAAAGACCAGAATGCATAGCAGCTAACAGATAAGCAGCATGTTGAGTGAAGGTTGTTATTCTTTCTTTAAGCTCTGTGGACTTTTTGCTCTGCTTCAAGTCTCTCTTTCTTCACTGTTTTTTGCAGAGCGCTGAAAGTCATTCTGGGAAATGTAGGAAGTGCTGAACTGAATCCATGGCACATGCATTTAATGGGGTAAGAACATAAAAAAATAGCCCTCCACAACCAATCACTGATCATAAACAACATTTAAAGGTTGTTTGGTCCATGAGTTTTACACTCCTCAAAGTCCCTGTTTCTGTTTCCCGTTGACGACGCGAGCAAAGACGAACAGAAGAAGCTGTATTTTTGGGAGGGGGGATTTTCATACTGAAGTAGTGAAGGGTGGATTTTTCCTGTCTCGTCTACATTTTCCTCATTAGTTTATGCAGCCAGTGATATTAAGTCAAAGCCTCTCATACGAACCTGATACAGATCCTTAATCATGAGAAGTTTGGCAGAAAGGAAGGGAAAAGAAGAGAAATAGCAAGAGAGGCAAAGAGAGGCTGTTAGTATGCAGAAGATCGATATCCGACATGTCTGAATAAAAGAGGAGCTTTCAGACGTGGATAGAAACAAGGCAGCAGGAAGCCAAACAAGTCCACAAAAAAACAAATCAAACAGAAACTCTAAATATTCCTCGATGTGACAGAAAGTAGGAAAGGAAGTCGTGTCCTTCTGAGGAGCGGGCTGCATGCAGGGATGACGATTTCACCTTCTATATTTGAACATTAAGAAAATCCCATTCTTTATGATCTCTTCAAATATACTCACCTCTGTTCTAAGTTAACCGTTACGTCAGGTAAATATAGTAACTGAGACAGGAAGTCGAGTTAAACGTGCTTGAAGCGATCTTGTGGGTTTTACAAATGAAGGTGGGAAGGTGTGAGCAGGGATTCAGTGAGTCTGCTGAACATGAACTCACATGAAGCTGACGATGAGGAGGATGGTTGATATACTGTTTTGTCCTCCACCACGGGAACGATCGCCCAGCTTTATATACTGAGCGCCTGGGAAGAGAAACAAGCCAAAGTTTCAGTCATTAAGGATCCATCATGTTCATAACTAAAGCCTAATCACATCGTCTTGGTCATTTAATATTTCTTAATAATAAACCTTAATCTGTTTATACTTCTGCGTCAAATCTACTTTGTTGTGATCTATGTTGTTCTGAGCACTACATACTGAACGCTGGTGTGTCTGTGTGGCTCTGAAATAATATAAATGTTAGTTAGCCGTACGAGTTCTACAATAGTTATATCGCCAATGTTCTCCTCATAATAACACTCCTGTATTTGAAGCAAAGGGTGAGGGGTATAAGGTGAGAACAGCCCCCCCACCACCCGCGGTCTGCTTTTGTGAGCTATATAACTAAAGCTCAAACTCAGTTATGTGAAAACATACTCTGACCCTGATTGTGGTTTTTTTTCTGTACTGAAGCTCCACAAAGAACCACTAGAGGGCAGCGTCCTACAGAATATAGATTCTGTTGTTTTGATTGGTTGCATGACCTTCAATATTGGTGGCAAGGACAGAAGTTCCCACAGTAGTGTGAAGCATTTCACCACGTGTCGTGCGTCCCCTCAGACTTACTGGCCTCCCTCCGGTCCCTCTCCTCCCCGACTCCTCGTTCCCCTCGCTCTCCGCCGCCCATGCCTCCTCCTTCTCTTTCTCTCTCCTTATCGCCCTGCCGCCGAGAGCACGTCCGCTTGCGACGCCGCAGGGCAGGTGGAGTCTTAGCAGCATCTGCACCCACCGCTTCCCCTGTGGTTACCACGGAAACCTCAGACTGCAGTAGCGTCTCCAGCTTGCACACCTCGCTCTCTGCACGG
Source organism: Symphodus melops (assembly GCF_947650265.1). Classification (NCBI taxonomy): domain Eukaryota; kingdom Metazoa; phylum Chordata; class Actinopteri; order Labriformes; family Labridae; genus Symphodus; species Symphodus melops. The sequence goes on from NC_136695.1 coordinate 26,543,015, forward strand.
AGGAAAGTAAACAGCAAGAGAACATTTTACAAACACAGCTGAGAAAGTGATTCTGAACGTTTAAATCTTGTTTTTTTAAACTATATATAAATATCAATCAGAGGTGAGAATGCGTGCTCGGGCCTTAAAACATTTTTATCTGAAGAGTTTGAAGGCAGTGTCAGAAGTAGAAGCAGCTCTTAAAGTTGGCCCCTTCTCCCCGGCTCAACAACACCAGTAGCTTCCTCTTGGCTGTGTGCTTACGACCTGTCACCTGCTCGCGACATTGTACAGAGTCCTGTCCCCACATCATGTTACTGCCTTTGGCCTACATACTGCATCTGCTGCCCAAAGCTTGACGCCAAGAATTGTTTCCGACACAGCAAAATGAAGAAGTGCCAAGCAGAGGTCAAGCGCTCTGCTGAAACAGGTGTATAATATTTAAAGATTTATGGAGACTATCTCCGATTTAGGAAAATTGTTCTCATCCTCGTCCACTCACAGAGTATCTGTGTCGGAGTTTTTACATTTCCCACACTGCACTGGGTTTTGTATCTAACCTAAATGCACACATTGCTCTGGGTTAGATGCACATGAACCAAAACTGGCCTCCGATCAACCTCTGATTTCAAAATTCTTCTGTTGGTTGCCTGTCGTAACTCGGTGAAAAGGCTCACCTCTATCATCCATGTTTAGAAACAATAATTATTAATTCAGGATACTAGTGAACATGAAAGGGAACTATTTAATACCAAAAAGGAAAGTCGAGTGTGTTAATTCAAAACAACCAGTTCTCAAAAAGCCTTCAGCCGTCAAAAAAAAACAAAAAACCTTATCAGCCCAAATCTAACTGGACATTTATCACGGACGAAATAAAAGGAATATTATCTATGTGTGTAAAAAGTGAAAGTGGGATTGGCTTTCACAAAGCGTCCAAGTTCAACAACTTCTGCAAACAGAATCATGAACACAGATCGTCTACATGCGGCGCTCTTATCTGCTACATGAAAGCCTTGGTTGATCAGGTGCGGCCCACTAATGCACCTTCACTTTTATTCACGTGTACAAAGGGAACATAAGTGTGAATAGTTCCGCTTGCTTTGTGTATGGAGAGACGGGCTGGAAGAGGAGGACTCACCCATGTGTCTGTAGTACTCCTCGATGCCGCTCCAGGTGTTCTTTTCAATCAGTGTTTTCACCAGGCTCCATGGCTGCTTCCTGTAGCAGATGTCTGACGACACTCTGAGGAAAGAACAAACAAGCCCCGTTTAAAATCACATGTTCATCATACTTTTGTCATTTACAAAGAAAAAAAACTTACAACAGAGAGATTTAACATGAATCAGTGCTGTTTTCATTTGTATCAGACATTTCCATGACTTTAATATACAGCCCAGGAAAAAAAGGAGAAAACTGTAAAAGTGGCTGAAAACATCTCCGCAAATCTCTACAAACTTCCCTCGAAAACCATCAATCCAACTGACACATTTATGATACCAAAGTTTATGTTTCCAAAGAAATCCATCCTAAAACAACTCTCTCACGCAATCAGATGTCAATCACGAGTGTGGAAGCCTGTTTCTATCTGCCTGCGTCCTGTTTGATTATTTTGTGTTTTGATGAAGACGAGGCACTCTGTGTGTGTGTGCAAGAAGAAGAAGTATCTGTTACAGACAATAGACAGTTGGAGAGTGTTCTGTCTTTTTCAGGCTGTGACAAAAATAACTGTGTGCTATTATCCTGAGTTACACAGACGACATTCTGAATCCGAACGGAGGACCAAACTGGTTTCTCTGACGCTGATGTTTAAGACGTCAGCTGAACTTTGAAACTTTGAGCTAAGATCTACAAATCAAAAGAGAAAGAAGAGACGTGAGAGCGGGAGAGGAAGCAGCTGACGACAACGTTATCAAAGAAAGATACATTACAGTGTTGGCGTGTGGATTCATTACGCAGCACGACTTTCTCAGTTCAAGGTCAAAAAGTTGAAGCGCTTCCTTTAAAGGTTATAAAGAAGAGCGGAAATAACTGACAACACACTTCAGTGATGAGTCATTTCAGTAGCTGACTGAAGCCGTTAGCACACATGAACATTTCTCGAGTATTTTAGGAGGACCGGCCCTGAAATCCTCCACAACATGACGCAAAAAGACCCCCCCCCCCCGGCTCGAGGTGAATTCTCCTGATAACATCCTGCTTCGTTCTCACATAAGCTCACTCAGACGTTCTGTGGAGAAAAACACTGGAGAGCTGGCACGAGAGATCCGGGATAAAGTTTTGTGCAAGTGTGAAAGAACGAGAAAGGACAAAGAAGAGAGCCAAAGGAAACTGTGATGTGCCAGTTTATTTGTCCCGCTGAGACCAGCTTATTCTCTTCAGGTCACATTCATTATTATGAGACAGCTACCGAGACGACCAAAGGAAGACAGTCAGAGTCCTTCATCCCCTGAAACAGGTGTTGTGGCCACACTACATAACAGCGTGGAGAAACTTCTGTTCTCTGATTGTTTAACATGGACACAAAAAGCAAAGAAATATGCTCTTTGATCATCAGACGCTGACATCAAACACTACATTGTCCGTATACAGGTTATGTTCTCATGTGTCATCAACAAGTCAAATAAGAGCAAGTCTGAGCAGTGATGTTTGCAGAAGTCAGAAAAAAAGGGGCCAGTAAATAAAAGCCACATCCCCGGTGCGTCTTTCGTGCTGCTTGTTTGGAGTGAAGACGAAAAGGGTCACGTGACTTAAGGAGGAGGAGAAGCCTCAGCTGGGATCAAAAATATACCATGGAGAGTTTCTGGTCCCTGAGGCGGAGAGACTTCAACCCTCAACGACGGTTTGCATCTTCCGTTTGGCTGCAAAGAGACAGCTCGTGTGTCAACGAGGAAGAAGCAAAGAGGTGATGAAACACGGCGCGCTCCCTCCGTCAGACTTCTGTCTTATGGTTTTTTGGGCTTCAGACAGTTGGAAAACATGAAACCTGTGCTGGGCAGCTGCTCAGCTTTAGAACAAAAGTCAGCGTTAGTCAGCCTTACAATCCTTTTAGATCAGATTTGGTGCCTCTGAGGACAATGCCACAAATGTTTCACCCAATTTAACCCTTTATATTCCACTCATGTGTAGAGCTGCAAATATAAAATCCATTAACTGTAGTCACTATAAAACACATTCATCTTCTCAAGGACTCAAAGCAACATGTGTGTCTAAAGTCACAATTTAAATTATTTTAATAATTACAAACAGACATCTGCACACTGAAAACGACCAGCTGCCTGTCCCAACACAGTCTGAAAAGTCCCACCTCTGGCAAGGAAAATATCCAATCACCGTTGGGGATTTTGTGGTGGCCAATAAGATTTTAGGCCCCCCCTCTGGACACACCCCTGCTTGAACTACATAAACAAAGTTTGTGTACAGTGGATACATCCCTTCAGTATCAGGAGGACACACTCTTTGAACCTGAGAGTCAGTGTGAGGATGGTTTTCCCTCGTGGCTGTTCTGTTTGGATGGTGATGTCATGGTCATTGTGTGAGGTTAAAGTAAACAGATAATCCCTCTTACATGGATTAACCCAATCAGAAAACAACAACTCTACCTGAGCCGGCTCTTGTGCTTGTTGATGGAGGTGAGGCAGTATCTGTGGACAGTGTAGAAGTAATCCTGGTACGGGATACCTGAGGTGATGACCTCCGAGTCCACCACGAAGCACTCTCCCCGAGCGCTGCTCTTATGGAGCGTCTACGAGCGGAAAAAAGGGAAAAGCACATTTATTTATGTCAAACTTTTCATAGACAAGGACAACCCCAAAGAGCTTCACATGAACAGACAGGATTAGACACAATAAAGTCAAATGATAATAAAGTGAAAGGAATCAGTTTTATTAGGATGTACAAAACAAAACTCGTGTCTGACTCTTCTGCTCGTTCAGGCGTCTTTGACTCTGATGATAAGTACGCTGCTTCTTTGGGAAACCTCATTTCTCCGAACCTTTCTTTAACTTCCTGTTTCCCACACCCTGAGTGATCGATCAGTGGGAGTCGTCTTAATGCTCTGAATGTCGCCCCCATTGTTAACTATGTAAAGCTGCTCTGTGTGTGTGTTTTAAATGAACCTGACTTGTCTCTCTTTTTCCCCACCTTCACAAAAATCACTTTTCAACTGAAACAAATAAATGTATGTTGAACCTGCGCTGCATGTAAATAGAAATGTGTTTGATTCGTGAATCCTTTTCCACAAAGTTCAGGTAAAAACATTTTGGTATCGATCTTTCAATGACTCAAAGCTCTTTCACGCAGCAGGTCACGTTCACACACTGATGGTAGAGGCTGCTGAGTAAAGTGACCACTGCACACAACGACAGAGAAACTTCCACATCCACAAAGAGCTTAAAGCTTAAAAAAAAAAACCGTTTTGTTTTATCTTGTTATTCTCCTTCAGCAAAGCTTCAGGTCAAAGGTAAAAAAGAAGAAATCTAGAAAAGGTTGGTGTTTGCCCAGGACTGACCTGTGTCTCCACAACGGGGGCGGTCTTGGGGCCGAGGGGGTTGTTGAGGGCGATGGTGTAGCTTAGCACGCGGCTGGAAGTCCCACTGCTGCTGTCCTGCTGCCATTCACCCACAGAAAGTTCTGACGGAGAGACAAAGAGACGGAGCACATGAGCAATTTAAGAGAGACCCCCCCAAAAAAAATGTTTGGAGAGATTTTAAGGAAAAAGAGAGAGAGAGCGAAGGACAGGGGAGGTCGAGAATTTGTAAATGAAAGAGAGAGACCACATGATTCAGAGGGGTTGAAGGGAGGGGGGGGGGGGGGGGGGGGGGGGGAGAGAGAGAGAGAGAGAGAGAGAGAGAGAGAGAGAGAGAGAGAGAGAGAGAGTAAAAGGAGAGGGTCAATCCATGCTCCTTCATGAAAAAAGAAAGGGAGAAATGCCCCAATTAGAGCTACACAATGTTCCCAGGCGGGCTGGGACTAACCCTCCAACTAGGGTAGCTAGCTACCGGCCAAATCAACTCCACAGTTTCCCCCTCTGTCCTCATTTCAACTGCCACAGAAAAATGTCCAAACTATACACTGGACTTGTGCAAAAATGTCCTTAGAAAATCAGGCTGTGACCTGCCTGCTTATACAGTGACAAAGCAGGGAATGAAAAGAGTCGAAGCCGTCACAAAGATGGAGGGAGGGTAACACAGCGTGAACAACTTCCAGCGACGGCCTCATTAGTGGGACGACACAGTCGGCTTCAGCGCGTCTTTGAGGGTTTACTGGCAGTGTGGAAAGACATCCGTGAGTATTTATGGCTGGACTGAGAACTTTTTACTCATTGCATTTTTTTTTTCAACGGTAGAGATGTTTGCAGCGGGGGCTGTTTTTAAATCATTCTCACTCATTTGAGCGTTCGTAATCGCATCGCAAAAGTTTGAAATGATCTCATTTGTGAGGAAACGTGTGTTTCATGTCAAACCAGTAATACTCTCTTACTCAGCATGCAGACATGCTGCCTGTATTCTGATGCATTCACCTGAAGCTCAAGTTAGCTTGAGCTACTCTCATGACTATGACAGTGCCAGTTTGAGACTGGTGGAATCAACTCTCAGAAAAGAAGACGTTTCAACAACTCTTAGACATTTTGATATTTATCGCAGTTCAATTGGTTATCGCAATTCGACTTTCTCGTGTTGTTTGCAACAACACAAAGAGGACACTAGTGAACCTGTAGCAAAGCTTAATGACAGATGAAAAAAAAAAAAGGTCAGAGCATCAGCAGCCAACAACCTGTTCCAGTGACAGACGTAAGGAATGAGGAGCTTTATGTCTTCCTCTGACAGCAGCTGCAGGGGTCCAAAGAGCAGCAAGGCGACAACACTGTGTCATAACTGTCAGCGTCTCAACAGGAAAAACTTGCTCTCAAGTGCAAAATTTCATGCAACAAGTCAACACACGTTCTGTTGCGGTTGTTAAGAAGCTTTTTCTTTTTGTTGTGCAGCCACAACAAAGATGAACACAGGCCGACCACACAGAAACATGGAATCAATCAAACTAAAGGAGGCACCTTTCTGTTTATTCCTTCATGTCACCTTTCTGTCCTCTGGTACATGGTCATATAATCATCTTCTATCACTCACTCCTTCCTACATTCACTTTGTATTTCCTGATATGTAACGTCTTCTTCCTCCTCTTCAGTAGTAAAGCTCTAACCGTCTCTTTCTCACTCTTTTTATTTGCATTCATTCTATTTTTTGTTTGGCCTGACTTTTGATTCTTCTGTTATTATACTGAGTTCACGCCTTTTGCTCTGTCTAACAAAGCAGAGTAAACACCCGTTTTAAATGGGCTAAGTTATTATTATTATTATGATTCTCTTTGTGAGGTCACCCCTCCCCTCCATTGGAGTTAAAAGTTAAGCACAAGCCGTGGACAAACTCGTCTTTTGCTTGAGCAGCAATGACCAGCGTCCTGCATGCTAGCAGGCTAATGTTAGCACGCATCAGTTTTATACACAGGGGGAGGAGCCAGTTGTCCCTGCTCCTGTAAACACAGCTCTAACAACAACACAGCTAGCGTACTCCAGCTTCTCCCTCATTGTAGACAGCCAAGACTCAGAGGGACGTTTACACAGCATAGACTGACTTTATGAGCTGAATGTTTCACATTTATGAGACGTGATACTTTGCTACGATGTTTAATGATCATCTTTCTCTAAATGAGCCGAACAAGTAAAATGTTTACTTTAAAAATAAATAAGCAAACTTGGGACACAGAGCTGTCTGTGTGTATTCATGTTCACTAATATTAGCTGTGGCTACTTCATCAGATAAGAACATTAAATATTTCAGACTGAACAGCCACAGGTTATTTCTCCTCAAAACCTTGTTGTTTCAATTAAAAACTTGCTAATCACAGAAACTTTGCATTTAACCTTTTATTATGATGTAATAAAGGTTGCCCACTGTAGGCCACCAGGTGTGTTGACTGCACCTACCAGTAAAGTGTCTCTGGGAGAAGAGGTGCTGGATGAAGTGTGTGTCTGCAGAGAAGAGCAGGTCGTGCAGCTTGTCCACGCTCATGCGGACGACGGTGTTGATGTGCACCCGGCCGCTCAGGTCAGAGCAGAAAGACTCCACCTCACCTGAAGGTCAAAAGGAAAGGTTTATTCCCTCATTCCATTTGCCCTGATATCTCATTTAATGCATTCACAACGTACAACACACACATCTGATACTGGATTAAAAAGCTTCTCTTGAGGAGCTTTTATTCTTATCGACTTTCTTTTCCATCAAATTCACGATTCTCATCTCTGCTGGGTTCTTGATGGTGATGGTCGCTTCACTTGAACAACGCTCACTCTCCATTTGCTACCTGAATCTGAGATGGTAGAAGATGTCTGGTCAGATTGTAAAATGTATTAACAATATATTAAAAATAGTAAACTGGGTAGTCTTCTATTAAAAAACAAATAAAAAAATTCTGTTGTCTGGCAAGAAACCTTTTTTATACTGCCTGAAATACTCTACACATACTCGTGCAACATACCTGAATGAGAGTTTATGTTGTTTTGTGGATGACCATGTGTGCCCTTTAAGGTGAAGCTTTCATTTCGTTCAATCGTGAAATATTCTATCTTACCAGTGCATGCTAACCTGCTCTCAAAATGCGGTTTCTTGGGTGAACTTAACCCTCATAAGGAGGTGCAGGATTGTGCCGAGTCATTGGAAATCAAAAAGATAAAGTCAGCTTTGAGGAGTGGAATAGATGAGTTGACTAAGATGGACATTTTTGAACGGGGAATATCCCAAATCCAGGACAACACTAAGGTTTTCAGATCTGTTTGGGGTCCCTCCCTGGAAATGATCTGTAGAGGTGATCATCATGATATTTGATGTCCTCTCCTGAACATCCTGTAAGAACACGTGCTTCGTGGATGATGATGAGAAACATCTTTGTACATTGTTGAAAGAACAACACTCACCCTCCTCTTGCGTGTCAGAGGAGTTGCTCGGGTCTGTGGGCAGCTCGTCATCGTTGGTGATGTCCAATGAGGAGAGGTTTCCCAGACTGGTGGATGGAGGGGGCAGCATGTGATTTGCTGACTCAGACAGGCTGTCCCCACCCTCTTCCAGATACTGATAGAGAGGGGAGGGGGGGGGAAAGCACAGCAGAGGATCCTTAGCCAGAGGGTTGTAAGAAAATCAGCCCACTGTCATATGACTGGATAGGAAAAAGAGGCTTCAGCTGAGCTGACCTCATGGTGACATGGCCTGAGCAGACATACCACTGCAGCCATGCAATTAATCTGAAACTGACATGCAGTCAACACAGCACTCCTTTTATTCACTTGAGCTTAGCTGGAGGCTGATCCGACTGCATCGAGATCAAGACTGCAGGGGGACACGAACACAGCAGCTGTTTCTGAGCACAAACTGATTGGACGTGGACTTAACCAGAACAACTGCACAGTATCTGAAATCTTCTAATGCATCCCACATTTCTCTTCCACTATTTTTTTTCTTCAATTCGATAACATATTTAATGTCATTGTATTATGTTTTACCTCATTTTACAAAGTTGTGTCAATGCTTAACACTCAGTCAGAAACCTTCAGTCAGTAGTGCTTACACTTCTACCGTCTGTATTGGTGGATTTATTAGACACTACACAGATGACGGGTTACAGCATATCATAACACATGCCAGTGAGTGTATGACACACAAACAGCTCACACGACACACACTCAAGATCTTAAACACCGTACACAGCTATATAGTACTTAGAAAAACATACTGAATGCATGATCTGTTCGCTCGTCTGATGTTGGTTGGTTGCTCTTGAGGTGACAAACGGGCTGAGCTTCACAGAAGGAAAAGAATCATCACAGAATAAAAAAGGAGTCTGTGCTCATCGATCTCAGCTTCGTTTCGGTTCCTTGACATGGTGTGAACTCTGATTGAGAGAATGAAGCTAATGCTAACTAGCCAGCTGTCCACACATGTCAGACAGCTGGATGTCAACTACAGGAGCGGATGAGTCCTTGAGCAGACTTCTCTTCTCTGTCTGTTAGACACATATGATTCTCAAAGCAACGGTTCAGTTGGTGCAAATATTTCATTATCATAGCTCAGCTTTCCTGCAAATTAACAACACTTCTCTCTAATGCAAAAAGAAGAAGATATAAGGTAATACTCTAAGGATGACTTTCTATTTCAGCGTTGTATGTCAAAAAGAAAACTCACAAATGAGGCAGCAGCAGAGACCGGAGCGGAGGCAGAGGTGTTGGTTGGAGTGGTCGATGGCAGAGAGCTTTGGAAGCTGGGTGGACTGGGTTCAAGCGGTTCGGAGCTGAGCCTGCGTCCCGATGAGGAAGGCACCTCTATGGGCAGACAGGAGGTGGATGAAGGGAGAGAGGAGCCGCCAAGGTTGGAAGATGAAGGAGAGATGGTTGGAGCGCAGGGCAACAGGGGGAGAAGGGGAGAGCTGCCCGTGGAAGGAACCGACACCGAGCTCAGGTCGAGAAGATCAGTGACCGACACAGAGTCGTCTCCTGGCCTGTGGAAGAGAGAGAGACGCAGTGTGAGTGAGGCAAAGACACATACAAAGAAAGTCATACTGCAAGAGAGACACACACACACGTACACACAGACAGGGGAAGGGTTTGTGGGAGAACATCGGAACAGGCGGAGAAAATCTTTAACCGATTAAGAGGTTAGCCAACATTAAGGACACAAGCTCATAAAATATGAATTCATTACTTCAGTTTCGTCAGCAAAAAAAAAAAAAAACAAGTCATGTAATGAAAGAACAAACTAACCCCTCAAGCTATGTGTATATAAGTTAGTCACTAGACCGACACGTAACCAGAGAACCTGACGTGGATTGTTTTTTACTGCTAAGTCAAAAAAAAGTAAAGAGGTCTTAACAAGTCGATAGTACTTGAAACAATAATAACAATAATCCAGATAAAAGAGTATCGTCAAACTTTGCAGACAGAAGTTAATTTTTTTGAATATGAACTGAAAAACAGAAGGAAAATTCCAATTGCAACTTTCCCTGGAGCAAACTTCACTCTCTTAAAGTCCGTCAGGTAAGTCAACATTCCTGCATGTAAACATTTCCAACCTTGGACTGTGAAGCATCCATATACCAGCATGTTTTCAGACTCACAGTAGGCCGTTCATGTGCTCGGCGGTGGGAGAGACATAGTCGTCGTCTTCACTGGTGAGGCCCAGCTCGGTGCCGTAACACTGGTGTACGATGTGCCACAGCTCTTTGGGGGACAGGGACTGCCAAGATAAAACACACAACTCAGAAATCTGGACTGATAAATTCAGATCCTGCCATATTTGATCACACAGCAGCTGTGAATAACAGTGTGTCTGTTTTGAATGATTGACGGCTGCTTGAGTTCAGTGGCGGATGACACATAAGGGGGCGGGACTTTTCGATCCATCATCTCGGCACATACAAAGTTACTGCCAGACATATTTGGGTTGTGCTGCATGTAGGAACGCACGTTTCTGTTTTTTTACGCTGCAAGCTTCATCGAAGAATTTCTGCATGAAGTACAGGTGAGACCAGGCGTGCAGAAAGGAGTGATGACATCACATGACCAGTGCAACCTTTGTTCATGTCGTGAAGCTGCTTCATAGTCTTCACTGCTCTGAAGTACGTTCTTCTCCACTCGTTCGTAAATCCAATCACACGTCGCTCTGATATAAAGACCAAACACTCGTTATAGTGTCAGACTCATCAGACTGTCAGTGTCATATTCATTCTACCACAGTGTAATACTGGTGTCCTTGCACAGTGTGTTACAGCGTTCCTGAAGTGTGACAGAGCGCAGCATGTAAACACAGCGGGAGCTCCACACACACACACACACACACACACACACACACACACACACACACACACACACACACACACACACACACACACACACACACACACACACACACACACACACACACACACACACACACACACACACACACACACACACACACACACACACACACACACACACACACACACACACACACACACACACACACACACACACACACACACACACACACACACCTCATCCTCCCCGCTGTAACACCTCTGATGCCAGCACAGAGGTGGGCGATCCGTTCAGTCAAGGGGAAACATCACAGACGTTTCAACATTGGGATTTCAACTAGCAGCCTGAACAGGGTGACTGTGAGCAACTTGTATAAAAAATTTTTTTAATAAACACTCAGGAAGATTTCAAAATGGGCTGTGACAAAGCGTTCTTTCAAATTTTCGTGGTGCACATGTGAAGTCTTTTGATCGTCGATTCTAGAAACTGACTGAGTGTGACCATCGTGTGATACGACTCATCTCGCTCCGTTTCTGTGTTTAAGCTGAAAGCTACTGTGCCTCTGCATCCGAGCTTTGCACATAAATGTCTATATTCAAACTGTGCAAATAACAGGGATTAAAATTGTTCTCCGAGGCCTGTGTTTGTGGCCGTCTTCCGCTTCCTGACACTGTTTTCTATTCTAAGATGGTAACCACCAGTTGTGTCACAACAAGCATGAGCTGCCAGGACGGTGGGCGGGCTGTACCTTATCCAACAGTGCGTTCTGCCACAGCCGGAATATCATCATGAAGCTGCGATCCCTCGCTCCGAAGGACGTGAAGAAGTGCTGAGAGGGAGAATATCAGGAGGGAAGGAAAGGAAGGAAGGAGGGAAGGAAGGAAGGAAGGAAGGAAGAAGAGAGAAATGTGATTTGATGGATGGTCTCCCTCTGTTGGGATGTTTACTTTGTCACAGTCAGCTCATTTCATGCTGCTTCACTTGCAAAAATGGACAATCTGAAGTAAACAGTGTCAAAAGCAAAACAGTGTGCACGCTGAGTGTGAATCAGCGTTTAACCTGAACGCACAGAGAACGTGTCAGTCGAGTACAGAAATATACTGCTGCTACAAGTTGAAATCACGACTCTTAGGTTCTGGATAATGTGTTCACGAGGAGTCTCTCTGCTCGAGTCTGACCTTCTCATTGTCAGTGCTGATCTGGATGGCGTTTGGTATGAGCTTGGCGGTCTTCTCCTTGGTCATCGAGGTCACGTCTTTCAGCAGGATCGTGATCTGAATAGGAACGCAGAGAGATCGGAGTTTAGTGTACGCTGCAGTGTTTTTATCTCTTATCTTTCACCGGGGGCCTGAGCGGGTCTATATTGATCTGCAAACAGGTAGATTGAAAAGGTCCTCCTTATCTGAAATCAGGTGTGACATTAACCCGGTGACAACAGGCACGCGTTTGACTGTAAATGTTTACCCAGTGTGTGTGTGTGTGTGTGTGTGTGTGTGTGTGTGTGTGTGTGTGTGTGTGTGTGTGTGTGTGTGTGTGTGTGTGTGTGTGTGTGTGTGTGACTTACAGTGGTTTCCCAGCGGAAGATGTTACTGTAGAAACAAAGCCAATTCTCGGAGAGGTAAAGGCGGCCCTGAAGCAGTATATCCTTCTGCAGAGCACACGAGTAGTCTGAGGAAAGAAACAAGAGAGATTATTGACCCTTCCTTCTCGTCCATGTCCAAAGGCGTCGCTGTCAGATCTGTATAACTGACGCTGGCTTGGGAAAAGGCGCTGCGTTGTTTATTTTCCTCAAACAGAAAAAAACAAACTCGGGTAGCCAGTGTTGTTTTGTTTGGAAAGAAAAGAATGGCAGGGTGATTAAAGTGCTTTTCTCCTTTGTTAAGCTTTTGTGCATGTCCGCGACAAAAACACAAAAAAGCAGAGCTGACAAAAAGTTATGTGTTCATTTGTAGTGTTGAAATTCCATCAGGGACAGATGGTCAACATTTGACTTCCAGACCCCTCAGGTGTTCAGCAGCGACAGGTTTACTCACTGTCCACGAGTGAAAAGAGTCCCCTGGCTTCAGGCTCCATAAACCTCCCTGACATCCATCCCTCACTTCTCGCTACACCCTTCACACTACTTTCTGTCAGGCATGTTACAGCGAGCAGTACTCACAACACATGCAGCATAGCGGTATGATTTGGGCAACACTCACCCACTATAAGTCGCTCAGAATCGGGAAGTTTCTTAAAGAGTTTGCGAAAGTCCTCGTTCCGTTGTTTGTACGTAGGACTGAGAACCTGAGAGCGAGAGGAGAAAAAAAGGAGAAGGTTGTCACCATTTCTTCACAGCAGTTGGTCGCCTCGGGCTGGACCGGGATGTTGACGCGAGCGAGTGAGAAAAAACAAGGTGCTTATCTAAAGGATGATTAGCATTTAAAAAAGGTCAACAAGTCCTTAAGCTCACAGTAAACAGGAGAACACCCTGGAGTTAAAACGTCCAATATGAGGCTGTTTGTGTACTTACATTGTACCAGCTCTGCATTTTCTGTGAAGGAAACAAAGGCCTTTAGATTAGTGAAGAGTACTCACACGTCCTGTACAGAGTGAAACATTTTCCCTTGCTATATTAAGCAGTCTGTAGGGTTTTAAAAACAAGAAGCTGACTTTTAGTTCTCAAGCCTCGGCCTGTTTTATGTAACATTGAGGTTTTAGCAGTTCCAGTATGCATCACATCCATCAGCATTTCTGCATTTTGAAAAAAAGAAAAAAAAAAAAAAAAAAAAGGCAGGTGGCGCGGATCGGTGGTGATGAAAAGTCAACAGGATGACAAGCTGTTTGTTTCACAACAATGAGTGTGAGATGATACGACGCGAAAGCTTAAACTGTGCCCTCAGGCTCACAGAAACACGGACACCGTCTGAGTGACAAAACAAACAAAAAAAAACGCTTACGCTCTGCGGCCTGTCAACAGAAACAGTCGACTTGTACCTGCTGCTGTATCAGTGTAGAGACAACACAACATCTCATGTCGATGATGCAATGCTTGTTTCTTAACATAATATGTTCGGATGTGTTTGAATCTAAAAGTCAGTTTTAAGTGTCGGCTGATTCAAACTGGTTCATTCATTCACATCTGTATGTTCAGCATGTTCTATTTTTGGTTTGTATTTTCTCTCCAGCTCGTTCTCTAATTTGCGTTTGTTTAGTTTTCACTTCTCAGATCCTTTTTCACCGGGAGAAATGCCCCTCTTTTGTAACCTTTACTGCTCCAGCTTCGACGCCATTTTTTTTTTCCCTTAGTAAATTAAGAGCAATGAAAAAATCTGAGCAAGTTCTGTTGGATGTGAAAACACACTGTCAACAAAGCTGATTTAAAGTATTCAGGGAAAGGATGAGTCTTTTATAAGGACAAAGCAGAAGACTGTAGACAGTGTTGGTGTTTTAACATGTATGATTAAGTCAAACACAAAGCGTACACGCAGTTAAAATGTATCTCAAACAGAAACACGAGTTGTCAGCTTATGTTTCGTTTCTACCTCTGAGCAGCAGTCATTTTACCATCAACAACATTTGAGGAGTGGATTATCTCTCTTACCTTGGCATTGCGGCTGAAGTGGCGAGAAGCAAGTGGGTAGGCAGATGTGAGGGAGGAGGCCGATGGAATGGAGGGCAGGGGGCTATCTGAGCCTCCTCCTCCTCCTCCACCTCCACCTGCGCTCTTCTCTCCTCCTCCCTCGCCCTCACTGGCCCTGCCACCTCCAAGGACCCTCCGCCGCAGGGAGGGAGAGCTGCCGGGGGTGCTGCGTGGAGAGTTACTGGCCGTGCTGGAGACAGAGAAAGATTTAGCTCAGAGGGGGAACATTCATTTGAATCTTCATCTGTATTGCCTTTAAATGTCACGCTGTGAAGAAACGCTGAAGGCATTTTCTGTTTGATAGTAGCATGCGATCTCAGCCAGCTTACAGGCGACCAAAGAAAGGCCGTGTGAGGCCAGTGTTATCAGCTGAACTTATTTTAACTTGTACAGCAGCCAGACAGTGAGGTGAGGGTATTTAAAGCCGTTCAAGTGATGGCTCTTAAAGGTGAGATGTGCGGCTCTAATCCATCAGACTTTCTGTTAAATTCACCTCATACCGCTTCATGGTCTGATAGCTGTCCATATTACATCTGTACCCGAACCCTCGCCCACACGGAGACACGCAGAAGTCAGCTAAGGACAGACCGCTCACTTTATAGTTCTCTAAGATATGCTGCCGTTGTTGTTGTTGGTGCTGTGCCCCAAAAAAAACATGTCAATATCTGGTCATGAGCTCCTTGTAAACACATGCATCGATGCAGAAGTTACAGAATCAATACGGCTCTACACTTGACCCCATAGTGCAGTTCACAATAACACCTCAGCTTTAGGTTAACGTGTATTTTTTAGGATCTCTAAGGAGCTGACTTGATGTCTTTGTTGTTATTCTCAACAGTAAAGAACAGCTGTTCGAGGTGATTCTGTGTAGGACGTGGTCAGGATCAAAATCAGTGTTTATCACCACATGCATCGTACCGTGCGTTTGTTGGAAATACCCAGCGCTAGTTGTTGACATAAGTCTGAGTAGCAGGTACGCTAGTTTGATTAGTTACTGTGGAAATGTCTGCTGTAACCTTACATGGAGTTTTTGTCTATACAACATTTATAATAGGGTTTTTTTTTAGCCACATACGTATCAATAGTCCTTCTTCAGACTCACACATCCCACTTATAAAAGAGTCCAATCAAAAAGAAGATCTGTAAAACACGTTCCCTTTCACAGAGAAGAACTGAGGTTGTGCTGGAAGTTAAAACCTGAAACGACATTTTCTTTTTGCACATTGAAATAAAGGCGTCTATTTAAAGCAACAATTCACACATCCCCACAACTTATCTACAGCTCGATCAACCAGCTGACAGATACATGTAAACACCAACAACTTAACAAACATTTCCTCAAGATGTTAAATAGCCGTCAGCAGTTACAACAGTCCATTTCATATCAAACACACATCATATGTCCAACATGTTCCTGTCCTCGTCATCCTCACTCTGCTGCTGTCCAAACATTTACATCTAATGTACAGCTCACTGATCTATGAGAACACCACCCACACATTTAGCGCCATTACACACCTCGTGTTTCTTCACACAGCAAAGTTCCTCTAACAAACACAAGCAGCTCTAAATCTGAGTCCATTCAATTAACAAAGAGGCGGACGTCGCTGCCAAAGTGCTGCGTGAACTCGATCAAACTCCGCTCGCTCAGTCGACTGCATGTCGCAGCCGCTCCCTTTGAGCTGCAGACGGTCGTTTCATTAGCAAAGGTAGATTTCATCTGCAGGGTTTTAACACGTCTTCAGACATTTTCTGTCGACAGAAGCATCCATGTTATCACTACACAACGACGCAAGCTTTCTTTATCCATCTTATCTGGACTTTGCATTGGTACTAAGTGCACAGAGTATCGTGTGTGGTAAGAAGGTTTTGACTGACATTTTTTTCATAAATACATTTGTTTGATATCGACCCAATCCAATGTCACTTGGCCAGGAGGAGGACTTTATTTTAGACGAGTAAAAGTTGTCTGTCCCAACTGAAGTCCCAATATCTGTCAAAATAATCCTGTACGATTTTGATTTCATAACGTACGTCCCTCCATTGATCACTCTGTGTGCCTTTCAGTTGTGTTAATTATTAAATCAAATGTTTTCATTACACATTCTCAACTCATATTTATCTAAGTTATGTTGCGGTGCTTTTTCCTTCATAAGATGGAAGAGAAAGGAAGCGAGGTCGGATTCGAACCAATAAGGACTATAGCCTCTGTACAAGGGACGAGCAACATAACTGCTAAGCTTCCCGTCAGCTGTCTTTGGTCTGTTTTTATTCTTCTCATGATGTTGTCATGCTTACACCTTGGCCCGATCTGAACGTTGACCTTTGTTAAACCAAGTAAAGTCAATTATACATGCAAAGCATCACAAATCAAGACAGCGGACCTCGGAGCACAATTACCTTAATATTATTCTTAACAGGCAGAAACCTCAAGATGAGTAACACAGTCAGTGGGAGGATGTCTACCATAAATAAAGAGGATTAATTACCACTAGTAAAACCTCTTGGACCATTTCACTTGTTGCACTTGTCTGGGACATCAGGCGGACAATACAAATCATCTCTGCTGACTGGGGTCTACAAACTCTGTAACAAGGGTCAACAATAAAACAAGGAGCATCAGGCTATCTTTAGATAAAAGCGCATGTGGACAGCCGGGGTTGTACGGCAAGGATCATGAATCTGTGTCAGTATGTGTTTACAAAACGGGGCTAAATCCGTCAGGAGCACAGATGTATTAAAAAAAAAAAACTAACCGGCCTCATTGAGAAGCTTTTTGAATACGATCCGCCTCCGTTTCTCTCTGTGCTGTTGTTTCAATTTAAACCCTGAGAGTGTCCCCTCTCTCTCGGCTAAAGGACAGCTAGCACGCCGGCTAACCAAAACAATGCAACCGCACGAGCTCGTTCACAGCACGAGCTGCAAACACAACAAGGACAGAGACAAAGTCAACCGAGAGAGATGTCAAGGGGGAATTATTGATCTATTTCAAGCTATGATACACTCGAGCTTACAAGGATTGGGGGGCAGCGGTGGTCAGTGAAACAGGATGTAGAAAGGAGTGGAGAGAGAGGAGGGGGCTTCTTTATTTCAACGCAGACAGCATGAACATCAACAAACAGCTAGCTATGATCACAGCTAATATCTGCACACCTGCACCTCTACCAACACTCTCCAAGTCACACCCATGTTATCAGCGGGATTTACAGGCTTTGACTCATTTGACCACGCCAAAAAAAAAAAAAAAAAAAAACACTCCGCGGCGCATCAGGACCGAGAGGCAGATATCTCATCTACTCATCCTTTCATCATGTCACTTACTCGAACATGTCATGAAGCGTTTACAGTCCAGTCGATATCCAGAAAAGTACTAGCATCCGTTGTCCCTTATGTGTGCGAGTGTGCATGAAGCTAAAGCCAGCCAGACGCTACAACACGGGGTGTGTGTTCCGCTGCTTTCCTCCGCTCAGCATCAGGGCAGAAATGCGCCCACCGTCCACCGTCCCGCGGTCGGATGTTAGTTTAGCATCGTGGTCAACGCCCCCCCACCACACCTGCACCTTCACAGCCAGGTACCGGATGGACCGCTGCTGTGCCGCTTGCAGGACCCGTTAACGGGCTGCAGTCTCTGCGTCCATCCGTAATCCCTTTTGCAACCAGGGAGAGGGTGGAGGGAGGAGGAGGAGGGAGGGGTGGGAGGAGGAGGGGGAGGGAAGGGGAGGAGGGGAGGCCTTGCTATTTTTTTGTGTTTACAGTAAGGTGGTGCTGAACTGGGAGATAATGATAAGACAGATAAGGAGCAGCCTTAACTGTAGGACAAATTAACTTTTAACCAACACCGTTATCTTTCTAAAAAGCTTTTTCTACTACTAAATACTGACTTTTAAAAGTGTCTTATTCTCTCAGTTCTTACTTATTTTTATTGTTGCATTGGTGGCCAGTTGCAGACTCAATTTTCACTGCATCCTAAGCAATGATGTCCTGTCCTTACTATTCCTCCACCATGCAACACAACAGGAACTATTTGAAATGAGGGGGAGCCGTAGGTAAATCACCAGTGTGTTATTTCCTGCTTGTGTAAAGTGTGGTAGATTTTTACTAGTTTTCTTCGTCCCATCTGTGACAGTAAATTCAACGTTTTGAATTTTTGGACTGCTCGTTTTACAGATCAGATTATTAATCAAGCTAATACGGAGCAGATTCATAAAGAAGAATAAGATATTTACAGCAACTCACCTGTGGATGTACACTACAGTCGACATTTCTCCTTTTCTGTTTCACTGCACAGCCGTATGAGCATGTGACATAATACATCTTGAATCTTCCCATGAATGTTAACCCTGTTTAGTCAATGTTTTACACATTCCTGCATAGCTTCACATGATTTTACCTTATTGTATTATATTCCTTCTCCTTCTGTAAAAGTACAAGCTTCTTCTTTTATATTTAATGTTGTTTCACTTTGTCTTTTCAGTATGATTGAGCTCAAACGAAACGTTTGAGTGCAGCACCGTATACTTTAGAAAAAAAAAAAAAAGGAAGACCCAGTGAACCACCTGGCCAAAGTCCAGAGCCAACGCAATCCCTTAACCCTCAATCTCTGAGTCCATCCCTCTGGATTAGAGTCCACATCATAATCCACGCTGGGCTGAGCCAGGCCCACATCTCCACCATTCTGTCTCCCTCTGTGTAATCTGCTTTTCTGAGGTTCACCAAAGGCCCGTAATAGTGTCAGTCAGAGCGGTTGAGTGTTGAGAAATGTGCAAAGTAAAGAGACAGAGTGCAGCCTCGAAGAATGACCGAGTAAAGTATACAGGAAGTGAGTAAACAAGATGTTAATATGCTACTCTTCTGTATTTTCCTTCGTGCATTAAAAACACCTCGGAGCAAGAGAAATGTGAAGGGAGATTCTGTGAGAGCGCAGAGCCATGGTCTTCGGGTTGTTTACAAGGTAAACACGCAAACTTTGAAGTCTAAACGGCGCCTGATACAAAACAAACTGATGAATATGAAAACAGTTTAACCAAAACTGGGCCAGAGAAACCTGGTCCGGAAACTCTCAAGGAGGTCGGACTCTCAAAGTGGATTCATAAACAGTACGTGAACACACCGACTGAATGCACACCATGTGAAACAGGAAAGTCACAGAGCTGCACTTTGACTCAGTGAGACAGACGAAGTTTAACTAAATCTTTCCTTTATTGTAAGTTAGACTTGATCTTGGAAAAACTTCTTCTCGTAAGATAAGTCAGCCATGATGTGTGTACTGTGTGTAGATTATATATTATGTGTATGACTTCATCAGTGCAGAAGTTTAAAATTGGGTTATTAAAAAAACTCAACCACTGTGCTGATAACCTTACATACATTAAAAAGGTGCAGTGTTGCATCTTCTCCCCCTTTCAGTGTGCAACAGAACATTTTATTTCATACCAGACGACAACCTCTGAAAACTGAAAGACGCAAACGCTTCATCATCAAATCTAAAATGTGCCCTTCTGCTAAATTCTAAAAGTAAATGTTTCATTTAGTGTTTTTTTTTTTTTTTTTTAAATTTTGGAAACGAGTTCACATGAAAAATGAGTACAACAAGGTCTCTCTCTCTGTGTAAGCTGGAGTTAGCCTTTGAGCTGTGTGCTGCAGAAAATGCTGGTTGTGCAAAGTAAGCGAAAGCAGCCCCATAAACTGTTTCCATGCCTTTTTGAGGCAGAGGCAAACAGTGCAGCCAACTAATGAGCATCTAAAAGCCTCAACGAATCCATCAGATGGAGTTAATAGACCGGTGATTAGCATGGGAAACAAGAGATATTAACACAGAGCTGATTTTTGGTTTGAAGACAGAAGAGTTCGGAGAGACTTTCAGTAACTGATCGACCTTTATAGTAAAAAAATTATTATTATTATTTTTTTTTTTATGACTGAAAACTGCAGGATAATATTTAGGCCATATGTGTCACGGTGGAGGGGCATAAATATTTGATACAGCGCCAGTAGAATAATCAACAACAAGGGCGCAATGAGTCATGAATAACATGATTAATGATACACAACAAAAAGCCTCTTTTCTTCCCTGGTCGGTCAGATCGTGTTGTGAAAAGTAAGAATCAGAGGTCTCTATTCTGATAAAGACAACTTAACACTTCATCTCTTTTTAAATAAACCAAAGTGCCAGTGCTCGCTCTCTGCTTAGCAACTGGTACTATCAAGTATTGACCATCTTTAGCTTGGCCCAACAAGCAGATTTGTGTTTTCTTGCTCAGACAGACGTATGCGTACTTTTCTTAAATAGTATCCTGAAATAGAAGAGAAATAAAACTGCTTCAACCTCCCAAAGCTGAAACACATGAAAACAAGATGAATCAGTAGATTCGAGCCGGGTCTTAACAGCTCACTGGTTTTTGTCTATGAGACACATCTCCGGAGAGAAGTGCCAACTGGACACTCATTAACAACATGCAACAGCAGCAGCCTGTCTGAGTGACGTTTGAGTTCCTTGACGCATGTTCAGTTTAAGCTGCAGCGTGTACAGTCGGCCCTGTTCAGACCTAAAACACCTTTAAGACCACCAACACGGGATGCAACTAACAACACTCTGAAGACGCTCCATCGTCTTAAAACCAGATGAACAAAGGTCTTACAAGGATAAACCTACCTACTATGAAATAACAATGCAGCCATTGAAGTCTTACTGCAGGACCACAATACGTCCATCTGTACCATAAACACAGCTCCACAGTCTGATGTTGAAGATAACATCTTAGACTGTGAGCTGCTTCATTAAATATCACTAAACAACACTTCATACACGCTGACATAGTCAAGTGTGACTACGTGCATGACTGATTTTCTTGAACTGATAAGAACAAGCTAAGACGACCTGCTCTTCACGGTGCATCTCGGGTGACCTTTGTGTGACCTTACCAGCAGTTGTTGTTTTAAACTGCATGAAACCATCAAGTGCTAAACAGGAAAAAGAAACATCAGACTAAAAGCCAGACTAACACTGTTTGAGCTTTGACCAAATTACTCAGCGAATGTATATTAACCGTGTCAAGCTGTGCAAACACAAGGCTGGAGAAGAAATGTATTCAGTATCATGTCTGCTTTTGTATCATGCTTTATTGCATGGCTTATCAGAATAATGCTTTGCATAAACAAAGCCTCTTGATTGCTGTTGCCTTGCTTTGAAAAATGTACCTGGAAGGATTTTTCCACCATTGTTTGAACATGTAAAAGCATTTGTCATGGTAAAAGGCAGCAGTAAACTCTGATTCTAAAAGGTAATAACGGAAATCTGCATTTCACTGAACTGGGTTAATAAAATGATGTCTAAATGAACGAGACAAGGGCACAGCTGTTCATATGGAGCACAGGGAGAATCACCATCAGCTTGGCCTCTGTAGCCCACTGCAGTGCTGCTCAGACCCTCCTCTGATTGGAGCCTCATGACATCATCAGACTGAGAGTGTTCTCCCATTGGCTGATTGTGATGTCATGCTTTAGGGTAAGGATAAACGGTGCGCAAGCCCCGCCTCCAGCTCCTTGTGACTGACCCAGCTCTGTCTTTCCTCGCTGTCACTGCATCAGTCTCACTTTGTTTACAGTTTGCATAACCTTGCTGCATCGTTTATTTACCAGAGGACATTTTTTCCTACACGCTTATCTTAACTATTAATACAGTGCAGGTCTTCAATCTATGTTGTGTTGTACACAGCACAGGGTGGCAAGGACATCTTGCTCCATCACGTACATTCTCCAGGCTTGTGTTTTTACCTGACGTCACCGCGTACCATTAATCAACTTAATCAGGATTTTAACCTTGTAATCTGTCCTCCCTAGTTTTAGCCATCAGCTAATTATCTCCAGCCTGTTCAAAAATAGCTGACGACATGCACCGGTTTGTGAACAGGCAGCTAAGCTTAAATCTGTCAGATGTAAGGCCTTTTACCTTTCGACCAACAAGCTCAAATGAGAGGCGACATCGTCCTGTCAGTTGTTCTCAGAAAGCCTGAATGAGGTTTTACTGAGCTGTAAGCATAAAGTACCCATGAGACAAGTGAACATGGTGCTGCTGATGTGGACGGTGTTTTCTAAGCCAATGTACCCTGTAAGTTAAGTGAGGCTGTTTGCAATGATAAATCTGTCGCTTCAATGATTGAAGGAAGTAAACACACCTTGTTTCATTATCTCTTTCCTTTTGCTTGTTTTCTTTTAATCTGTGGCTGGTTACTTGGGATGAATCCAGCAAACTAACCTGCAGCCGTCCCAGTCAGACTCTCTGCTCAGCAGGCTCCTGAGAGACCAGCGGGAGCGCCGGCTGGGAGAGGGACTACGGGACCAGGAGCGAGATGGTGGCAGGAGGAGGTCCTGGGAAGGGCTGTCCTGACCTTGTTCTTCCCCCTCGGTTTGACCCGCAGCAGACGGGGAGGGCGAGAGGCTCCGATGTCTTATTGTGCCCTTCTCTGCAGTCTCCTCTATAACTATTTGTTTACCCCATTGTCGTTTAGGGGAGCAGCCTTGCTCTTCCTCGTTCCTTTTTTTGGTTCGAGTCCTACTGCGGTGGAATCGACCATGGCGGCTGGAGCGTGCCGGCCTGGGGCTGGGTGAGCGAGACCAGGACTCTGTATCCGAGGACGGCGGCAGGACGGTCAGCGTTGGGATGGGGACAAGCTGTGACAGGGTGACACTTTCTGATCCCACAGGAGCGGTCATAGCCATCATCAGAAATATACACTCTTAATATTCTCTTCTGGTGAAGGTGAGGACACCATGAAAGGTGTGTTGCATTTACAGAGCTCAGGCTGCACCACGACTATCCATTATGTTCCAGTCATGCATCTCACATTTTTATAGAAACAGGTTCCAGCACAGGTCTTGGCCAACTCATTTAACTGAGTGTTGCTTAAGAAACACTAACGATAACACAAGATGATTCAGTATTTTTCATAATTCTTCTGAACGTCAGAAAATGTCTTCACACCAGAGAAATAGGCGCTTCATTAAGTGGTTAAATTGCAGAAGAGTTTAAACGTTCACAGTGCAGTCAAAAAAAATGCAGCAAGGAGTCACTTTTCTGATAATTTCACAGGTTTTTGTGTAATCCATTTCCAGTTGTCCACTGAGCACACGTTGACTGACAGTCAATGAAGTGCTCCATCCTCCCTTTTCTGGGTTTTCCAGCTCATGTGAATCAGCCTCTCCTCCTCTGCACCTCTTACACTGTCCGGTGTCACGCTGTCTTCAGTCCTCCTCTGCTCTCATCCTTTTGGCACACTTCAAGCTTGCTCTTGCATTATCAGCATCATCTTTTCAACAGATGAACTCTCAGACAGGGACAGATCTTTGCCTGGAAGTAGCTTCCTGAGAAGTGAAAAAAGCAAAAACTTTTGCATGGAAAAAAGCTGTCCTGCACCTAAATGTGTTTCCTGGTGTGATTAGTTGGACAAAGTTTATGTTCTAGGACTATTTCTGACTGCTTTTGAATGCTATCATATGACTATGGTGATGACCTGGTGTTCCTGTAAGAAAGCCAATAAGAAAGCCAATCAATGGATTTTATTTATGGTGGGATACTTTGTTATTTTTGTTCCTTTTATTAGCAATAATGATTTATTTTTCTCCCTTCAAAATACTCAGAAACAGCCAAAACCTAATTAATACAAATTAAAATGTGTATATCAGTTGATAGAATCAGAGCCACTTCATCCCTGAGTCTTGTCAAGGAGTCCCAAACAAATACTCCAAGTGTTACTTCCCAAAACTGAAGCAAAAAGAATCAACACCCAATCTCACATATAGCAGACTTCAGAGAATAAATGGCACACTCAGCCAAGAACGAGATCTAATTGCAACTATAGGGGCTAACAAGGTCATATGTACACATTTAAAACATACTGCAGATGTGTCCTCCAACAGGGAAGGGTTGTAACTGTGTCACTCCATTGTGTTTGCCTTCAAAGCAGGCACTTCCAAGTCAAGGGCCCGAGCACGTCTGACAGTATTTGCTGTGATCTGTTTGAACAAGAACAATCTTGGCACATACTTGTTTGTCTACAGTAATCCACCATAATCCCCGTGCAGCCTTCACTCGCTGGTCCACACACACACAAACACATGTTTATTTTTCACCCACACAAAACAAAAGTACATCTCATAAACTTTAGGAAACAACTTGTTCACACTGAAGTGGGGAAAAATAAGTTGCATACACCAAACAAGCAAGTTTCTGCAAGTTGCAGATGATCCATACACTGTCTAAATGGCAGGACGGTAAACAGATAGAAATCGGACGACACTTACTAACACTAACACACGAACAAACAAACTTTACAGCCTGAAGTTGCATCCCCTACCTCCCATTTGATGAATTTCCTCCGTTTCTGCTATCCTGCTCGGCCTCGAAAACCAGCCGAGCGACGGTGCGGGGGGTGATGTTAAAATCCACTTTTTCACAGGAACACATTAACATAACTAGCAGCGTCAATGAAGCATCTGCCGGCTGCAGCTCACAAGTTAGCTTAACCGACAGCTAACCAAGTTTAGCTTGCGTTACTGCTCTCTCTAACACACAAAAAACACACGACTAGCAGCCTCTAATTTCCAGTACATAAAGTACTACGCCGACGTCTCCCATTTCCACTTTAAAACCACACCTGTATAAAACATAAAGTTGATCTAAATGTACAGCTTATCACCAAACTAGCTGAGCCTTAGTGGCGCACAAACTAGTTGGTTTTTTGAGTAAAAGACAAAACGGTTTATTGTCGAAAAGTGAAAAGAGTCGAAGTCAGTCAGTTGGGCCGCTTAACTTACGTACGAAGGGGGTGTTACAAAAAAGTCGTATCGACAAAATGCTTTCCCTCGTTTGTATTCCGTTGTTGTAAAACATACATTTAAAAAAAACATCTTGCTTACAGAATACGAGCTACTCGATGTGAAAGGTATATTAAAAAAAAAAGATAAATACAACAGAAAGCAACGTAAACGCGAACCCACCCACCCCTCTCCGACAAACTTTGTGGTACAGCCCGGGGAAATAACTGTTCTGGGGTGGCTGGGATGTGGCGATAGAAGAAGAACAGAAAGACTGAGTGTTTACATTTTTTTTCTGGGCCCATTATAGAAAAACTGCGTCAACCTCCATCACGTTTTATTTGTCTATCAGTTAGAAATAAATTTAATGTAAAAAAAAAAATCGATGCATGTGTTAACTGCGCCTACTAAGATTTCAGGTTATTTCATTGCTTATAAAGAGAGTTAAAGTAGGCTGGTCTCATATCCAGTTTCAGTCAGCGACATATCCCGGGTTTTTAGCCTATCACAAACTAAAAATCAAAACACAAGTAAATGCACACTTTGAAAACAAACAAACAAAAAAAAAAAACAATTCTGATGTAATTTGAAGGGAGAAATTTGTCCAATATTGATGGACAGAATTATTGCGACACCTTGTGTCAAGCAAAGTCTGGTGCAGTCTCTGATTGTAACGTTAACACTTTTACCCTACCATGCACTACACTCAATTCTTACCATCTGAATGATAGTATTATTGCAATGCACATACTGCTGCATAGCCTACTGTACACACGTTTTATTGTAATTCCATAAATGTCATAGACAATTTCATAAGAGGCAATAAAAGTAATATGGCACAGTATGTGGTGCATTCATCTCACCCCTTGTCTCTAGCAGCAGCAGCATTGCTTCAAATGGTGTCATGAACCATTGCAGGAAGGATCCTGGACACAGAGGGAGCAGCACTAGGGACAGGACAGAAGAAATGTATGTATGTACTGGCGTGATACTTTCAGTCAAGCTGATACATGAAGACAATTTAAGTAATGTATGCACAGTGATTTAATGTACATGCTGGAAATTTAATATGAAGACAGAACATGAAACACTTTTAAGTCTGTAACTAAATGATTGTCATTATTAATAACTTTTTGATTATCTTACCAAATGTAAGGAAGTCAGATTAAGGGTGGAAACGTTTTCCAAATAACATGTTCAAATTGTGCGTTTTGTCTGGCCAACAATCCCAAATCCAAATGTATAACATTAATACTAGATATGACAAAAAAATTGCAACACATGTTCTCCACTGATTGATAGGAATTGACAGATGATTGGCACTATGCTAAAAACAAATTAATAATGATATTGAATTATAAAGATAGTTGCTACCTAGATTTGTGGTGATTGTCTGAATTTAGAAATAAATTTGGCTGTTCTTGATTGAAACAAACTCAACAGTTTTTGTATGCTGCACAGGAGTTACTATCTCAGCTGTGTCACATTTGTAATGATCACACCAGATCTGCATATACACACTTTACATGTTTCAGTCTTATTTCCATATTGTTGTCCACTCATTGTGCCAGACTGACTAAAAATGAACATCATAGAAATATTTTTACTTCAAAAGTAGGATTTTAATGCACTGATAGTGTTAAAACGTCTGACAACATGCAGCCTGAAAATCTGCTGAAACGTATATTTACCTGCCTGTGTGTTTTAATCTTCATGCAGCAGTTGCTCCCTTTCAATTCAATGACAGGGCATCACAATGACTCTGCAATTTTAAATACTCCATAGGATAACCATCTCCTGTCTTCACACTCTCGGTGTCTCTGTTCTTCCTGTGATCAGCGCTCCTCGGGCTCCACTACAGCACAGAGATGAGTCTGTGTTACATATACGCAGTCCCGGCAAAGCAGCGCTCCAGGATAGCGGGAGTTGTGTTGCAGAGCACCTCTGGCTGCTGAATCGCCGACTGGAAACTCGATCCGTGCTAAAAATAAAAAAACATCACCAGCATAATGAGAAAGGAGGTGTGTCGCTCACTGTGTGTATGCTTGTGTAGGGTCACAGAGGGGCAGCCCACCCCCCATATAAACAACACACACACCACACACACATACGTTCATCATGTGTCAACATTTCCTTGAAATTCCCTTCCTCGTGTGCGTGCTGGCCCCAAGGTCTTCGCTTTCCCCCTCCCTTGGTAACATGCGTGTCATTTCCAAGATTGCTCTGCAGATTTTTTATTGTCATTATCATTCACAGGCTCACACAAGGTTAAAAGAGGCAAGGACCCTTATCAAGAGCTCAGTGCTTCACTGTGTCATCTGGTTACATCACATGACAACATCCCTGACCTCCAAGGCAGCCAAACACACAAACAAGGCCAACAGGCAGAAGCATTGCGTGTCCTTCCCATGAACACTACATTTTTTACACACATCACAGAGAGCCATGTTTGGTTGACTCAACAAGCAACAATATGTTTCCCCCCCTTTTTAAAAAAAAGGAAAATAACTCATTAATTCATCAAGTCAACATGCAGGCTGTGCAGCGACCTCATGAATCTCTCTATCATGGTTGTCAGCACGCAAGTCGAGGCCTTTGGTCAATGTCTGTTTCGTCAGCCTTGTTGCCAGACTGCAGTGGCCTTGTTTTTCTGACAGGAGAACAGGCATTGACTGACTTTGATGGCAGGAAAATGATAAAAAGAAAAAGTCGAGTATTACATCACAAAGGTTTATACAGTTAAACACGATGGAAACTGTTCAAATGAACGTAAAAGTGTTTTGTTGTGGTTAAATTATTGAATTTCCCTCGGGATCAATAAAGTATCTATCTATCTATCTATCTATTGAATATGGTTTGCAGCAGAATCTGAGAGGCACAAACAAGCATTCATTTGAAAGAGACAAATACTAGTAATAATAATAATTTATACTTTATTAATGACAGGACATTCGATTTACACTCTGTTTAATGAACATAAACTCACAAATAGGCCGAAATACACACTCGTGCAAAAACAGGATCCCAGTGACACACGTTAATTGAGAGGTCTCAAAGTGAGGGGGCTGCCCACAGCCAGCCTTCCAGAGCAGTTTGGGGTTCAGGGTCTTGCTTAAGGGAACTTCGGCAGTGCTCAGGAAGTGGACCGGCACGTCCTGGTATTTAGTGCTAGGTACAGCAAAGGTGTACATGATACATAATGTGTGACAGGAGAGGGGGCACAGTTTGTATATGTGCATGATCGTCTGTGGAAAAGAAGATAAACATTCTGCTGTTGCTTGACGGCCAGAGGGAGATCAGCTTGGAGAGATCTTGGTTCTCAGTGAGGACTCTGGCCTCCTCCCACAGTCTAAAGACATGACTGTTAGGTTGTTTGGTGAATAAAGTGCCTGTACATATGGATGTGAGTGAACTGGTGGTTTGGGTCTTGTCTGTCTCTTGTCAGAAGGACGGACGGATAGATGGATGGATGCAGAGGCGCTGCTTGTCAACGGGCAAAGCATGTAACTGCTTGGGGCCCCCAGGCCAGTAGGGGCCCCCAGGGGCTGATAAACTTTAAAACATAGCACTTCCTCAAAATGTGCAGTTTTGTAACGACTGTAGGAAACCTCCCCTATAGGTGGCTCCATCTTACAGCACTTCCTGTCCTTGCCCTGCTAAACATCGCAGGCATTTTTTCTACGAAGACAAAAGTTTGTCAAAGAAAATGAAGAAAAATGCAGAGGACTTGTTTTTGTAGGAGTAAAAAAAGAAAGAGGATGAGTAAGTATGGTAAGCATCACGGCACTGGCCGACGTGATGAACATGAGTTGAAAGGGCCACTAAATAATTATTGTGTTGGGCCCCAACAGACTCTAGAATTGTAACTGGATAGATGCTTTTAAGTTTGTTCCAACAATTCATTTAGCAGACGCTCTAATCCAAAGTGACGCACATCAGAAAGTACGAATAGCAAGAGCAAGGATCAAGGAAGGAGGAAACAACGTCAGACCATAAGTTGGGGTTCATCATATTGTCTTGTCTTTGTTTTAGTAGGTGTACATCTGGTGTCATTTTCACCCCTACATTTACCATGAAGTTTTCTCTGCCCCATGCTGTGATGGCACTGCAAAACAGTGTGCATTGTCTTTATTTAGCCTTACTGCACCCCCCCACTCATAACTCTCATGTAACAGGTCCCACTTTGAACATTTCCAACTTCAAGGAAACATTTTCTATGAACACGTTCTTATTTTATGTTTAGTTTACCTTTAATATCACAAATGGATGATTTAGATACAAACAGCAGCTACACTTGAAAGTAAAAGAATATATTCAGAATAGTAGTGTTTGTTGTTTTCATTCATGGTAATTTCTTTTGATGTAATCAGCTCACAACAGGATGCAATGAACAAAGTTGAGGAGCCTCAGAAAACCTGAAGTGAGAAGGGACATGCAGACTTTTCAGATGTGGAGTAACAATGCTTGTCTAACGTCCAAACATTCAAAAACACATTCAAACTCTTCCTCTCAGCTCGACTGTCCTTGAGCCAGACTCCAGTCAGCCCCGGGGGTCCTGCCACCGACCATGACCTCGGACTTCTTGAGAACTGATTGTTTCTTCACGTATAAAAATAAAGCATGTACATGTACGTACAGCTCTCCCTTTAAGCCCTGCATGTTTGTTTGCTCCACTCAAGCACGAGTTTGTCCCAAAGGATTTGTTTATCAAAACATGCTGGCAGTAGTTTTGCATATCAGGCCTGCAGAACTTATGAGGGAACAGACGAAATATACGCAACACTGACCAATCTGAAAAAGCCAATCCAAGTTAAAGCAATACAAAATAGAAAAACTTTAGGATGTTTGAAACTTTCCTTTTGTGCGAGAACTTTTCTTTGTCAAGCTATATATAAATCAAAACATGGCTGCAGTCTTACTTGAGACAGTCCTGCTGTGCTTATGGATCAGGTCTCATCAGCTCAGGTTTCCTGCACAGCTTTCGACACTCACAACGTCCGACTCTTCTGGATTCACACGCTCTAAATATAGCTGCCTTAAAGTCAGACAGACTCCAGGAGAGACTGCCGAGAAGAACCCAAGGATTTGAGTTTTTTTTTCTCGTCCACATTTTCTGTCTTTTTTTTTTTTGGCCTTCATGAACCGAAGATTATAGAACGGATGGACCGACAGCCCCGTCTGGATCAAAGGGTGGACTAGTTTGTTGTGAGGAATCCAGAGACTTTATGTCAGTAATGTAATCTGAATCCTCAGATATTTCTCAGCACGTTCACATCAAGAAAAGTTCTTTTTAAACTTCCAGCAGCTGGAAGAGATGTTATGCCACTGTCTTCTTTTAGTCGGCCTCAGTCTTTTCGGTAAGTAGAAGACAATGAACGTCTTTAACGTTTAAACAGAAAAGCAGACTGATGTTGTTGGTTGAACTCAAACTTTTATAAGTGAGTTTCTTGTGAATTGAATCTCTATCTTTATAGGACCTCAATGCTTTTTTAATAAATTTATGAAGTGGGGATTAGTTTTTGTCAGAGAGATTAACAATAAACTTAAGACCCAACAACATTGTCTTTCTTTATCAAAACACTGAACATGTTTAGCTTAATAATTGACATTAAAATCAGTGTTCTTCAATCTATTGTAAAATTCATTTGAAAATATGAATTAATATTTTGTGAGTCAACAGCAGTTGAAGTCTTTATGTCCTTGGGCGGTTTCTGAATAATCTTCTGAAAAGGGTTTATCCTCTGCACATGCCTTTCCTCTTTTTGGGCCTTTATTGTAGAGACAGCACTGAGGGTAGAGTTGGAAATTAAGGATCGTGAGAGAGAGGGAGGGAGAGAGAGAGAGAGAGAGAGAGAGAGAGCGAGCGAAGCTCTTGAAGCTGGGCCACCCACTTCAAGGACTGCAGCCTCCGTACATGGGGTGCGAGACCTAACAGCATCTCTATTTTTTAACTTCCCTCTTCATTTTACTGTTCTTGTGTATGAAACTCTGACATACAATCAGCTGTCGTCTTGGTAGAAAAAATCTTCATGAAAAAGAATTCCTCTGAAATCTTAAATAAAACTCAAATAACTTCACTTACTGGCTAATGTATTGGATGGACACGACTTATTATTCACATTTGGTTTAACATCCCCATCACCAGCATGAAACTGTAATAAACTGTTGTTTGATTGATTGATTGAATCGCTATTTTGAATATGTCCTATTTTTTCCCAAGACAGAAAACAAACACAACCAAACTGTGCATGGGATAAAGAAAGAAGAAAACTGTGCATGAGACAACAGGCAATTCTTAATTACATGTTTGAAAATGAGTGAGAAGAAATGTAAAAGATCTCGTCTACTCTCCATACAGAAAAAGTGTTTTAAGAAACTTTACTTGGAAAATAATGCCAGCTATAAGCTCCTGATTATTGTTTCTAAGAATAAAGGCTTGGTAAAAATTCTTCCTAAATTATTTTCCGATCAAGTTTAAGTTGCCTCTTGTGTATTCATCCTGTGTTGTCTACTTCTACTTCTGCTGCTCCTGCAGTGTCTCGGTGTGATGGCGGCTGTTCGGAGGTGGACTCCCTGACCGAAGCTGTGGCAGGAGAAGGATTCCTGCTGGGCTGCATCTCCTGTAAGAAACGAGAGGAGGTCCCTGCCATAGCCACCGTAGACTGGCACTTCAGACCGCTGGGAGAGGAGGAGGAGGAGGAGGAGGAGTTCAGACATGTGAGTTGCTGAATGAAAAATAAAACAAGATAAAACTTTAAATGGCTTAAGAAGTTGTTGTAGACCTGGAACAGTTTAAATGTCCTTTGGCATTAATTCTGCAAACCTCTGAGAAAGAGATATAAAACTATTCTTCGTGATAATGATGGGTGTACATCCTGTATACCCATAAGCTTCTGTATTGAGACAAGGAGAGTGCAATGGCTGTACGATATAATTAAGATTGCCACCCTTAAGAGACAGCTCTCTTCTAGAGAGAAATGTCTGCACATAGAGGAGAGATGATAAATTCCCTTCCAGTAAGATGGCCTGCTCTGACAACCCTTAAGTTCATACACCAGTACATCTTCATATATATGGCAATTCTTGGTCTGCTTCCTCACTACCTATGTGCTGTTTTTTTTGTTTTTTTTATCATGGTGACAAGTACCAGACAGTATTCTTAAAGTTCTCAGAACCTCTTTATGCTCTTTGTCCCAAATGCTTAAACAGAAATTGGGAAAAGGGCTTTAGGATATTCTGCTCCCTCAGTCTTGAATCTGTTGCTGGTATCCTAAGATGTTGTTGCTTATAATTTCATTGCTTGAACTACTGACTCCAAGATTTGACTTCCAGATGGTTCCCTTTTGGTTCTTTTAGTGTTTTGTAAATTGTACTTTGTCTCCCTTTGTGTCTCCGTCTGTAACCTTGTGTGTTTGTTGCTGACTGTCTTGACCAAGTCTCAGTGGGACCGAGATGGTTAAATAAAGTTGAATAAAATAAAAACTGAATTAATTGTGATTAATTGTCTTCTTAAATACATTTAAGAAGACAATTCATAAACCCTCATACACACCAAGAAGTCAAATGGGCAAAGTCTGAACATTTGTACACAGAAAAAACTTAAACTCAATAAAAGATAAAAGAAAGAAAAAGAAAATATCGATTAACTTGCGTTTATTTTCTGCTTTCTCCTCCTTTCAGATTTTCCACTATGACCACCCCTCAGCCGACATCCTCCATGAAGATTTCAGTGAGCGCCTGGAGTGGCACGGGACGAAAACTACAGATATTCAGATCGGAGCCATTTACATTAGTAATGTAACCTTTAATGACACGGGGACGTACCGCTGCACCATCCACCGCACGCTCTTGCTGCCGCTGTTCAACGAGCATGTCATAGTGGAAAAGGAGGTGGAGCTCAGCGTGGTGTCTGTAGGTAAGGTGGGGCGTACCGGCGGAAAGACTGACAGTAAAAGGAAGAGTTGCGATCTTAACTTAAAGAAAAGTACGAATACGGCAATAAAAATGATGTCACAAGTAAAGTGAAAGGTCAAATTTACGCACAATTTACTTTACCATTAATATGTCTCTAGTCTGTCTACAAGTCCCCCAAAATGATGAGAAAAATTCATCCGGCTCCACTTTTCAGAAAATGTGTCCTCAAACAGGCCGTTTAGAGATTTTCCCTTTGTGACATCACAAAGGGAGACACTTCCACGGCTAGGTGTTTGATCTGCCCTCTGAATCTGCATTCTCAGTGTAAACAATAGGACATGTAGCGAGAAAGTTCATGGGGGCGTGGTCAGACACAGCTCATTTACATATTTAAAGCTACAGACACAGAAACAGCCTGTTCTGAGCCGGGCTGAAATAGAGGGGTTTATAGACATGATCAAATACAGGATCAGAGTGGATTTACAACAAGACACTCCACACACATGTTCTGGGGAGACTTATTTACAAAGAAGGATAATATGTGATCTTTAAAGTAAAGTGCAGAAATATCAGCACAACATGCTTCAAGTATCAGAAACTAGAAATAATTCTGCAGAATATTTTCCCATATAATGGATTGTTCGCTATAAATGATGCCTCAGTGAGAAGAAATTAATCTGTTATATACAGTGAGATCATTTCAACATTTGATCTAGCCTTCTCCTGTGCACCCTCAAAGATTCAGTCAGTGCCGGGAAGCAGTTGAGCGAGTAACTTTATCTTTCTTTTCCAGTATTAGTGGCTCGCGATACGATACCAGCCCCATGTGCCCCTTTAGAAAAGCAATAGTAGATAGGATTTAAAGGTCAAATATAAACACATGATGCATCCTGTCAGCATCACGGTGGTTCTGTGTGTTGGCTTTAAACAAATGAGACGATTTCTGACTTTATTTCATGTTTACCTCCGCATTTGTTTGTGTCTGTACAGAAAACAAAGTCTTAACCCTGGTGCACATGCCTTTTCTTCAATGCTACATTGTTGGTTTCTGTTTTGCAGCCAATAGGGAGCTGGTGTCGGTGATCTCAGAGATTATGATGTACGTGCTGATTGTGGTTCTGCAGCTGTGGCTCATCGTTGTTATTGTCTACTGTTACAAGAAGATTTCAGAGGAGCACGAGGCTCGGGAGGCCCGTAAAGCTCTCAAAGCTCAGGCGGAGTGAGTCATCGATTATTTTGTATTATGTATTACTGAGGTGATTAGTATCAGATTAACAGGTCAACATTTAGCCTGTACCCCAAGGTCAGACGATATCATTCAAGTGAAAGAAGTTTACCCAGTGCACAAGACAGAGGAAATGTAATGTAAGATTTAACATTGTCTTTACCACAAGACATTTATTAAAGGGACGGACCGATGTCCATCATAGCTGGACACTCTAGAGGATGATCATGCGCCCTCTGCTGGTGACAGAGAACTGCTAGTGTAATACAATAAAACTAAAATGAAATGCTATTTGACTGTTGAATAAATCGACAAATATCTGCAATGAAATTAGCCGTACAAGAGTCACTTATTATCTGCTGGACAATTAATTGATCAGACTCTGATTCATTGAGCACAAAAATCCACTTTTTAAATTTAGAATTTAAAATAAATTCATTTGTGTTTTTTGGGGGGAATTGATTATGATTCTGCTGTTTCTCACTTCCCCTAAATGTTGTATTTCCAGACTCATAGAATCAAAAGACAACTGTGATGGGGTGCAGCTCGAGTAACAAGCCTGGTGAGTAACGCAGAAATACCAACTTGCACTGATCTAAGATAACGTGAAAAATGTGACCTTTCTCTTTTATATATATTTATTTACTTCACCTTCTGTATCCATCAGGTAAATCACAAGTCATCTCTGCAAGACTCAAGCTCCACTGCTGCACCATGATTCACTTACAAAGAGACAACTCCTGTTTTTTGTTGTTTTTTTTGATGCTCAGTTATGTGTGTGGCGTTTACATTGATGTCTGAATACAAGCTGACGGTGCAGAAGACAGCAGGCAGATTTCCCCTCTACGAGACCGCTCGTCTCTTTGCTGAGACAATAATGACTCTGATAACTTGTTTGTGGATTTGATCTCAAAGCTTTCAATCCAGTGAACTTTCTTTAATTTCATAGTCATCTATGATGTATGAATTTTTAGTACAGAAAAAAAGACATTATATATATTAAAAAAAAGGAACTCAGATTCTTAATTATAATGACTATAATTATAACTTTCGCAATTATAAATACAAGCTTCAAAAGTAATATTTTTCTTTTTGTTATTGTTTCGACACAGTACAAGCACCTTCCTCTAATACTAACAAGGCAGCAGATTCAAAGCAAGAAGAGTCTTTGTACTGAATTAGTGAATTATAGTATGAATCAGCTCCTTAGACTATTCTCCTTCAAATCTGTCTTTAAAACAATAGATTATTAAATAAATACATCAAACGGTTTTAGGTAACATAAGTCTGTGAGTGTGCTGCGTTTTATGAAGCTAACTCCTTTGATCATATCCATGTCCTCTGTTTTGAATTCTCTTTGAAAAGAAAAACATACCAATCAAATATGTGATAATTGAACAATGTCAAGTCTTAAAAACTGCCAAATGAGATTTCGTCACTCTCAGTTTGAGAGTCTCTTTTTGTTTCTGAGAGCTGCTGAAATCCTGAGGTTTTTAATGTGGGCTGTGAAGTCACATCCCAGCCAGCTTTAGTGAGACTTAAGCCTGAGCAGCATGTCTTAATTTAGCTGTGTCATAAAAAAAAACCTCTCTGCTGTAGTCAATCTGATCTTTTTTGTTATTTCTCGTCTCTTCTTCTCTGTAAGTTTGTAAATGCTCCTGATTAAAGGAAACGTTTGGTAAATAATGTTTTTCTCTCGTGTATTTACTGCTTTTTTGTGCTGACAAACACGTGTCAACACTTGTCTTTGCTTTAGCTGTATATATGTATATACTGTACACCTACAGACATTTCTATATTAAATACCTCTGGCACACACACACACACACACACACACACACACACACACAGAGACACACACACTTTTAGTGAGTTTAAGGACATTTGGAGGTCATGGTGTTGTAACTCTATCCAGGCTGAGCTGTGCTGCCGACTGTCTGAATTACCTGCTGGCTGAAAGCAGCTTTGTTCCTCTGCGTTGAAATGTGAATATTACAGATTTTATTAATGCACGAGAAAACAGCACCAGCCACAACCTCTCTGAACAACCTGAATTTGAACATCGAGTTTGGGCCTCGAAACATGCTGGAAGCTGTACATTCAACATTTCTCCTCCTTATCATTCCCTTGGTCTTGTTGTCTTGTTGACATGAGCCAGCAGTTAATATATACAAATGTACAGTATCTGTCTTTGTTGTATGAAGAGTTTTATACTTGCCCCAGTGAGTTTCATGATTTCCCCTCATGAACACTTCAGACAGGAAAAGACGATACGCCAAACATGTTCACCAACAGTAAACAGTGTGTAGTATAGGACGGTGTGTTAAGTCATGCTGCGGCACCGACTCTCTATAATATGCTTTGACCTTGCCCTGTGACCTCCTCCTTTCATTAGACGTGTTGACAAGATGTGAGGTATCTCCTCTGCTGAAAACACACGAGCATGAAGGCAGGCACATCATGATGAGGAGAAGGAGGGGATTCACTTTTTCTGTTGGAGGAGAAGTTAGAGACCAGCAGCTTCGTGACTTTAAGTGATCGACGCCTGCTCATGTGAGTGACAGCAGGAACAAGTCCAGGTGATTGGAAGGTAGGAAGGCTTTTCTTTTATTCTCACCTGCAGCAGAATGATGGAGCTCTAATTTGAAGAAATTAGTTTTATTATCACTTCGCTGCTCTCTCAAATTATTTCAAAGTCAGACCCGTTAAAACAGATGAAGTAGCTCCTGCATTGAAACTCAAGTCTCTTTATTATAGGCCAGAACATACACAACACTGTATTTCTATTATACCATGATCACAGGGTTTATATCACTTTAAAATCAGATAATGCTGTTTCTCACATACGTAGCTCTGATTTTCATGTGCTTTTTATTATTTTCGAAAACAGACCTGAGCTGTTTTCACATTTAAGCTTCTCCATGGAGAAAGATTACAGCCGAGACTTGCTCTTTTTAAGATGACCTTCGTTGAATGAATTGGTGCTAATAAAGGTTGATTGTTTGATTGGTATTCTCACACAGACATGTTTAAGAGTGCATTGACAGCTGAAAGTTTATAGTTACAGAGTGACCTGTCTGATAAAGGGGAGGACATGTTGTTGACATGTAATTTATCATTTTACATCGACTGAAGTCCAAATTTTCTCAAACACGTTTAATCCTTCATGTTCATGATTGTGTGATTCTTTTCCAGCACACTGTTTAGTTCTAAAAACGTACTTTTCCATTTTTAAAATATTAGGGTCAGATCTTTTTTTTAGACCTTTTTTTTGCATCTGTGATTATTCAAAATCATTCTTTGTTAAATCCCAGTTTAAACTAGCTTCAGAAAAGAGTACATCATCTCCCTCCACTGTCTCCCAGTCACTGCTCGCATTAACTTTAAATCTCTGCTGCTCGCTCACAAAGCAGTGAGATAACAAAAAAACGGCTCTTCCTCACCTAAACTCTCTCATCCAGCTCTACACTCCCAGGATTGTTGTCTATTTGTTTAAAAACTCCACCTGTAACACTAAAGACACAAAACTGTAATGTATCTGGGATTTAAAAAGTTACATGATTTTCAACACGTTTTAATTGAACGCTTCATCTTTTTTTTCAATAACATGATATATTATTTCATATCATTATATAAATGTAAAATATAACACAGTTTTAACTCATTGTGTTATGACCAATTTGACCAACATTGTTTCAGCAAAGAGGTCTTACTCTGAAGAAACTACTGAGTTTTGTTGTCTGTAGCTGTTTGTTCTTGTTTATCATGAACATTTGTCATTTTTTATATATGTTACACTTAATATTACAATAAATAAATCCTTACCTTTCCTTATCTGATCCTCATCCTCCTGTCTTCAGTTGCAGTTCTCGGATCATCCAGCAGAGGTCAGACATGTCACACATTAACACCACTGAGCTGCAGACGCTCCTGCTCTCCTTCCTGCAGCATTGCCTCAACAGCTCAAGCATGCTGTTTCCACCGACACCTCAAAACTACACTACCCAGCAGGCTT
Organism: Symphodus melops; assembly: GCF_947650265.1. Taxonomy (NCBI): domain Eukaryota; kingdom Metazoa; phylum Chordata; class Actinopteri; order Labriformes; family Labridae; genus Symphodus; species Symphodus melops. Next base: position 26,581,416 of record NC_136695.1, read on the forward strand.
TGCATCAGTCAGCTGGAGCCAGAGCCCACACTCAGTCTCAGGGCATGTTGTACATCTTTCTGGTCGTCGGCATGTTCAGCTTCTTCACGTTCGGCATCATGCTCAGCTACATTCGCTCCAGGAAGGTGGAAAGCTCTCAGGATCCGTATCACCAGTACATCGCCCACGACTGGACCAAGGCGGTGACTCCGTCCAGGGCCGTCGCCGAGGCTCTGCACAGGGAGGCTGCAAGTCCGAGAGCCGGCAGCAAGGAGCCCATCATCATCTGTAACCCGGCAACCCTGGAGCAGCTGCCAGACTAGAATATAGCAAAATTCAAATATAGAAAACTCTGTAACACAAAACCTTAAATCACCTTTACTTTAATGTCACACAGCAGCCAGTAGTTACAGTGTTAGGTTTGATGTTCACATCAGTGATTTCACAGAAAAAACTTAATGAAGTTGCATCATGTTGTTACATTTGCTCTAAAGTCATTCCCTTAATTCCCTACCTACAAGTGATGACAATAAGAGTATTCACACAGAGTCCAGTATGTACAGTGGTTCCACGTGTCCGACTTTGATTTAGAAGCTGTTTGTGCCAAACTCAAATAAAAATAAAAGGTTTAAGAGCTTTTGATGTTGCCATTTTTACACTGATTTATTGCAAGTAGAATTAATATGTAATAAAAAATGTAATCTTGTAAATCCAGAATTTTATAAATCACAAATTTGGGTTCAAATTCTTTATTTCTCAAAATCATTGTTTTTGCTTTAAAATTTAAACCTTCGATCTGCTTTCTCGTCAAGACACTTGCCAAAAGACCTGCCCTTATAAATGTGTCTTAAATTTCCCACCTACAAAGTTTAGCTCAAATATAAGCTTCAGATTCGACCTTTTAGATTCCCCCTTTGTTTTTCAAATCAAATGTTTTTGATTGCATTGTTTAGTCTGTCAGAGGAGAAGTATTGGTTTAAGAGAAATGAAAATGAAACTGTCCTCAGATACATTTTTCTGTTCACTTAAATTCAGTCCTTAGCTTTCTCGTCGGAGCATATTCTTCATCCAGGACATCAGGCCTTGTTTGGTGTTTTTCTGCCTTGCTACGGCGCTGGCTCTTTTTTTGGCCTCCTCCGTCCACCTCTCTCTCTCCTTCTCTCTCTCTCTCTGCTGCTCCAGTCTGTGCTGATGAGCCGCTTTAACCGCCCGCTCAATCTCTCGTGACAAGCTGAAGTGAACCAACTGCATGTTGAGCATCGGTACGATCAGGTTGTAATTGTCCACCACTTTGTTCAGCTTCACTAACTCCTCCTCTACAGATGCACACAGCTGCTCCCATTGGTTCTCCTCTTTCGGGGTCATTGGGTCACCGAGCTTGGCCCTCCCCTCTGACAACCTTTTTCGGATGTGAGCAGTGTTTTCCCGGATGTCACGCTGTGTGACGACCCATGCAGGCTGATAACCGTTGTCTATGAGGATGCGGTTGAGGTTGTGGGTCATTGGATCAGCGTATGGATTGTGCTCAAATTTGTTTAGGGGCTTTCCAGCTCCACTCAGGTTCCTGAAATCTCCTCGGGCCATGGACTCCTGGATCAGATCCTCCACCAGTCGCTCCACAGCCTGGGTGATCTTGATCTTTCGACTACGTTGACGGATGTCCCGCTCCACCAGCGCCCCCTCTGCTGCAGCAGCTCTCTCATGTTCCCTCTGCCTGTAGTTCATAACCTGCTCGGAAGCCCGGTCCACTCGAATCTGCCGGTACTGACGCTCACGCTGGCTGGGTGTTCCTGAACCCACACCCTCGTAGCTGAGGTAGTGTCTGTGTGGAAGTGCTTTACCTCTAGACGTCTCCTCATCTTCCATTTCCGTCCCATCATCAGGCATCTTGGTCTTGCTCTGATGAGCCAGCACAGCTCGGTAGGCCTCCTCCACCTGAGCAAAAAGCCCCGGATCAGCCGTCGGAGCCCCAGAGTCCGGGTGGTAGAGCTTGGCAAGGCGAAGGTAGGCCTCTTTCACCTGCACGGGGCTGCTGTGCCCCTCGTCTGGGAGCTGCAGAAGCCTGTAGCTTTCTTTCAAGCTGCGACTGATCTGAGGACCGGAGCTGAGCGCTCTGAGCGACGGAGACTGTCGAGACAAGATGAGCAGTAAACAACCAGAGTAGAAGTTGCTGCGGGCACAAAAGAGGTAGGAGGTGCAACCCATTGCTGACCGACTCCTGTGGATTAGAAAAGCAAGACGTTTTTAACCAAGTCCACCAGGTCAGACTCAATCATTTAGTTACTGCTAAACTCTACACTTCTTAGCCAAACTGGAGAGTTCTCTGCTTTTGGATCTTAAGTCATTAGTTTTCTTGGTACTTGTAAATAAGAAATATATCTTTCAAAATGCTTTACTTTTCAGATCATTTTGTTACTCGGCTCAATATAGATCTGGGGAAAAAAAGTATGAAAGTGTTTAATAATTACTTAAACTTTGCTCCACTACAGGCCTCTTTGTGTTATTTTCAGAAACACAATTAATTGAGGTGAATTGTATTTTAGAGCTGAGGTGAAAACAGAGCATGTAGGGAAGATCACATCATCAATATTGCAAAGGTGATATCAACTCAGATTTTTTTTTTAAAGTAAAGAGTGCATATTAGCTTTAACTCACTGTTTCTGTCAGTCTGCTGTTCTCCATGTTTGCAACAGTTCCCGTCTAACTAAAATAACCTGTTACTTTTCTCTACTTAATTCTTTTTCTTTGCTTTACTTGACTGCGTCTTAATATAGTGAAAGCATGGCCATGATACAAATGGTAAAATGGTGTCTGTCAGTAGCTCAGTCTGCAGGGAGTTGAGTTAGGACATTAAGTTCAGATCAGCTGTGTAACAGAGTAATGACAGGTCCATAACAAAACCAAAAACAGAGCTAACTAAGCAAAGAGCAGCTTTCACACGTCTGTTTTTTAATGTGTATTTTTTTAAAGAACAGAAATGAGTGTAATTTGGTCACCAGGAGCCAAAAAATCCTCATTTAAAAATAAAATAAAAACATAAACAGAGGTTTAGTTTGAAGGCTGCTTCACTGCTGCTAGATCAGTGATGCTGCCACTTCACTGAAACATTATAATTATGGACCCAACAATTCAACAGAATCAAACAAGAGCTGAATAAAAGTGAGAGCACACGTCAGATTTAAAGACATTAAATAATACTCCTTAACGTAACATGACCTACATGTGAAGAGCTGTCCCTTCTTCTTCTCTTCTTCCACCTTTAGGTTTAATGATGGTTTGAAAACAGCTTAAATGGGAATTACCGCCCCCTATCGGACTGGAGTATGAAATAAGACAGGCAGGGTAAGCAAACAAAATAAAATCTGGATAAACACCTACATTCTTTTCTTCTTTATTCTTCCTTCTTTAAAGAAGTCATTAATTCTTTTATTATATATTTGACATGCTCTAGTTGAGAGATGTTTTGTTTTTGATCATGGTCTGGGAGGAGATCACCTGGATAACCTTTTCTGACTCATGTTCGGACTTCGGACCTTGTCAGGAGTTCAACGATTATACAGATGGAGTGAAATTAAAACGTGATGCAATTCACACAAGTTGGATAAATTTAGGATTTCAGTATTTTTTAACTTTAGCTGTGATTTGGAGTCCAGCCCTCAGTGTTGAGGACTTTTTGATCAACATCTAATTTGTGATTTAAGAGTGTTCCCTTGTTTATTTGTTTTTATGTGCATTTTGAAATGTGTTATGATTAACTTATACTTAAGGGGCAAAATAAAATAAATTATTTTACCTGATATCCCATCTCATAAAAATGAAACAAAAAATTAGCAGCACACATCACCATCATTTGTCAATTAAATAGCCTAAATAATTTTGGGAAACAGTTCACATTAATCAATATAAGGTGTCCCAATGTACTTTATTATAAGTGCCAGAGGAGTCAAACTATTTAAACGATATGTCTCATCTCTTTGTGTATTAAAAGCATTGTGTGTACGGCTTGGCTGGACTTTCAGTACTAAAATACATATAACACTTTTTTTCCCCATTTAATACTATACATGAACATGTCAGTAATATGTAAAGAAGCTGGGGATACTTTCAAACACATTTTATTTGATCAAATGTCAAAAACTACTTTTTCAATGGCTGCATTCAATGGACACACATGGTGAAGTATCATTTTCTTTGCTATAAATTTTAACTTTCACGTTTACACACACTGCAGTACCACAGTACAATACACAAGAAAAATAGAATTCATTAAAAAAAGTTTCTTCTAAAAATGTTAAAAACAATCTTACATGTGCCGGACTGTGGAAGGTTTACACATGTTTTCACATATGGACATTGTTTTAGTACTCGACTCGATCCCGTCTCAGAATCACATGCGTTTTGACTCGTTCTCGTCATATCATGTTGAAACATAATATTCCGTCTTTTGGTCACTGGCAAACAAAAGTCTTTTTCCCTGATATGGCCAAGCATCGGATCTGACCTCAACCGGTTCCTTGGACACTTAACTCCAACTGGCCGCCGCTCCAGACTCCTTCCTCTTGAGGTCAGCAACAAGATATGGCTCCTCCTTCTCAAGGATCTTGTAGAAGACGTCCTTTGCCGCTTGTCCTCCAGCTTTTAGGGGACCACTAAACAGCTTCCTCATCTTCTCCTGAGATGTTGGGGTCGCTCTTATTTGATCGTAAACTTCTTGAAGGATTACACCTTCTTTCAGCAGCTTATCCAATATTGGTCCAATATTGCTCACATTTTCTTTCAGGTCACACTGGTGCTGATCCACAAAGTGCACCTCTTAAGGGGAGACACAAATTAATGATTTAGGTTTATATCAAGGAATCTTTTTATGCACTGCAGGTTTGCACTGGGGGTTGGGGGGATTGCAATTTCATCTGTGCTGTATGTTTAACATGGAGCGTATTTGACAATAAAGAACCTTGAACCTTGAATCTTAGATTATTTTAGAATCACAAAATGTGTAAGGAGTAAATTAACAAAAATATGATCACTAGAAAAAAATTGAGACAGTGAAAAACGGTTTCTCACTGTTGAAAATTCAAAATGTCATCGTGTTGCTGGAGATCTATTTTACCATTCTACAATTAATTCAGTAGACGATTTTATCTACAGCAACAAACACAGAGTTAGTACAACAAGTAAGGGTCTAGAAAAGAGGAAACAACATCAGTAAGTGCAAACACACAGCTTTAAGGCCGATCGGACACACAGGTGCTGACAGGGAGCGCACAGAGACAAAGCACATCGTGGACGGCTGTTCTTGAAAGTTCCAGTCAACATCAAAACCATCCTTAAATGATGTCATTATCAAACAACATCATCATCAGTATCAGTATGGTATGCATTTATGAAAGACCTGGGTCTTTATCTTTTTCTTAGAGGTGCAAAGGGTCTCTGTAGGTCAAATGGAGTTTGGAAGTTCACTCTAGTTGGTGTCTTTGGACCCTGTTGGGAAGTTTGGATCAGACGCCTTTCATCGGCAGAGCTTAGTTTAACTCAAACTTGGTTTGAATAATCTGCAGGGGTAGTGCATAAAGAAGACCTGCCAGTCAGGATTTGCAATAGCTGATGCATGATATCACAAGAGGAGCTGTGTACCATGCTCTGACAGGTAAGATCTGATCTTCCTGATGTTGTACAGGGCAAATCGACATGACTCAGGTTAATCATGACACCCAGGTCCCAGGCAGACTTTGTTTTCCCTGAAACTAATAATAATAATCTCCCCTATTTTCATCATCTTGTCTCCAACAGTGATGCCGACAGTATGATAGAATTGTTCTTCCAAACTCTAAAAGAATGATTACTAAACATGGCTTACCTTGAGCATGGACAGTGCTTTGGGATTCATCTGAAAAGTAAAAATCTTAGATGAAGAATTTATTTTTGATTTGCTGCTTTGTTTAAAAGCAGACATCTACTCTGCTTCACTAATAATTCTAGAAAGTTAAAAACCAGTTTTAGTGTGTTCAAACCTTTTCGAATTGTGCGGCTCCAAACTGGTGTCTCCTCCTTTTCTTGAGTTAGCATGAGGGTGAAGTCTCTGTCTGGATTTCTAATACATACTTCAAAGTACTGTTGATCACTCGATTCATATTTGAGCTTGACTTTCTGTGGGGAAAAATATGCAATATAAATATAACAACAATGAGGTGATGTATTCATTGACATTTAAAAGACAAGTAGGCTGCATCTTCCCCAATGTTTAAATTTTAGGAACAAAACACAGTGCAGATCGATGTGTTATCTTGTTGCAAAAAGATACAGAAAAACTAGTTTTTAATGTTCATAGATTTAAATGCAGCACAAAACATACTTCGGGACAAATTTCTGCACCATCCACATCCGTTGATAAGCGGAAACGATCCCGCATTTTCAAGGACTTCCCTGGAGGCGGTTTTCGAATTTGTTTGCTTCCGTGACATTCTTCCCTCCTGCCAATGTCCTGTACAAAAAAACAACAACACATTAATACCTCAGTAGAAAGTTACAACAATGTGACAAAGGCTATTTTGTGTAATCATCAGATTATGTTTGGTGCAATTATAATTTTAATAATTAATTATTTATGAAATCAAGATAAGGAATAACCTCTTGTAAACCAGGATCACGTGGGATCAGATAAACATGCAGCAAGAGGAGTGTTGTGTTTGTCTTATATATCAACACGCTGCAGTTTGTTTTCACCGGAGCACCAATTCTTATCAGAACCCCCTTTGGTGAGAAAACTGGTTCAGCTAACTTGACATGGGATGGCGTGACCTCGGACACTTGTTCCACAACATCACCACAGTCATCGATGTGGAGGACTGCAAACTCTCCTGAAAGGTCAGTGTTGCTGTCTGCACAAAATAAAAGCACATACATAAGTGAAAAGAAAGATTTATATCTGTTTTTTTTAAATAATTTAAGCTGCATAAATTGTAAATGTCACTATATACTATACTATATTATGCAAAATACAATTCACTATGTTTTCAGAAAACTAATAAGTGTCCCTAGTCTGTCTTCAAAACCCTTAATAAGAAGAAAAGATCATGGTCTTTGTCTTTTGCCTGCTCCACTTTTCACAAAATGTGTGCTTAAACAGGCTGTTTGAAGATTTTCCTTTCATGACCTCACAAAGGGCAGTAACCCCTCCCCCAGAGGGATAACACCATAGAAATAATATACGGAGAGGCCACATGATGTGCTGGAACGTAAGAAACGTCACCGCCATATTGGATGGGTCTCCTCGCTCTACGCTAGCACCAGAGTCAATAGGAATCAATGGAGAGCGAGTCACTATGACAGTATTTTGTGCAGTATACGGTTGCAAAAATCTGTGCAGTATTGATTTTTGATAAGATCATGTGGGATCACTTTTCACATAGAAAATTTGTTTGGGTTATTTTACCAATTATAAGATTATGTCATAGCTAAATCTCTGCCGTTTGTAAAAAACCGAACAGTGTGAAAATCCGATACAAATTTGGGGAGTTATGATGATTATTGTAATTGGGGATAGACCTTCCTCAATAGAAATGAAAGCAGAGTGGGTGCATTGGATACCCATCCAAGATGGCGGCCGCGCTGATACGTCAGCTCAAATAGGCAGCGTCAGTCTATGAGCCGTCTACATATATTATGTCTATAGGTAACACTCCCACTGCGATGTGTTTGTTCTGTCCTGTACGCTCGTGAGAGTGCTCCAATCCATGCTAAAGCACGATACACTTCCTTTGTCCTGGTGCGCACAAAAGAGGTGTGCTTTGGTAATGTAAAGTGCACTAGCACATGCACGCAGGGACACAATGTGGATAGCCATCATTATGGTGAAGTCCCAGAGTGTTCCGGCTGTATCTGACTAAAATGACTAAAAATAAGCCAGAACGTCAGTAAAGTAGCTGCAGTGTTATCTGTGTGAGCAGACGCTAACTCAGCCGTGTCCCTTTTTATTTTTAAAATTATTTTAATTTAGAGTCCTCCTTCCTGCAGAAGCCACCCAATCCCTTCTACAGAGGGGCGGGGTCAGACACAGCTCATTTACATATTTAAAGCTACAGACACAGAAACAGCCTGTTCTGAGCAGGGCTGAAAGAAAGAGGTTCATAAACACGATTAAAAAACTTTTTGCAAGAAACTCCACAGACATGTTTTGGTGAGTTCTAAGACTTGTTTAAAGTTGTTGAAAAGAAGGATAATATGTGCAATAATTTTCTATATTTCCACTCACCTATGCAGATCCAGTGTGGCAGGTACACTGCATCTAACTTTCCAGCAATGACTTTGATGTTCATTAGAGGACCTGCAGGCAAGTATTTCAAGCTTTCCATCTTCTCAATGTGTTCCTCCCACGAGCAAAACTTGTACTGAAAGCTGACCTTATCTTTACAGAGCCAGCGAATGCTGGAGACACTGCATTCAAAGCATCCGGCTTCACTCTGTAGGCTAAGTCATGCAGAAAGACATCACTGAGTTTGTATAAGAGAGAAAACTACTGTTTTTGGGGTTGGTCAAAAAAAGTTGTCATATGCTGTTGGTCAGTATTAAGGAAGATATTTGTACCTGTAAGTAAGAGACTCATCTCCATCAGCACTCTTCACTTCAGGATCAAGTTTGGTCCAGTGACCAGAGTCCTGCTGAGAGAGACAATCATTTTATATTGGCAACAATGAATGCATCAATAAACAAACCAATGAAATACAAACAAAGAAATGATGGATGGGATTACCATATTTTGTCCACAGTCCTCATGCTCCGCGCTCCCAAAAGGCCCTTGGAAAGACACATTTTTTATTCATACATACTATTGAAAGGTAGTAACGAGGTTCTGTTATACAATGACAGCTGAACGGTGGTGCAGTGGTGAGCGCTGCTGTCTCACAGCGAGAAGGTTCCTGGATCGAATCAGGCAGACAGGAGCCTCTCAATGTGGGGTGTGCATGTTCTCCCCGTACGTGTGTGGGTTCTCTCCAGGTACTATGATTTCTCCCACAGTCCAAAGACATGCTTGTTAGGTTAACTGGGGACTCTAAATTGCCTGGAGACAATATGACTGTGGCTGGAGCAGTGAGTGTATATCATAATATCATGTTCCTGCAGTTGTTTAACTTTAGTCTTTGGGAGCCTATTTGTCTTAAACTTGTTCATATTTATTATGTTTTGTTCAGTTTGTTTCATATGACAGTCTGCTGACAACAGAAGCAGTGATGATTGTGATAGGTTAAAGGAAGCTAACTCTGCCCCTTTTATGGGATTAAAAAAATTAACCGTCTGTTATAGGAAAACAGATTGTTATCTTGATTAATTTGTGATCTCAGCTTACTTCCGTTGTAAATGCAAAATATGTTTAATCATAAATGTGTGTAATGTGGCAGTGTTTGTTTTCGTTCTCTAACCTTGAAATCCTGAGTCTGTCCCCAACAGCTTCTCTACTAGATCAGTCCTGTTCATGTCCAATAAAACTTCTTTGGTCACCTCCACAGGCTCCCGGTTCATCACCATCAAATGCACCAGTTCCTCTGGAGTTGATGCCAACTTCATTTCCTTCCACTGGATTTGTCTTAAACTCCTCTGGAAGTATGTGAGCTGCAGCAGCCACATGAATTTCTCAAACTCCTTAAATTTCAAATCCTCTAATGTTTCCAAAAGAAAATGTTCCAGATCTTCCTTTACAGTCAAAAAATGTCAAAGACAATAAACAAATTAGTCATTTCTCTGATGGTAAAAATAAAAAGGATCATCTGTGGGGATTTAATCAGAGATGTATGAAAGTTATCTGCATATTGTTTTTGATGTGTTGCTGTAGAAACACAGCATAGAAGATCCCTTCAATCCCTGTTCAACTTAATAAAACTACCTGATTTAGCACAACATGAAATCTTCCACAGCCCTTAGCATTAAACATTTCCTTTGAAACACCAGAAATACAGATGTTAAATATACAGAGTTGAACTTTACAGCCAATAATATCCATTTGTTTCAGTTTGTATCATAATGTTCAAAGACGTGGATGGTTTTTAAATCAGGCTGTAAAATGTAAAAACAGACTCACTGTTTCAAACTTTGGAGGTTGATGTTCCTCCACTGAATCTTTCTCTGAGGAGAAAAAACATTTATGACTACGAGGATGAACTTACTTTAATAAGTTTGATCTACTTTAATAAAGTTCAGCTGCTTTACAAGGTAATAAAACAAATTCACTACGAAATTAAAATTGATGAACGAATTCATAACCTCAAGAAATCAAATTCAAGTAATTTGTTCATTTACAATAAATCATATTATCTAAGATGATTTGTTGTCTTAGACTTGTTTGTCTTACCTTTGGATTCTGAGCTCTCTGGAAACATTAGCATGACATCATCCCTGTTCAACTTCTTTAAAATCTCTCTGGTCTCATCCACAGACTGTCGCCCGTAGGTCCGCATCATCATATCCACTATTACTGTTCGGTGATCTGAGTCTCTCAAAAAATGTGGGATGTCTATGGAGTCAATTTCAACGGCCAACGGCAGAAACCTCTTGAATTTGTGGAGCTCCTTGTCATTTAAAGACTGCAGGATTTCCAAGAGCAGATCCTCAACAGCTGCCTTTGTTGCTGCCTGGAAAAGTTAAAACACTCATGGGACATTTGCTTCATCAACCAGGACAATTTTAAATGTGTCTCTTATGGTCTCATCACTCTTAGTGTAGAGCTGGGTGATTCTGTTAGATATACTTTTAATAATATTGATTATTGTTGAAGGAAAACAGATCATGTGCTGACATTTCATGTTATAAAAACTGTCAAAGATATTTATGATTCTGCTGCTAAAAAGTTCAACCTGAAAAAGCTTCAGCTTTGTGAAAAACAGATGAATTCAAATGTGATCATATTTGTTCATGAATGTTCATGTGTAAGTCAGACAGATGTGAAGTGATGACTTACTTTCTCAAACAGGACAGAGTGTGGTTCATCTGACGGTTTCTCTGAGGAAAGAAGTGATTAAAAATAAGTCATGAGAGATTGATCTTAAGTCTGAATATGGTGTTATCAGGCACAATAGTTTAGTAATGATTTGTGAGGTACAACATAAGTTAATAAAATATAAACCAGTTAAAATTTCTTAATATCTGTGCAATATGAATCCCATCATTTATCATGTAACAGATACAGATGTAACTTAAACCTTTCTGAAATAGGTTTAAAGACAGTTTTATGATTTTAAACTGTTTTGGTCTTCATGGTCGTACTTTTGAAACTTGAGCTGGTCTCCAATAACTTCTGCACCAGATCAGTTCTCTTCATCTTCTTTAAAAACTTCATCGTCTTCACCACAGAGTTTTGGCCAAAAGATAAAATGATAACACACGCAGCTTCCTGATGGTTTGTCTCCAACAGGAACCAAGGGTTGAATGAATGATATTCTTTGTAGTCTTCGCTTCTGATCAGCCACTTGAGTTTCTCATGCTCGTCTTCAGTGAGGCAAGATGTAATCTCCACAAGCAGATCTATAACAGATGTCATCATTTCTACCTGTAAAATTAAAAGAACATGTTGAAGGTGCAGAAGTGCAATTTTTGAGCTGAGATGAGAACAGATATTTGTTTTCACGTTAGTTATCCTTTTTTAAGTTTGACCAACGTACATCTGCCACATGAACGGTGGTTATAATTTAAGTTCTTTATTCATTTTTACAAACAGTTTCAATTTCTGCAGTGAGCAACATACGGATGGTAGTTTTAATTTTCCACTAAGTATTTATTCAGTTCTAATTTCATGGTGTACATTTGTCTAAATCTGTGCAATAAAAATCAGATAATCCTTTGAATCTTCTAAGAGAGTGTCTGTTAAAGGAGCGGAGCAAGGAGTGACCAGCACAGGGGGGACCTATGTTTAAATCATTAATTTGTGCTGATAGTAGTATGTGCACTTTCTTTGGACATCAATGTACCTATTTCATTTTTCTAGTGTTTTCAAAGGAATCTTCTTTTACATTGTGACTGTGAAAATGTGTGTTTGTTTTGAGTCCTTAAATAATTAAACAAAGAAGATTTATATATTCAGTTATATAACATCATATAACATTAAATATGCTACTGATTCAGATGTGTGTGTGTGCACTTTATACTCTGCCCCCCCTGCAGAGGTCTGTGGACCAGTTTGGCCACCTCAGTCAAAAAAGTGACTCCACCACCGTCTGTTTATCCTGTTGCTTATTTTGTATTTAAATGAAGCAGCAAACTCACTTTAAAAGACAAAAACCCCAAATTAATAGAAAATAATAAATATGTAAATATGCAAATAAATGTCTCTCATCAGAAAAACAAATAGAAAAACATAAACTGTACAAAAATTCAGAAATAACACCAACTCTTCACATTATAATCAAATAACATTGATGCCAGGACCTTATGTGTACTTTACTCTTTGAATAAATATTGAGTAAAATATGTAAATGTATCTTAAAGGATCACATTTTTCTAAGCATTAATAATAAAATAACCTTTATTTGTTTACCTTTAATTTAAATGTTCAAGGTTGACTCTGTAATAGTGACACAGTGTAAAGTCAGAGTGATGTGACATACTCACCCTCTGCGTCAGTGAAAGCTGCTCTTCATCTTCTGAGGAAAAAACAAAACAAAACCACTTTGATTCCTACACCACCTTTATGTACATTTAAAACACAAAGACAACAAAGCCTAATCATCAGTGAATCAATATGCAAACTAAATAAAGACTTGACAACAATTTTAATTAGTTTATGGGTAGTTTTTTTCTTTCATTAATGACATTGTAGCTTTAAATCTTTGTAGCTTTGTAGATAATATAACACAGAGCACTCTTTGTTTTGACATTACGTCTGTTATGAATTGGTGCTATACAAATAAAGATGTATTAATATATTAAAGCAATAACCCCAAAAGTTAAAAAATCTGATCAAAACATTGTTTGCACATTGTTGTGCTCTCCTAATTCATTTCAATATAAGACTCTTAAAATGCCCTGATTGTAATGTGTGAAGGTTTTGTGTTTGTCTCTTTTGTCTAACCTTTGGACTCCTGTCTGCTGTCAAGCAATCTCTGTACGAGATCAGTCTTCTTCATCTTCTTCAAGATATTTTTGGTCAACTTCACACTCTCCTCGCTGTGACGCTTCACCATCAGCTCCACTATTTCCTCCACTATTTCCTCCACTATTTCCTCCGGGTCTGTTGGTTTTAGATGGAGGTCTGATAGGAGGGGGACACCTTTCTCCAATTCAACATGGAGGCAGAAATCTTCAAGCTCCTCAGAACTCAAATGTCTCAATGTTGTAAACAGTAGCCACTGGGTCGTCATCTTTTCAAGCCGCAGAAAAAAGAGAATTATTTATCAATAAATAATAATATGTAACCCTGACTGTTACACACAGCGGTGAGGGGTGTCTTGTCATGATTTGTCTTTCTTGTGAATTTCCTGTTTTATTTTGAAAAGTAATACTCCTCTCGTTTCAGGTCACTTGCTCTTCCTCTTGTGTCACCGGTCTGATGTCTCTCCTGATCCCTGATTGTTTCCACCTGTTGCTCGTTACCCTCATATTTCTTATAGTCTGCGTCTCCCTTTGTTCTCTGCTGGAGTGTCTTGTTTTACATGTACCTCCAGCATCTCATCACAGTCCTCGTCAAGATCCAGTCTTTGTTCAGTATTTCTAGGTTTCGCATTTTTGCCTCTCAAGGAGAGTGATTTTTTTGTTGTAAGTTTTGTTAATGTTTTCATAGCCTTTGTCTCCTGCCGTACGCAGCAATTTTTGTTTTGTTTATAGTATTAGAGTTAAATTTTGCATGATTGACATTAACTGCACAGGTTTAACATGTAGTTATGTTTACTCTCAGTCACATAGGGGCTCCTAAATCTTGTTTGGGGATTATTGAATACAGAGGGGACGGGGGACAGCGGGTGTGTATTGTAACTAATGTCTTGTGTCCTGCTTGTCTTGTATACCGCTACTGGATGCCTTGAATTTCCCTCTGGATCAATAAAATGCCTGCCTGCCTAGAAACCTTGTTGATAAACGTGTTTCTGATTTTACTCACTTGCCGGGGCTGTTTGGATCGATGTTTCTCTGAGGAGAAATAAAAAAGTTAATAAATCTTCACAAACCTTAAAGTGCCATGCTTGATGTTATCCTGAGATCAGAAATAAATTATTTGACATAAAGTCAGTGGATAATGTTACAATATTAAGATTTCATTTAGAAGACACAGAAGTATAAATCTGGCATTGAACTGAAAAGTCCAGAGGTCTGAACTATGAAGCAGGATTTGGGGTTAGCGAGGTCACTTCAGGGTTAAAACTTCATGTGTCCTGTATGATTTTACAGACGGTGCTTAAAGTGAATAATTTTTATTTTAGATATCGTCCTTCATCCTTCAACAGAGACTGAAAACGCACCAGAGTCTATGAGTTGTGTTTTTATGATGAACAATTACAAAAAGCTTCTTATAGCTTTGAGTTATATTTTAATGGCTTCATGCCGCTCTGTTTGTTATCGTCAGAGCTGCAGCTGAAATATAACTTATAGTCATGCTGCATTAAGGAGTCAGAGCAACACAAAAACAGGAGTTCATATATAAGGTTAAACTGACGATGGGAAACAAATATAATTAGCCGTCGTTTATACATGAAGACTCACAAATGTTTCCTTTCTTCTGCAAGTTCTTCCTGCATTTGTTCCTGCAGCTGGTTCACTTTAGTCTTTTGGAGCCTTTTTGTCTAAAGCTTGTTCATATTTTTAATGTTTTGTTTGTTTGATATGACGATCTGCTGATGGCAGAAGCAGTGATGATTGTGAAAGGAAGATAACTCCGCCATTTTTATATGATTATATAAATTACCCCACTTGTTTAAGAAAACCGGTTTGTTATCTTGAGTAAATAAAATAATTTATTTGTGATCTCAAAGTTATTTTTTGTTGTAAATGTAAAATATGAAATATGTTTAAACATAAATGTGTGTAATGTGGCAGTGTTTGTTTTCTTTCTCTAACCTTGAAGTCCTGAGTCTGTCCCCAACAGCCTCTCTACTAGATCAGTCCTGTTCATGTCCAATAAAACTTCTTTGGTCACCTCCACAGGCTCCCGGTTCATCAACATCAAATGCACCAGTTTCTCTGGAGTTGATGCCAACTCAATTTTGCTCCACTGGATTTGTCTTAAACTCCTCTGGAAGTATGTGAGCTGCAGCAGCCACTTAAATTTCTCAAACTCCTTAAATTTCAAAACCTCTAATGTTTCCAAAAGAATATGTTCCAGATCTTCCTTTACAGTCTAAAAATGTCAAAGACAAAAAACAAATTAGTCATTTCTCTAATGGTAAAAATAAAAAGGATCATCTGTGGGGATTTAATCAGAGATGTATGGAAGTTATCTGCGTATTGTTTTTGATGTTTTGCTGTAGAAACACAGCATAGAAGATCCCTTCAATCCCTGTTCAACTTAATAAAACTACCTGATTTAACAAAACATGAAATCTTCCACAGCCCTTAACATTAAACATTTCCTTTGAAACACCAGAAATACAGATGTTAAATATACAGAGCTGAACTTTACAGCCAATAATATCCATTTGTTTCAGTTTGTATCATAATGTTCAAAGACTTGGATGGTTTTTAAATCAGGCTGTAAAATGTAAAAACAGACTCACTGTTTCAAACTTTGGAGGTTGATGTTCGTCCACTGAATCTTTCTCTGAGGAGAAAATACATTTATGACTACGAGGATGAACTTACTTTAATAAGTTTGATCTACTTTAATAAAGTTCAGCTGCTTTACAAGGTAATAAAACAAATTCACTACGAAATTAAAATTGATGAACTAATTCATAACCTAAAGAAATCAAATTCAAGTAATTTGTTCATTTACAATCAATCATATTATCTAAGATGATTTGTTCTTGTTTGTCTTACCTTTGGATTCTGAGCTCTCTGGAAACATTAGCATGACATCATCCCTTTTCAACTTTTTTAAAATCTCTCTGGTCTTATCCACAGACTGTCGCCCGTAGGTCTGCATCATCATATCCACTATTACTGTTCGGTGATCTGAGCGTCTCAAAAGATGTGGGATGTCTATGGAGTCATTTTCAAAGGCCAACAGCAGAAACCTGTTGAATTTGTGGAGCTCCTCGTCATTTAAAGACTGCAGGATTTCCAAAAGCAGATCCTCAACAGCTGCCTTTGTTGCTGCCTGGAAAAGTTGAAACACTCATGGGACATTTGCTTCATCAACCAGGACAATTTTAAATGTGTCTCTTATGGTCTCATCACTCTTAGTGTAGAGCTGGGTGATTCTGTTAGATATACTTTTAATAATATTGATTATTGTTGAAGGAAAACAGATCATGTGCTGACATTTCATGTTATAAAAACTGTCAAAGATATTTATGATTGATCATATTTGTTCATGAATGTTCATGTGTGAGTCAGACAGATGTGAAGTGATGACTTACTTTCTCAAACAGGACAGAGCGTGGTTCATCTGACGGTTTCTCTGAGGAAAGAAGTGATAAAAATAAGTCATGAGAGATTGATCTTAAGTCTGAATATGGTGTTATCAGGCACAATAGTTTAGTAATGATTTGTGAGGTACAACAGAAGTTAAAAAAATATAAAATAGTTAAAATTTCTTAATATCTGTGCAATATGAATCCTATCATTTATTATTAACAGATAGAGATGTAACTTAAACCTTTCTGAAATAGGTTTAAAGACAGTTTTATGATTTTAAACTGTTTTGGTCTTCATGGTCGTACTTTTGAAACTTGAGCTGGTCTCCAATAACTTCTGCACCAGATCAGTTCTCTCCATCTTCTTTAAAAACTTCATCGTCTTCACCACAGAGTTTTGGCCAAAAGTTAAAATGATAACACACGCAGTTTCCTGATGGTTTGTCTGCCACAGGAACCAAGGGTTGTATGAATGATATGTTTTGTAGTCTTCGCTTCTGATCAACTCCTTCAAGTCCTTATGCTCATCTTCAGTGAGGCAAGATGTAATTTCCACAAGCAGATCTATAACAGATGTCATCATTTCTACCTGTAAAATTTAAAGAACATGTTGAAGGTGCAGAAGTGAAAATATTGAGCTGAGCTGAGAACAGATGTTTGTTTTCACATTAGTTGTCCATTTTTAAGTTTGACCAAAGTACATCTGCCACATGAATCATTTGTGCTGATAGTAGTATGTGCACTTTCTTTGGACATCAATGTCACCCATTTCATTTTTCTAGTGTTTTCAAAGGAATCTTCTTTTAAATTTTGACTGTTGTTTTGAGTCCTTAAACAATTAAACTAAGACGATTTATATATTCAGGAATATAACATCATAAAACATTAAATAAGACCAATTTGGCCACCTCAGTCAAAAAAGTGTGACTCAGTATGTCTGTGTATCCTGTTGCATATTTTCTATTAAAATAAAGCAGCAAACTCACTTCAAAAGACAGAAATCCAAAGTTAATAGAAAACAATAAATATGTAAATAAACAGATACATTTAAAAACAGTCAGAAATAACAAACTCTTCACATTATAATCAAACAACATTGATGCCAGGACCTTATGTGTACTTTGCTCTTTGAATAAATATTGAGTAAAATATGTAAATGTATCTTAAAGGATCACATTTTTCTAAGCATTAATAATAAAATAACCTTTATTTGTTTACCTTTAATTTAAATGTTCAAGGTTGACTCTGTAATAGCGACACAGTGTAAAGTCAGAGTGATGTGACATACTCACCCTCTGCGTCAGTGAAAGCTGCTCTTCATCTTCTGAGGAAAAAACAAAACAAAACCACTTTGATTCCTACACCACCTTTATGTACATTTAAAACACAAAGACAACAAAGCCTAATCATCAGTGGATCAATATGCAAACTAAATAAAGACTTGACAACAATTTTAATTAGTTCATGGTTTTTTTTTCTTTCATTAATGACATTGTAGCTTTAAATCTTTGTAGCTTTGTAGATAATATAACACAGAGCACTCTTTGTCTTGACATTACGTCTGTTATGAATTGGTGCTATACAAATAAAGATGTATTAATATATTAATGCAATAATCCCAAAAGTTAAAAAATCTAATCAAAACATTGTTTGCACACTGTTGTGTTCTCCTAATTCATTTCAATATAAGACTCTTAAAATGCCCTGATTGTAATGTGTGAAGGTTTTGTGTTTGTCTCTTTTGTCTAACCTTTGGACTCCTGTCTGCTGTCAAGCAATCTCTGTACGAGATCAGTCCTCCTCATCTTCTTCAAGATATTTTTGGTCAACTTCACACTCTCCTTTCTGTAACGCTTCACCATCAGCTCCACTATTTCCTCCACTATTTCCTCCGGGTCTGTTGGTTTTAGATGGAGGTCTGATCGGAGGGGGACACCTTTCTCCAATTCAACATGGAGGCAGAAATCTTCAAGCTCCTCAGAACTCAAATGTCTCAATGTTGTAAACAGTAGCCACTGTGTCCTCATCTTTTCAAGCCGCAGAAAAAAGAGAATAATTTATTAATAAATAATAATATGTAACCCTGACTGTTGTGGTAAATACGTTTTTTTGTCACACAGCGGTGAGGGGTGTCTTGTCATGATTTGTCTTTCTTGTGAATTTCATGTTTTATTTTGAAAAGTAATACTCCTCTCGTTTCAGGTCACTTGCTCTTCCTCTTGTGTCACCGGTCTGATGTCTCTCCTGATCCCTGATTGTTTTCACCTGTTGCTCGTTACCCTCATATTTCTTATAGTCTGCGTCTCCCTTTGTTCTCTGCTGGAGTGTCTTGTTTTACATGTACCTCCAGCATCTCATCACAGTCCTCGTCAAGATCCAGTCTTTGTTCAGTATTTCTAGTTTTTGCATTTTTGCCTCTCAAGGAGAGTGATTTTTTTTTTGTAAGTTTTGTTAATGTTTTCATAGCCTTTGTCTCCTGCTGTATGCAGCGATTTTTGTTTTGTTTATTGTGTTAGAGTTATACTTTTCATAGCCTTAGTTTCCTGCCTTATGCAGTAGTTTTCATTTCTTGACAGTATTTTAGTTGAAGAGATTAGGGTTTTTTATAGTTTTTATAGCCTTTCCCTTCCTGCCTCATGCAGTGATTTTGTGTTTGATACTTCCTAACCTGCCTTTTTTTGCAGTGATTTTGGTTTTCTAGAGTTTTGCTTTATTTTATGATTCAGGTTTTCATGGCCCTTTTTTTTCTTCACTCGGCCTTGTGGTCATTTGCGTTCTAGAACAATAAAGCATTTTTTATACGTTCTCTGCACTTGAGTCCTCCCCTTTGTTTAGGCCTGACATTTTTATTTTGCATAGATTAAAGTATTCTTAAACCTAAAAACTTGTGTCCCAGATTTCAACTAGTGCTGCTCCAGATTATACAATGCACACATTCTGTCACAAAGAAATATTTGGGCCATTTCATATATACGTACAATATCTGAGAAATGTCTTTTGACTTAATGTTATGTGCCAGTGTGTGTTCTCTCTCTCTCTCTCCCTCTCTCTCTCTCCTGTTGCTCTGCAGGTTGGTGCTCTCCCTTCTACAACTGGTGATGTAGCTCACCTGATGTCAAATAGCAATCAAAGCAGGAGAAAAGAGAGCGCAGGTTATGGAGTAATTGTGTTGAAGCTGAGCTTGACTGGCTGCTTCAGTGGAAGACGGGTGTTGCTGCCATAGTTCATAGTTCCTTAAAGGATTTTGTGTTGGAGTTTCATTTTGTCAGCTTTTGGCTTCTCTTTAGTTGTTTTGATAGAGGCGACAGAATTTAGTTAAATTGTGTAAACGTTTTTAAGTTGGTTATAAATTGTTTGTTTTCGAAATACTGTGTTTTTTTCAACATTCACAGTTTTTAATTTTTATTGTTACACTCCTCATCCCCGAGCCATGTTGGGGAAACGTGATACTTACCAAGCAGAATCCTCGGGTATTTCATAATGACCTTATGTGTCGACAATATGCACTGACTTCATACGTGTAGGAGCCATAAATGAGGTAATGGGGCCTGTCACTCACGACTGGGTGGTGACGTGCAGGGTTCGAGATCACGTGTTCACGGGCGGAGTTTTTATAAGGCTCACCTCCTTTTTTTGTGAATCGGAAAAGTTGTAGTAGAGAGAGGGGGTCGGGGGTTGCCGTAGTTTTTGTTGACCGTTCGCTTCATTCATTCAGCACTGGAATACATCCATAAACGTGTACACTGATCTGCAATGTACTGTATGTGAATCAACGACACTCTTTTAATTAAATGCCACAAAACTGCATTTGGTTGAAGTCTGTGATTCTGTGATAGCAGAGCAGCGCGTCATACAAATAAACCGAACCCGGGGTTTTCCTCTCCAGCGACAATCGGGCTTGGAGTCGCTACAATATGGAAATATGTTACAGAAGTTGATTTTTTACCCAATGTCCAACATTAATCAATTGTCCATCCTAGTTCTAAAACTGGTGCTCCATGTCTGAATGATGAAATAGGCCTAAAAATAACATCTGTACATTTTTCATCATTACTTAAATGCGGATTGCACAATGTGTTCACTATCAAGATAGTAAAATTATAGTGCTAGTTGATGTATTTTGAAACTCTATATAGATGAAAATCGGATTATAGGTTATATAATAGTTTTCTGAATAGTCACAGTTCAGGATGCATTTGTAGTGTGCAGTATTTGCATGTGCCTCCAAATCAAACCCAATTAGCATGGATTACCAGTAATTGAAGACATTTTTCACCTAGAATTAAAGTCAGCAAAATGAAAAGAGTTACATGTTTGGTGATGGTGAAATCTCAGCAAGTGCAGAGTTAATTATACTCTTATATGTTGTATACTGTTAGAACCTACATTGAGGTCGTCAATGAGAAATTTCTCTTGTCTCTGAAGGATTTCGTAGAGGATATCTTTGCTGGCAGAAACATCTTTCAGGCCACTGGAGAAGAGCTCTCTCATCTTCACCTGAGAGGTGGGCAGAACTCGGATCGTTTCGTAACTCTCTTGTTGGAGGACACCTTTCTCGAGGAGATAATCCAGAATGGGATCCACGTAGCTCACTCTCTTGATGAGCTGGTGTTTATGTTTATCCACAAAGTGTTGGTCTGAGAGAAAGGAGAATAAAAACAACCAAGGACTGTTTGTAGTTTGAGATAACATAAAGCCAGCTTGATCACTTCTGCAGAAAATAGTTGGCATATCTTAAAAACCCCTAAAATTAGGTCTTAGACATGAATTCTTTGTAATCAGCAGACACCTACTTCACAAGTTGAACAAAAAAAGAGAAAGTAAATGTGATGTGTAGAAGCTTAAGAGAAAAGGACCTCTCTTCTCATTTCACTCACTACCTTTGTAAAATGAACTGTATACAAAAAGCACACGTTGTCAAAATGACTTCACTCACTACTCCATCAGCATTCTGCCTGTGCTCATCTATCCTGGTTAAACTGATGTAATGGTGGTCATTGTCGAACCCAGGAAGCTCCGCCCTCATGAATGTTTGATCGATTATTTAACACAAAATGAAACTGTGATTGACTGAACTAACGTCAAGCCGTATCTTCAAGTAGTGACTGGGTCCATGAACTCATCAGACAATCAGACCAGCTTCAATAATACAGCAAGACGTTTACTTGTTGAGAGTAAAATAGTTACCTCCAGTTATTAGAGCCCGACCGATTGATCTACCAGCTGATAATCATTTTATCTCTGATATGCGCCCATATCACTAGATTTATTAACCAGTCAGATAGTATTTAATGTAAGTATCATTGTTTTACACAAGCAGTTCTCTTTCACTCAAGGAAATCTATCTATATCGAATTACAAAGTGACCTCTACAGTCAGATACTGAATGATTTGATCTTGTAAAACATGTCCTCCTACCGCCTGATGTGGTATCTGCACCAGTTGCTCCGCCTGAGGGTCTTGCAGCTAAAAACAAAAAGAATGAAGAAAAGGATTGGATTTGGTTTAGACTTTTTCTTCCACCAGGACAAACTGAAAACAGGAAAACAACTCACTGTCGCTGGTCCCGGCTTTTGAGTCAAGTCCAGCTGTCACTTTAACTGCAATAAAAGAAGGACACCGTGTTAGCATGTGATGGAAACAAAACAAGCCTAGCTGTGAGGTCTGTAAATCTCTTCCTCAAACACAGATGATGCTGTAGAGAGTCCCGTTTGTTCATGATGGACCTTCCAGGACCGAATTACGAACATTTACTTTAATGACCTTTTCATGGCAAATTGATTGTTTTCATTTTTGAATTACCAATGTAAGAGTTGTCAAAGATGTTGTTGCTTGTTTTGCCTGTATTGACAGGACAGCTGAAGAGACGTCGAAATGCATCGCAGGTCTGACTCCGAGCTTGGAGTTGCACCATCAGTCAATTTCTCAAGAAAGATTTATGTATTTTTTGCCAGATTTCCACTGTGACATCACAAGAAGAGCAAATTTGAAACAGTATATTTTTCGGTGTTGTAAGACAGACCACAAAAAAAAGGACTGGATGGATTTATTTCACATGTGTGGGTAATATATGTCCCCTTTAAGTTCAGATGTTCATAGGATTTTAAATACTTAAAGAACATATATGTTAAAAACATAATTACGAATTCATTAAAAGATGTGTGTCATGGTTTGGTTTCTGTATTTAATCTTGTTTTAGTTTTCATTATTTCCCTCGTGTTCTGTGTATGTATGATTCCTAGTGTGGTTTACCTTAGTCCTTAGTGTGTTTCCCTGTATCCTGGTGTTCTTCTATGTTGTCTGTAGGCTTGTTTTCCTGTTACTTGTGTTCTTAGTTTGGTGTTTAATGTTTCCTAGTCTTGTTTTAAGTGTTTCCTGTTTAATTTTGTAATATCTTGTTTTAGTTCATGTCTTTTCATTGTCAGGTTTTACTTTGTACTTGTCCTCAGTGTTCTGGTCTGGTGTTTTTTGTTCCTTGCGTTTCCCGCCTTTGTGATTACCCTGATGTTCCTCACCTGTCTCGTTAGTCTCACCTGCGTCTGATTACCTCTTGTCTATTTAGTCTCTGTGTTTGCCTCAGTTCATTGTCTTATGTCTATGTCTTGTGCAGCCTGTTGGTGTGTTTCTCCTCGTGGTTTTTGGATTTTGGTTTTAGTTTTGAGTAAGTTTTTTCCTTTTGTTTAATAAATTTTCTCTATTTTCTGCAATTGGGTCCTCCTCCCTGTTTTCCTGAGAATCAGGGTTTCCATCAGGATTAGAAGAAAATAAAGAGGTTAAACTGGAAGTAGAACCATCACGACCAACATCATTTAGACTGAATCAATGGAAATATAGGAGGGAATACACATTGGACTAAAGACTTTGACAATGACTGAAATATCACATGTAATTCTTGATATAAAAATCCTATACATGTACAATCCTATACAAATCGCATACATTTGAACGTTTCTAAGCAGGAAATGAAAGCCCCTGCTTTGCATGGAGAAATTCTCCTGGTGGTGAAAGTAAAGTAAAGTGAAAGTAAAAAGGGAGCGGGCTGTTTCAAAAAGGATAGGCCTACTTTAATATGTGATTTACACTATAATGTGTATGATTGCACAAAATATAAATACAAATATAATAAATTGTTGCTTAACGTTTTTAATTGTTGCACTTTAACCCCTTCGGACCCTGCGTCCATTGGAATGGACATGACATATTTCTGTCTTTAAACCAATAAATACTCTGTAATTGGATGAGGTCAGCACTGCTGGTTACTAACTGGGTCCTGATTATCCAATCACAATCATGTCATGACTTTGAGCATGCTCTGAGAGAGTGTCAGACCTCTGACAAGACAAGCATGGTGGAGCAGCTCCAGAGAGGGAGGCGCAAGTGCCCATTTTCAGTCAAAAATATACATTTATGTTCATGCTGGCCAAAAAAACTTTCTGTCAGTATAATTTTAACTGTTACAAGTAATAATATATGAAGTTATTTTGAACATATATCATGTATTTAATTTACAGGATTTTTTCAAAGTCTGATGTCCATTGCAATGGACAGCAGTAGTTGGGCGAGTTAAGCTAACACCCAAATGTTAGGTGTTAGAATATAAAGAAAAAGCATACTTGTAAGCTTTTCATTGGTAAAGCATGATGCCATGGTTCAGTTATTCATAATTATGCAATTTTTAATATATATTTTTTGTACATAATGTTCTTGTAGAGCAGGGGTAGCCAATCCTGGTCCTTGCGGGCTACTATCCTGCATGTTTTAGATGTCTCCCTCTTCCAACACACCTGATTCAAATGATTATCTCATCATCAAGCCCTGCAGAAGCCTGATAATGATCCTGATCATTTGAATCAGGTGTGTTGGAAGAAAGAGACATCTAAAACATGCAGGATAGTAGCCCTCGAGGACCAGGGTTGGATACCCCTGTTGTAGAGTATAAAGTCAAAGAATTCCTTGAACGTCTCGTAAGGAGGGTGCCCCATGCTGTCAGATGGTTTGTTAGATAGCTGGGGGTGGCTCTGCAGGACTGTGTCCCAGGTGTGGGAAAGTTGGTATGTTCCTTCATCCCGGTTTGCAGTCCTTGGTGCCCGTTTTCCACCGTCTCTTTGATCCACCGGTGGAACTTGTTGCTTTCTGTCCATATGACCTTGGCCACATCCCAGTCCATTAGATGGTTCTCTCTCTTGCAGTGGTCTGAAATGGCTGATTTCAGCTTCTCCTGCATTACTTTCATTCAAGAATGATAGGCTACTGATGACTCAAGAATGAAAGCAATGCAGGAGAATCTGAAATCAGCCATTTCAGGCCACTGCAAGAGGGAGAATCGGGAAACGTGCACCAAGGACTGCAAACCGGGATGAAAGGTCATAGCAACTTTCCCCACACCTGCGATACAGTCCTGCAGAGCCACCCCCAGCTGTCTAACAAACCATCAGACATCAGGGGGCACCCCCCCCCCCCCCCCCCACCCCCTGCCATCCCATCATGATCATGTCAGGTGGGATGGCAAAATCTACATAAATCAGCACAGACGAGGTCACAACAACATCACGTGACACCCCCGATGAAGGCTGCAGTAGCCGAAACTGGTCAGGTAAAACAATTTCACCTTCCTGGCCTTTAAAAACAAACATTACTATAAGATATCATCAGTAGGCCTAATGAACCTCTTTAGTACACACCGAAACCACTTCAAACTGCACATTAAAATACATGAAAATTAAAATACATGAAATATCCACAAGCTGACGTCTTCTCCAGCATAAGTTCCATTTTCTAGTATTTTAAAGTAAAATAACTATGTTATCAGCCTCCTATAAAAAGTATGGTGTTGTATGGTATGTGTTAGAAGTTCAATGATATTTATGAGATTTTACGCCCATATTGTCGTGGCGTCCATTGGAATGGACATGAAAAAATTCTTATAAAAAAATGAGTTGGCAAAAATTTATTTTTTCCACTTTGTTTTTATGTTGGAAGGGAGTCAGAATCATTGTATAAATTTTTTTTTTGCCCAGCAGAAAAAATGCGGGTCTGAAGGGGTTAAACATCCTGCAGAGGAAACACAACCTCATTTTTTATCTGCATGAAACCCGTTAGGTTGTCACATATTTACCGAGTTCCTTGGCTTCATCCTCGCAGTTCACTTCTTTCAACAACTCCACAGCCACCTTTACAGCTCCATTCTCGGTAAAAGTAGAAACCAAGACTTCTGCGATGTCTAAGAAGTGTTTTCCCTCCACTTGACTGCTCCGGACGCGCGGCTCCTCCCTGCGATCCAACAGCTTGCTGCAAAACTTTTTAAAGTCAGATTCTGACAGATTCTCCAGCATGTCTGCTAAAGCAGCTTTCTTGGTTTTGGGGGGCATTTTTCACTAAGAGGTCCCCCCACGTCTCCTGTGGCCTACTGATTGTCTACAACTAGCCCACTTCTGTCCGGAACAGATCTGTCCTCTCTATAGAGACAATCGAAAACATCAGGAAGGAAATGGTGCTTTCAAGTGCTGTAGAAAATGTGAGGATCATTTCAATAGAAGGGATGAAATGACCCCCATTACAAAGATTGGTACAAGTAGTCAGTGTAAGAATTAGGAAAAACAAATGTAATAAAGCAATGGTTTCGAGAGTAACTGAGAGTTGATTGATTTGACAGCATCTTAATATAGTGAAGGCATGGCCATTATACAAAGGGTAAAATGGTGTCTGTCAGTAGTCTGTAGGGAGTTGAGTTTGGACTTTAAGTTCAGCTGTGTAACAGAGTAATGACAGGTAGGACAGGGGTCACCACGAGCCACAAAACAACTCTACTGTAGCCTTGAAACATTCAGGAAATCTGACACTCTGTATTTGTTGTTATATATTACATATGTTCATTATAAATATGTTTGTTATTTTATACATTTATATATCTATGCTCTTTAACATTGAACTTCGGGATGTTTGAATTTTACACGGCTGATCTTATAATTCTGTGTTAAATGATGGTTGTAAACCAGTTTAAATGTGAATTATCGCCCCATATTGAACCAGAACAAGACAGACATGGTAAAACATTTTTTTAAATAGAATAAAAACCTGGATAAGCACTTAATTTCTGTCTTTTTTCTCTTTATTGCTTGTTTCTTTAAAACATTGAATTCACTCATTCATAGTATATTTATCTGCTTTTTGTAATCATAACGATGAGCATGGTCTTTTTACCTGCTATTTTGTAATGTAACAAATAATAAGGTCCTTCACCTGCTTTTTGTAAAGTGTCTTGAGATAACACTCATTATGAATTAACGCTATACAAATAAACATTGATTGATATGTTCTACACAGTTTTATTTGTCAGTGCTGCACGATGTCGGTCGCGCCATACTGTCTGATCAAGGTGTCTGGGAGAAGATGTCCAGGATGCGCCGACTCATCAGGAGTATGTCCAGACCTTGTCAGGAGTCCAAAGATTATACCGACTGAGTCAAATTAAGAGGTGTTGTCATGAAAGTCAGAGTTCACACAAGTTGACTAAGGCTGGGATTTCAGTATGAATTCATTGATCAACTTCTGATGTGTGATTTAAGTGTTAATTGGTTTTTAGTGATTGTGTATTTTAAATGTCTTAAACTTAATGGGCAAAATGATAAAATACAAATTTTACACACGTTTAAATTAAAGTTTATTTTAAATTACAGTATATCCCATCTCTTAAAAAGGACACAAATAAATGAGCAGCACACATTGCCATCAGATTACCCTCCATTGAAAACTAAGTATCCTATATAGTGTAGGGAAACAGTTCAGATTAGACTATAAAACATGCCAATGTACTTTTTGATCAATGCCTAAGGAGTCAAACTATTTAAACAATATGTCTCATCTCTTTGGGTATTAAGAGCACTTTTTGTACAGCTTGGCTGGACCTTCAGTCCTAAACATGTTTCCATTAATACTGTACATAAACATGACAGTAATATTTAAAGAAGCTTGGATACTTTCAAACATCTTCTGTTAGATCAAATGCCAAAAAACACTTTTTCAGTAGCTGCATTCAGTAGATATACATGGTGAAAAGAAGTACCAAGTATCATCTTCTCCACAGAGTTTAAATGTAATCTTTACACACAACAAGAAATGCAAGAAAAATAGACTTCATATAAAACATGTTTTGTAAAACGTTAAAAACAAAGTGTGCATGATAGTCAAAGTTAAAATGTGGATTTACATTTGAACAGTGTTGAAGAACTCGACTGGTCTAAAGACCATTTTTTAGACTTCTCGATCTCATCACAAGAAGCATTTCGACTTGTTCTGGACTCCACATTTTAAATCAGGACCAGTCAAGACCACCACAAAGCAATTTTCAAAAGTCACTACCTTGATTTCTAAAAGAACAAACAACTTCAATTCATTTGTTGGTTGATTAGTTTTTCCCCCGGGTTACGACTAAATTAGTGACATGCCCGCTGCACACGAGATATTAATCAGCTACTACAGCCACATGTCCGATGTGTCCTGAGGGAGGACACTTAACCCCATAGTTGCTCGCTTTGCTGGGGGTGTGATGAGGTGTTAAAGTAGTTTGACTATTTACAGCTTCTTGCTCTTTAGATCAGCAACAAGATATGGATCCACCTTCTTCAGGCCTTTGTAGAAGACGTCTTTTGCTGCTTGTCCTCCGGCTTTTAGGGGACCACTAAAGAGTTTCCTCATTTTGTCCTGAATGTTTGTTAAAGCTCTTATTTGTTGTGGTTGAAGATCCTTTAAGGGGAGAGGAAGAAACAAGAAAAGGACTCATAACTGACTCATTAAAAATAATACAAAAAGCAGCTTTAGTCAGTTCGAGTCATTTTGTGAATAAAATAAAACATGGCACCATCTCAATATCTTAAAAATCAACTCAAATGGAGCTCAGCGTAAGTTCAGACAGGAAGACTGGTGTTATTCTTTCATTCATTCACCTCTTCATTCATTCTTAAACCACACCCCCTAATACCACCTGTATCTCTCTCTGGCAAGCAGCTGATCATGGGCGTGTATCATCCTGGAATTAACCAACCAGACTCTGCCACGACCTTTCTCTACCAATCAATGGCTTGCTGTCAATAGTTTAAAAACTCTCTCTCTTCCAGTCATCCTGTAGCTGCAGGCATACGCCGCAACCCTCCTCCACCCCAGTCACCTCCTTCCAGCTCAGCAGAGTCCAGGCCCCATCTGAAACCCACTCCTCTTCTCAGCCTCCATCCTTTTCACCACCACCAGTGTCTAGACTCCATAGGGGGGCATCCTATCCCGCGTCGGCCTCACTACCCCTCAGAGCTCATGAAGTCGTCATGACGGAGTCTAGCCCCCAAAAGACTTTGCACATTTCATTCTACAATTGTTGCACATTTCATTGTAATAAATAATAATATTTTCGAGTCATCAGGCTCAAGTCCAAGTGGAGTCACGAGTCATTGCTGTTAAAGTCCAAGTCGAGTTGCAAGTCTTTAATGATTTTGTCAAATCGAGTCCAAAGTTATAAAATCCGTTGAACACCTCTGGATAGATGACACTGAGGTAAAGTTAGAAAGATATTCACTTCACACCTCTTGATAGATGATAGCCTCCGTAACCCACTTAAATGAGTCAACTGTTTAACCTGAATACAGTTCGTCTCGTAAAGATGAAAGTAAATCAAAAGAAAAGTGTGCTGACTCACGTCCGCGTTTAAGAGACAATTAAAAATCGATGACTTCTTCATTAACTGAACCATGAAGGTGCATGACAGGCTTTGTTCATTTTTCTAATGTTCAGGAGTTGACAAATACTCACCTTGTGTCTTTCTTTGCACACGTCAAATGTTTTAGTAGCCTAATGATCAACTCAGGTTCCGGCAAGATGGCGGACTGATGTTGTATCTGCACCAGTTGCTCCGCCTGAGGGTCTTCCAGCTAAAAACAAAAAGAATGAAGAAAAGGATTGGATTTGGTTTAGACTTTTTCTTCCACCAGGACAAATTGAAAACAGGAAAACAACTCACTGTCGCTGGTCCCGGCTTTTGAGTCAAGTCCAGCTGTCACTTTAACTGCAATAAAAGAAGGACACAGTGTTAGTATGTGATGGAAACAAAACAAACATAACTGTGAGGTCTGTAAATCTGATCCTCAAACACAGATGATGCTGCAGAGCAGGGGTCTCCAACCTTCCTTCATCTGAGAGCGATTTTGAAAAAATTGGCCAAGAGCTACTTTTATTTGTTGAACTCAAATTGCGCTCAGGCAATGCTTATCAATAATCTTGAATTCACATCAAGGTCCAAGAAAGAAGATTTTACACTTCTTATTGTGACACATAGTAAGATGTGTTCCTGAAAATTCAAGAAAATATTACTTTTACACTTGTTTTTTATGGGCCAAATAACCGAATACTGGGAAGAGGTGCATTTACTGTAGTCGGATTTATTTTTTACACAGTCGGTCAACCTATCAGCAAGCTGCCTGTAGGAGACCCCTGTGGAGAATCCCGTCTCTTCATGGTGGACCCCCAGGACCGAATAAAGAGCTTTTACTTGAATGACCTTTTTATGGCAACTTGATGGTTTTCATTTTTGAATGACCATGGTGTTTAACCACACTTTGCGTACTTCTTAAAAAAAAAAAGACCATGCATGTAGACAACAGGTTTGTAAACACACCCAGTGTGGCTGCTTCCTCGTTCAGGTTGATCTGCCTCAGTAAATCCAGAGTCACCTGCAGAGCTTTGGACTCTGTGAACGTTGAAACCAAAACGTCTGCCACATCCCATGGTCTCTTCTCCTCCACAGCTCTGCGGCTGACCCGAGGCTCCTCTCTGCGGTCCCTCAGCTGGTAACAAAACTTCCGATAATCCTCTTCACTCAGATCCTCCAAAGCCTTCAATATAGCCAGTTTGATAGTGGTGGGCGCCATCTGCCTGCTCGGTCCGCAGCGCTGAGGTGTGACGAGTCCGACCGCGTGACCACTGAAGACATCCCTCTGTGTCATAAGTAGACCTAGTAGAGACACGTCACGTCAAATAATGAAAACAAAAGTGTAAATTTTAAATAAGATGTGAATGTGTAAAAACAATTAAAATAAAGCAAGTTTTTCAAGCTTCTCAGTTGAAAAAAATCCTTATAGATTAATTGAATAATTGTTTTGTACAAGCTATTTTCTTTATCAACCGTAATACATTTGTTTTTCCTAATTCTTACACTGATTACTTAAATCGATTCATTTCATCCCTTCTATTGAAATGATCCTCACATTTTCTACAGCACTTGAAGGCACCATTTCCTCCCAGATGTTTACGATTGACGTATAGAGAGAACAGATCTGTTCCGGACAGAAGTAGACTAGTTGTTGACAATCAGTAGGCCACAGGAGACGTGGGGGGACCTCTTAGTGAAAAATGCCCCCCGAAACCAAGAAAGCTGCTTTAGCAGACATGCTGGAGAATCTGTCAGAATCTAACTTTAAAAAGTTTTGCAGCAAGCTGTTGGATCGCAGGGAGGAGCCGCGCGTCCGGTGCAGTCAAGTGGAGGGAAAAGACTTCTTAGACATCACAAACGTCTTGGTTTCTACTTTTACCGAGGAGGTAAAAGAGAGGAGGATGAAAAAAAGAATGGAGAGGCATATGCAGAGCTGGTGCAATGCCTGGACAAAAAAAGTTTGTCATTAGTGATGAGGGATGCTAAACAAGATGGAAGACGAGTGTTAGAGCCATTTTGTACTGTGTGTTCAGGTCATTTCCCGATTGCCACAGTAGGTGGCGTATTGGACAGCAGGAAAGGGGATAAGTAGAAGAAGAGGTAATTGTTCCTCAGGTGTGCTGCTTACCCAGGAGAAGCACACAGTTTTTGACCGCCGTTTAGAGGCTAATAATTGAACCTTTCTTTTGTTTGTTTCAACAAGTTAGTTATGGAAGTGCGTGTAAACAGTGGCTTTATTGGTGGTAGTAAATAAACACATCTTGAACAAGTCCGCAGATGTTTGATTTACAACGTGGAGCAGCCGAAGGACGACGTGTCAGTTACGAATATCCCGGTAGCAGCTCCTCACTGTGGCTTAGGTTTCTTTTCTTTTCAGTTTCAGCGAAATCAAGTCACAATAACGAGCATTGGAGATCCTTCGCGAACACTACGCTGGAAAGGACAAACCACATGTTGTGAGTCTTTATTGTGAACTTTCCTCGCTGTACAAGGCTAGCAATGAAACAGTCACTGACTATATTATTAGGGCAGAGACTATTTTCACATCGTTAAGAAGAGCGGAAGAGCAAATCAGTGATGGGCTACAGATAGCCATGGTAGTAAAGGGGCTACCCGATTCATACACGCCGTTCGTTGTGCACATCACAGACAAATGACGTTGTGACTTTCGGTGAGTTTAAAACTAAACTAAGAAGTTTTGAAAATACTGAGAAAAATGGAAGAAGTGAGTCGAATGAGGAAGATAACATTATGATGATGATTGGGGCAGCGAGACCACGCGGGAGAGGACGAGGAAAGAAAATGGACCTAGCTAATGTCGAATGTTACACGTGCTGTAAAATGGGACACATGGCGAGGGCATGTCCAGACGACACCCAAAAGAGGAGAGAGGATCGTCGGCGGGACACACCACAAAGAGGTCGAGGTCGAGGGCGCGGCCATTACCACGCCAAGCGAGCTGATGAGATGGATGGAGAATCTACATTGTTTTGTTTCAAAATGAATGACTGTCACACAGTGCAAAGAAACAAGAAAGGCCTAATGGTGGACTGTGGCGCCACATCACACATGATAAACGACGCCACAGAGTTCAAAAGATGCAAACGTCTACTTGCTGGACAGTAAGGGACGAAAAGTGAAGGCAACGCTCAAACAAGCACTTTACATCCCATCATTTCCACAGAACATCTTTTCAGTCAAAGCAGCCACAGCAAACGGAGCAGAAGTGCGTTTCAAGGATGGTGAGGACTGGCCGGTGCACAAGGATGGCACCAAGTTCGAGATGGATGTGTTGGGTAAGCTGTATTACCTTAGCACAGTAAATGATGAGAATGTTGATGAAGTGCATGTTTGCCATGATATGCATACTTGGCATAGGATACTTGGTCATTGTAATTTCGATGATGTTGCAAAACTAGAAAATGTGGTAAAAGGGATGTCAATTACTGGGAAAAATTACAAGTCCAATCACAACTGTGAAATTTGCACACAGGGCCGAAACAGGCAGGCAGACGCCAAGGCTACAACCACACTTGAGCTAGTGCACACAGATTTATGCGGTCCAATAGAAGCAGTAGGTAAAGATGGGCATAGGTATGCAATTGCATTCACTGATGATTACAGTGGGATGGTTTTTCCATACTTTATCAAAGCAAAGAATGACACGACAAAAGCTACAGAGAAATTCATTGCAGATGTAGCTCCATTTGGAAAAATCAAATGCATTCAGTCAGATAACGGTACCGAGTTTACCGGGCAAGAATTCCAGTCTCTACTTAGGCGGAATGGGATAAGGCACGAAACAAGTGCACCCTACTCGCCTCATCAGAACAGAACCGCGGAAAGAGGTTGGAGAACCTTATCTGAGATGTCGCGTTGCATGCTATTGGAGAGCAACCTCCCAAAGCTTTTATGGACTTACGCTGTACAGACAGCAGCTCAAATACGCAACAGGTGTTACAGTAGGCGGCTAGAGCAGACACCTTACTTTGTCTTCACAGGGAAAACGCTCTGGCTCTGAGTGCTATGTTTACAAGCAGGAAAAGAAGAAGCTAGACTCGAGATGCGAAAAGGGCATATTTGTAGGCTATGACAAATATAGTCCAGCATACAATGTGTAATATCAGGAAAAGTCCTCAAACATAGGCTGGTGAAATTCATCACTAAGGGCAGTGCAGACAATCAGACTCAGACAGAGAGTGACATAGGGAACGACATAGACTGTCATGATGAAGTTACACCACCAAAGGTATTAAACCAGGACCTGGAAAAGAGAGAACCAGGTGTACAGGATGTAAAAGTAGAGGAGAGTAAAGAAATTGGTCTGACTCAAGCAGACAGTGTTCAGAGAGAACATGGGGAAAGAAGATATCCTACAAGGCAGAGGAATGCCCCAGATTATTTCAAAGAATACCAATCTAAAGCTGAGTGTAATGGTGATCTTGAAAATGTAGATTATTTCTACAGGGTGGCTTATGACAGACATGGGCAAACTACGGCCCGCGGGCCACACCTGGCCCGTTGTGCATCCCTGTCTGGCCCACGCGATGCCAATCATAAATCAATACTGTATATTTAAGCCGTGCATGCAATACAACGCTTTTATTTTGAAAGGCGCTACGTTTGTATCACTTCCGTATGGACGGACGCAGTGCGCGTGCGAGTGAAGGTAAACTACGTTGCTAGCAAAGCTGCAAACCCAACAAGGGGTTTTTACAAAACGTTACACAGCCAGAGATGCAGCCGTCAGGACGAGTCGCCGGAAACGGTCAGGCCTTTTTTGACGGAGACTTTATTAAGGTGTGTTAATTGGACTCTTTTGCACTGACGGAAAAAAGGAGCACTTGACTACGTGCCACTCTCCTGACGCACTGTGAGGGGGCGGGTTGAGGACATCCCTGCAAACTTGGAGCTTCAGCTGATGGACTATGACTATAATAATTTTCAGAAGATGCTTGTCCTCTTTGTGCACAAACATTCTCAGTGATGAAGTTCAACAAATCCAAACACAGATCGTCTATCAGTGAAGAGCACCTCTCAGCTGTCATTCACAGAGCCAGATTTAAATGTCCTTGTTGAAGCCCAAGATAGAATCAGAATCAGTTTCATTGGCCAGGTATGTTTAACAAAAAAGGAATTTATTTTTGGTAGCCTGTGCTCTCTGTGTACAATTTAACATTAAATAACAATGAACTAAAAATAAACAGGTAATTAATGACTAATGTGGACAAGACTAAGAGACTGGATGAAGATATACTGGATTATTCTCACTGAAGTGAATGAATGAGATGAAAAACAATCAAAGTTATTGTTTGGACTTGTTATAAAGTTTTGCTTTGCTTGTGAAGATAACAAAGTTAAAATTTATAACTCATTTTATATCTGTTATGCACCCATATCACTACATTTATTAACCAGTCAGATAGTGTAAGTATCATTGTTATATAGAAGCAGTTCTCTTTCACCCAAGGAAATCTGTCTTGGTATTGGATTTTTTTCTCTCCCTAATAACGATATCGACCCCAAAAATTACACATCGGTTGGGCCCTTCTAATAATGTGCACTTTTTACCACAAAACACCAACCTGGCCCAATCCAAATTCCCCATGGTTGAGCCCAAATCAAAGGGTGGGGACATGAAAGTTTATACCTGCTGCTATCCTAGCCGAAGCAAACTCTTCTTACATCATAGAGGTGTAAATATTATCATCTAACCCATGAAAATAATGCATAAAGGTATATCTTCTGAACATGTAAAAATATTCCTTTATACTCATTATTAGTATGTTTCTTGAGCCTGAACTCTGTTTAGATCGGAAATGTTCAGAAATTACAAAGTGACCTTTACAGTCAAAGAGAGATACATGTCCTCCTACCGCCTGATGTGGTATCTGCACCAGTTGCTCCGCCTGAGGGTCTTGCAGCTAAAAACAAAAAGAATGAAGAAAAGGATTGGATTTGGTTTAGACTTTTTCTTCCACCATGACAAACTGAAAACAGGAAAACAACTCACTGTCGCTGGTCCCGGCTTTTGAGTCAAGTGCAGCTATCACTTTAACTGCAATAAAAGAAGGACACCGTGTTAGCATGTGATGGAAACAAAACAAGCATAACTGTGAGGTCTGTAAATCTGTTCCTCAAACACAGATGATGCTGCAGAGCAGGGGTCTCCAACCTTCCTTCATCTGAGAGCTACTTTTATTTGTTGAACTCAAATTGCGCTCAGGCAATGTTTATCAATAATCTTGAATTCACATCAAGGTCCAAGAAAGAATATTTTACACTTCTTATTGTGACACATAGTAAGATGTGTTCCTGAAAATTCAAGAAAATATTACTTTACACTTGTTTTTATGGGCCAAATAACCGAATACTGGGAAGAGGTGCATTTACTGTCGTCAGATTTATTTTTTACAAAGTCGGTCAACCTATCAGCGAGCTGCCTGTAGGAGACGCCTGTGGAGAGTCCCGTCTCTTCATGGTGGACCCCCAGGACCAAATAAAGAGCTTTTACTTGAATGAACTTTTTATGGCAAAGTGATGGTTTTCATTTTTGAATTACCAATGTAAGTGTTGTCAAAGTTGTGTCTTTGTTTTGACTGTATTGACAGGTGACACATAAAATGTGCATTCGACCCGCATCTAGAGTTGCACCTTTAGTCAATTTCTCGAGGACTGTATCCTCTGTACATGGAGCAGCCTGCCACCTTCACTGAACTAAAGTATCTACCAAATGTTTGTCAGTTTGAAGGTACATATCTCAGTCTCAATAGGTGGATTTTTAAAGTTCCAGATGTTCACAGGATTCGAAATACTCAAAGCAAGAGTCTTTTTTAAACATAATTAAGATTTAATTAAAATATATGTCAGATAAAATCACTATATGAGTGCTTCCACTGGGAATTAGTGTATTTCTGTATTCATAATCCTTGTTTGTGCAGCCACTTTTTGAGAGTCAGGGTTTGCATCAGAAGAAAATAAAGAGATTAAACTGGAAGTAGAACCATCACTACCAAGATCATTTAGACTGAATCAATGGAAATATAGGAGGGAATACACATTGGACCACAACATTTGACCACAACTATCACACGTAATTCTTTACAGGAAAAAAAACAACAACAAATACACCGTTTTTAAGGAGGAAGTGAAAGCTTCTGCTTGGGATGGGGGAAATCTCCTGGTGGTTAATCTTTGTAATAGACAATCTTGTCTGTTGTCTATTGTCTAACTGTTTGTTCTGTTTTCCTTGTTTGAATTATCCTATATGCTTGTATTTGTTTTTAACATGTGAAGTGTCTTTGAGGTTTTGAAAAGCGCTCTATAAATAAAATGCATTATTATTATTATTATTATTATTATCTATGGTTCAAGGTCAACGTGGCGTGAGAAAAAAAATGTCAATGGTTTCTCACTGTTGAAAAGTCAAAATGTCATCGTCTTGCTGGAGATCTATTTTACCATTCTACAATTAATTCATTAGACGATTTTATCTCCAGCAACAAACACAGAGTTAGTACAACAAGTAAGGGTCTAGAAAAGAGGAAACAACATCAGTAAGTGCAAACACACAGCTTTAAGGCCGATCGGACACACAGGTGCTGACAGGGAGCGCACAGAGACAAAGCACATCGTGGACGGCTGTTCTTGAAAATTCCAGTCAACATCAAAACCATCCTTAAATGATGTCATTATCAAACAACATCATCATCAGTATCACTATGGTATGTACAGTATTTATGAAAGACCTGGGTCTTTAGCTTTTTCTTTGAGGTGCAAAGGGTCTCTGTAGGTCAAATGGAGTTTGGAAGTTCACTCTAGTTGGTGTCTTTGGACCCTGTTGGGAAGTTTGGATCAGACGCCTTTCATCGGCAGAGCTTAGTTTAACTCAAACTTGGTTTGAATAATCTGCAGGGGTAGTGCATAAAGAAGACCTGCCAGTCAGGATTTGCAATAGCTGATGCATGATATCACAAGAGGAGCTGTGTACCATGCTCTGACAGGTAAGATCTGATCTTCCTGATGTTGTACAGGGAAAATCGACACGACTCAGGTTAATCATGACACCCAGGTCACAGGCAGACTTTGTATTCCCTGAAACTAATAATAATAATTTCCCCTATTTTCATCCTCTTGTCTCCAACAGTGATGCCGACAGTATGATAGAATTGTTCTTCCAAACTCTAAAAGAATGATTACTAAACATGGCTTACCTTGAGCAAGGACAATGCTTTGGGAGTCATCTGAAAAGTAAAATTCTTAGATGAAGAATTTATTTTTGATTTGCTGCTTTGTTTAAAAGCAGACACCTACTCTGCTTCAGTAATAATTCTAGAAAGTTAAAAAACTGTTTTAGTGTGTTCAAACCTTTTCGAATTGTGTGGCTCCAAACTGGTGTACTCTCCTTTTCTTGAGTTAGCATGAGGGTGAATTCTCTGTCTGGATTTCTAATACATACTTCAAAGTGCTGTTGATCACTCGATTCATATTTGAGCGTGACTTTCTGTGGGGAAAAATATGTAATATAAATATAACAACAATGAGGTGATGTATTCATTGACATTTAAGAGACAAATAGGCTGTATCTTCCCCAATGTTTAAATGTTAGGAACAAAACACAGTCCAAACATAATCCTGATTGCAGTTATTTAAAATGCTTTTGTACATACACTCATATCAGCTCAAGACAAAAGGTAGTTTTAAAATTGTACACAGATATTTAAATAACGAGGTAGTGAAATGCCATTCAAACAAATAGTTGTAATAAAGCAAGGCTTATGAGATGAAGGCATTTTAAATTTATCACTGATAAAGAGGTTAAAGCAATTTTACACAATGTCAGCTTGGTTGAATCAAATTTAAGACAAAAAGGGCAAAACCATAAATCCTATGTCAGAGACTAAAACAATTACTTGGAAGTACAAGTTAATTGAAAATGTATTTATAAGATCGATGTGTTATCTTGTCGCAAAATGATACAGAAAAACTAGTTCACGCATTTGTTCCTCAACTAATCCAAAACGCTGCAGCTTGTGTACTGACGAGAACTAGGAAAGGGGACCACAGAACTCCTGTTTTGGCTTCTCTGCACTGGCTCCTTATAAAAACTAGAATAGAATGTAAAATCCTTCTTCACACATCTAAAGCTTTAAATGGTCACGCACCATCTTATCTTAAAGAGCTCATAGTGCCGTACTACCCTTCGTGAACATTACACTCCCAGAATGCACCTGCTCGTGGTACCTACAGTCTCTAAATGTACTATGTTGGATTAAGCTGGGTCCTTGTACCAAAAACTCCTCTATCTATCTGCCTATTATATTTCTGACAACCCTAATTTTAAATTCTTGTTAAATTTGACCTATACAACAGTATCCAACTGATCAGAACCACAGTTCATAGATTTAAATGCAGCACAAAACATACTTCGGGCCGAATTTCTGCACCATTCACATCCGTTGATAAGAAGAAACGATCCTGCATTTGCAAGGACTTCTCTGGAGGCGGTTTTCGTATTACTTTGCTTTTGTAACCTCCTTCCCTCCAGTCAATGTCCTGTAGAAAAAAAACCCAACACATTAATACCTCAGTAGAAAGTTGCAACAATGTGACAAAGGCTGATTGGTGTATTCATCAGATTATGTTTGGTGCAATTATAATTTTAGTCACTTGTATTTATGAAATCAAGGTAAGGAATAACCTGTTGTACACCAGGATCACGTGGGATCAGATAAACATGAAGTGTGAGGAATGTTTTGTTTGTCTCATATATCAACACGCTGCAGTTTGTTTTCCACGGAAAACCAATTCTTATCAGAGCCCCCCATAGTGAGAAAACTGGTTCAGCTAACTTGACATGGGATGGCGTGACCTCGGACACTTGTTCCACAACATCACCACAGTCATCGATGTGGAGGACTGCAAACTCTCCTGATAGGTCAGTGTTGCTGTCTGCACAAAATAAAAGCACATACATAAGTGAAAAGAAAGAATTGTATCATTTTTTTTAAAATAATGTAAGTTGCATAAATTGTAAATGTCACTATATACTATACTATATTATGCAAAATACACTTCACTATGTTTCCAGAAAACTAATAAGTGTCCCTAGTCTGTCTTCAAAACCCTTAATAAGAAGAAAAGATCATGGTCTTTGTCTTTTGCCTGCTCCACTTTTCACAAAATGTGTGCTTAAACAGGCTGTTTGAAGATTTTCCTTTCATGACCTCACAAAGGGCAGTAATCCCTCCCCCAGAGGGATAACACCATAGAAATAATATACGGAGAGGCCTCATGACGAGCTGGAACGTACGAAACATCACCGCCATATTGGATGGGTCTCCTCGCTCTACGCTAGCACCAGAGTCAATAGGAATCAATGGAGAGCGAGTCACTATGCCGGTATTTTGTGCAGTATACGGTTGCAAAAATCAGTGCAGTATTGATTTTTGATAAGATCATGTGGGATCACTTTTCACATAGAAAATTTGTTTGGGTTATTTTACCAATTAGAAGATTATGTCATAGCTAAATTTCTGCCGTTTGTAACAAACCGAACAGTGTGAAAATCCGATAGAAATTTGGGGAGTTATGATGATTATTGTAATTGGGGATAGACCTTCCTCAATAGAAATGAAAGCAGAGTGGGTGCATTGGATACCCATCCAAGATGGCGGCCGCGCTGATACGTCAGCTCAAATAGGCAGCGTCAGTCTATGAGCCGTCTACATATATTATGTCTATAGGTAACACTCCCACAGCGAGGTGTTTGTTCTGTCCTGTACGCTCGTGAGAGTGCTCCAATCCATGCTAAAGCACGATACACTTCCTTTGTCCTGGTGCGCACAAAAGGTGTGCTTTGGTAATGTAAAGTGCACTAGCACATGCACGTGGGGACACAATGTGGATAGCCATCATTATGGTGAAGTCCCGGAGTGTTCCGGCTGTATCTGACTAAAATGACTAAAAATGAGCCAAAACGTCAGTAAAGTAGCTGCAGTGTTATCTGTGTGAGCAGACGCTAACTCGGCCGTGTCCCTTTTTATTTTCAAAATGATTTTAATTTAGAGTCCTCCTTCCTGCAGAAGCCACCCAATCCCTTCTACAGAGGGGCGTGGTCAGACACAGCTCATTTACATATTTAAAGCTACAGACACAGAAACAGCCTGTTCTGAGCAGGGCTGAAAGAAAGAGGTTCATAAACATGATTGAAAAAACGTTTTGTAAGAAACTCCACAGACATGTTTTGGTGAGTTCTAAGACTTATCTAAAGTTGTTGAAAAGAAGGGTAATATGTGCAATTATTTTCTATATTTCCACTCACCTATGCAGATCCAGTGTGGCAGGTACACTGCATCTAACTTTCCAGCAATGACTTTGATGTTCATTAGAGGACCTGCAGGCAAGTATTTCAAGCTTTCCATCCTCTCAATGGGTTCCTCCCACGAGCAAAACTTGTACTGAAAGCTGACCTTATCCTTACAGAGCCAGCGAATGCTGGAGACACTGCATTCAAAGCGTCCTGCTTCACTCTGTAGGCTAAGTCATGCAGAAAGACATCACTGAGTTTGTATACATGCACAAAAACTGTACTGTAGCGTTTCAGGCCCAAAAAGAGTAAGAGAGAAAACTACTGTTTTTGGGGTTGGTCAAAAAAAGTTGTCATATGCTGTTGGTCAGTATTAAGGAAGATATTTGTACCTGTAAGTAAGAGACTCATCTCCATCAGCACTCTTCACTTCAGGATCAAGTTTGGTCCAGTGACCAGAGTCCTGCTGAGAGAGACAATCATTTTATATTGGCAACAACGAATGCATCAACAAACAAACCAATGAAATACAAACAAAGAAATGATGGATGGGATTACCATATTTTGTCCACAGTCCTCATGCTCCACGCTCCCAAAAGGCCCTTGGAAAGACAGATTTTCTATTCATACATACTATTGAAAGGTAGTAACGAGGTTCTGTTATACAATGACAGCTGAACGGTGGTGCAGTGGTGAGCGCTGCTGTCTCACAGCGAGAAGGTTCCTGGATCGAATCAGGCAGACAGGAGCCTCTCAATGTGGGGTGTGCATGTTCTCCCCGTACGTGTGTGGGTTCTCTCCAGGTACTATGATTTCTCCCACAGTCCAAAGACATGCTTGTTAGGTTAACTGGGGACTCTAAATTGCCTGGAGACAGTATAACTGTGGCTGGAGCAGTGAGTGTATATCATAATATCATGTTCCTGCAGCTGTTTAACTTTAGTCTTTGGGAGCCTATTTGTCTTAAACTTGTTCGTATTTATTATGTTTTGTTCAGTTTGTTTGATATGACAGTCTGCTGACAACAGAAGCAGTGATGATTGTGATAGGTTAAAGGAAGCTAACTCTGCCCCTTTTATGGGATTAAAAAAATTAACCGTCTGTTATAGGAAAACAGGTTGTTATCTTGATTAATTTGTGATCTCAGCTTACTTCTGTTGTAAATGCAAAATATGAAATATGTTTAATCATAAATGTGTGTAATGTGGCAGTGTTTGTTTTCGTTCTCTAACCTTGAAGTCCTGAGTCTGTCCCCAACAGCCTCTCTACTAGATCAGTCCTGTTCATGTCCAATAAAACTTCTTTGGTCACCTCCACAGGCTCCTGGTTCATCACCATCAAATGCACCAGTTTCTCTGGAGTTGATGCCAACTTCATTTCCTTCCACTGGATTTGTCTTAAACTCCTCTGGAAGTATGTGAGCTGCAGCAGCCACTTAAATTTCTCAAACTCCTCAAGTGTTAAATCCTTCAATGTTTGCAAAAGAATATGTTCCAGATCTTCCTTTACAATCTAAAAATGTCATAGACAAAAAACAAATTAGTCATTTATCTAACGGTAAAAATAAAAAGGATCATCTGTGGGGATTTAATCAGAGATGTATGGAAGTTATCTGCGTATTGTTTTTGATGTTTTGCTGTAGAAACGCAGCATAGAAGATCCCTTCAATCCCTGTTAAACTTAATAAAACTACCTGATTTAGCACAACATGA
Source organism: Symphodus melops (assembly GCF_947650265.1). NCBI lineage: Eukaryota > Metazoa > Chordata > Actinopteri > Labriformes > Labridae > Symphodus > Symphodus melops. The sequence goes on from NC_136695.1 coordinate 26,623,593, forward strand.
AATCTTCCACAGCCCTTAACATTAAACATTTCCTTTGAAACACCAGAAATACAGATGTTAAATATACAGAGCTGAACTTTACAACCAATAATATCCATTTGTTTCAGTTTGTATCATAATGTTCAAAGACTTGGATGGTTTTTAAATCAGGCTGTAAAATGTAAAAACAGACTCACTATTTCAAACTTTGGAGGTTGATGTTCGTCCACTGAATCTTTCTCTGAGGAGAAAATACATTTATGACTACGAGGATGAACTTACTTTAATAAGTCTAATATATTTAAATAAAGTTCAGCTGCTTTACAAGGTAATAAAACAAATTCACTACGAAATTAAAATTGATGAACTAATTCATAACCTAAAGAAATCAAATTCAAGTAATTTGTTCATTTTCAATCAATCATGTTATCTAAGATGATTTGTTCTTGTTTGTCTTACCTTTGGATTCTGAGTTCTCTGGAAACATGAGCATGACATCATCCCTGTTCAACTTCTTTAAAATCTCTCTGGTCTTATCCACAGACTGTCGCCCGTAGGTCTGCATCATCCCAACCACTATTTCTGTTCGGTCCTTTGAGTGTCCCAAAAAATGTGGGATGTCTATGGAGTCATTTTCATTCGAATTCAACAGCAGAAACATTTTGAATTTGTGGAGCTCCTCGTCATTTAAAGACTGCAGGATTTCCAAGAGCAGATCCTCAACAGCTGCCATTGTTGCTGCCTGGAAAAGTTAAAACACTCATGGGACATTTACTTCATCAACCAGGACAATTTTAAATGCGTCTCTTATGGTCTCATCACTCTTAGCGTAGAGCTGGGTGATTCTGTTGGATATACTTTTAATAATATTGATTATTGTTGAAGGAAAACAGATCATGTGCTGACATTTCATGTTATAAAAACTGTCAAAGATATTTATGATTCTGCTGCTAAAAAGTTCAACCTGAAAAAGCTTCAGCTTCGTGAAAAACAGATGAATTCAAATGTGATCATATTTGTTCATGAATGTTCATGTGTGAGTCAGACAGATGTGAAGTGATGACTTACTTTCTCAAACAAGACAGAGCGTGGTTCATCTGACGGTTTCTCTGAGGAAAGAAGTGATTAAAAATAAGTCATGAGAGATTGATCTTATGTCTGAATATGGTGTTATCAGGCAAAATAGTTTAGTGATGATTTGTGAGGTACAACATAAGTTAATAAAATATAAACCAGTTAAATTTTCTTAATATCTGTGCAATATGAATCCCATCATTTATCATTAACAGATACAGATGTAACTTCAACCTTTCTGAAATAGGTTTAAAGACAGTTTTATGATTTTAAACTGTTTTGGTCTTCATGGTCGTACTTTTGAAACTTGAGCTGGTCTCCAATAACTTCTGCACCAGATCAGTTCTCTCCCTCTTCTTTAAAAACTTAATCGTCTTCACCACAGAGTTTTGGCCAAAAGTTAAAATGATAACACACGCAGCTTCCTGATGGTTTGTCTGCCTCAGGAACCGAGGGTTGAATGAATGATATTCTTTGTGGTCTTCGCTTCTGATCAGCCACTTGAGTTTCTCATGCTGGTCTTCAGTGAGGCAAGATGTAATCTCCACAAGCAGATCTATAACAGATGTCATCATTTCCACCTGCAAAATTTAAAGAACATGTTGAACATCCAGAAGTGAAAATATTGAGCTGAGCTGAGAACAGATGTTTGTTGTCACATTGCATTAGTTGTCCATTTTTAAGTTTGACCAAAGTACATCTGCCACATGAATCATTTGTGCTGATAGTAGTATGTGCACTTTCTTTGGACATCAATGTACCCATTTCATTTTTCTAGTGTTTTCAAAGGAATCTTCTTTTAAATTGTGACTGTGAAAATGTGTGTTTATTATTAATAAACACACATTAATTATTGTTAAAGTAAGTAGTAAACAATAAAGTTAATTATTGTTTAATAGAAAACAATAAATATGTAAATAAACAGATACATTTAAAAACAGTCAGAAATAACAAACTCTTCACATTATAATCAAATAACATTGATGCCAGGACCTTATGTGTACTTTACTCTTTGAATAAATATTGATTGAAATATGTAAATGTAACTTAAAGGATCACATTTTTCTAAGCATTAATAATAAAATAACCTTTATTTGTTTACCTTTAATTTGAATGTTCAAGGTTGACTCTGTAATAGCGACACAGTGTAAAGTCAGAGTGATGTGACATACTCACCCTCTGCGTCAGTGAAAGCTGCTCTTCATCTTCTGAGGAAAAAACAAAACAAAACCACTTTGAGTCCTACACCACCTTTATGTACATTTAAAACACAAAGACAACAAAGCCTAATCATCAGTGAATCAATATGCAAACTAAATAAAGACTTGACAACAATTTTAATCAATTTATGGGTAGTTTTTTTTCTTTCATTAATGACATTGTCGCTTTAAATCTTTGTAGCTTTGTAGATAATATAACACAGAGCACTCTTTGTCTTGACACTACGTCTGTTATGAATTGGTGCTATACAAATAAAGATGTATTAATATATTAAAGCAATAATCCCAAAAGTAAAAAAATCTAATCAAAACATTGTTTGCACACTGTTGTGTTCTCCTAATTCATTTAAATATAAGACTCTTAAAATGCCCTGATTGTAATGTGTGAAGGTTTTGTGTTTGTCTCTTTTGTCTAACCTTTGGACTCCTGTCTGCTGTCAAGCAATCTCTGCACGAGATCAGTCCTCTTCATCTTCTTCAAGATATTTTTGGTCAACTTCACACTCTCCTCGCTGTAACGGTTCACCATCAGCTCCACTATTTCCTCCACTATTTCCTCCGGGTCTGTTGGTTTTAGATGGAGGTCTGATAGGAGGGGGACACCTTTCTCCAATTCAACATGGAGGCAGAAATCTTCAAGCTCCTCAGAACTCAAATGTCTCAATGTTGTAAACAGTAGCCACTGTGTCCTCATCTTTTCAAGCCGCAGAAAAAAGAGAATTATTTATTAATAAATAATAATATGTAACCCTGACTGTTGTGGTAAATATGTTTTTGTCACACAGCGGTGAGGGGTGTCTTGTCATGATTTGTCTTTCTTGTGAATTTCATGTTCCATTTTGAAAAGTAATACTCCTCTCATTTCAGGTCACTTGCTCTTCCTCTTGTGTCACCGGTCTGATGTCTCTCCTGATCCCTGATTGTTTCCACCTGTTGCTCGTTACCCTCATATTTCTTATAGTCTGCGTCTCCCTTTGTTCTCTGCTGGAGTGTCTTGTTTTACATGTACCTCCAGCATCTCGTCACAGTCCTCGTCAAGATCCAGTCTTTGTTCAGTATTTCTAGTTTTCGCATTTTTGCCTCTCAAGGAGAGTGATTTTTTTCTTGTAAGTTTTGTTTATGTTTTCATAGCCTTTGTCTCCTGCTGTATGCAGCGATTTTTGTTTTGTTTATAGTATTATAGTTAAATTTTGCATGATTGACATTAACACATGATGTTAATGTTAACTGCACAGGTTTAACCTGTAGTTATGTTTACTCTCAGTCACATAGGGGCTCCTAAATCTTGTCTGGGGGATTATTGTATACAGAGGGGAGGGGGGACAGCGGGTGTGTATTGTAACTACTGTCTTGTGTCCTGCTTGTCTGTATACTGTTACTGGATGCCTTGAAGTTCCCTCGGGATAAATAAAGTGCCTGCCTAGAAACCTTGTTGATAAATGTGTTTCTGATTTTACTCACTTGCCGGGGCTGTTTGGATCGATGTTTCTCTGAGGAGAAAAAAAAAAGTTAATAAATCTTCACAAACCTTAAAGGGCCATGCTTGACGTTATCCTGAGATCAGAAATAAATTATTTGACATAAAGTCAGTGGATAATGTTACAATATTAAGATTTCATTTATAAGACAGAAGTATAAATCTGGCATTAAACTGAAAAGTCCAGAGGTCTGAACTATGAAGCAGGATTTGGGGTTAGTGAGGTCACTTCAGGGTTAAAACTTCATGTGTCCCGTATGATTTTACAGATGGTGCTTAAAGTGAATAATTTTTATTTTAGATATCGTCCTTCATCCTTCAACAGAGACTGAAAACGCACCAGAGTCTTTGAGTTGTGTTTTTATGATGAACAATTACAAAAAGCTTCTTATAGCTTTGAGTTATATTTTAATGGCTTCATGTCGCTCTGTTTGTTATCGTCAGAGCTGCAGCTGAAATATAACTTATAGTCATGCTGCATTAAAGAGTCAGAGCAACACAAAAACAGGAGTTCATATATAAGGTTAAACTGACGATGGGAAACAAATATAATTAGCCGTCGTTTATACATGAAGATTCACAAATGTTTCCTTTCTTCTGCCAGTTCTTCCTGCATTTGTTCCTGCAGCTGGTTCACTTTAGTCTTTTGGAGCCTTTTTGTCTAAAACTTGTTCATATTTTTAATGTTTTGTTTGTTTGATATGACGATCTGCTGATGGCAGAAGCAGTAATGATTGTGAAAGGAAGATAATTCCACCATTTTTATATGATTACATAAATTAACCCACTTGTTTAAGAAAAGAGGTTTGTTATCTTGAGTAAATAAAATAATTTATTTGTGATCTCAAAGTTAATTTGTGTTGTAAATGTAAAATATGAAATATGTTTAAACATAAATGTGTGTAATGTGGCAGTGTTTGTTTTCGTTCTCTAACCTTGAAGTCCTGAGACTGTCTCCAACAGCCTCTCTACTAGATCAGTCTTGTTCATGTCCAATAAAACTTCTTTGGTCACCTCCACAGGCTCCTGGTTCATCACCATCAAATGCACCAGTTTCTCTGGAGTTGATGCCAACTTCATTTTGTTCCACTGGATCTGTCTTAAACTCCTCTGGAAGTATGTGAGCTGCAGCAGCCACTTGAATTTCTCAAACTCCTTTAATTTCAAAACCTCTAATGTTTCCAAAAGAATATGTTCCAGATCTTCCTTTACAGTCTAAAAATGTCAAAGACAATAAACAAATTAGTCATTTCTCCAATGGTAAAAATAAAAAGGATTATCTGTGGGGATTTAATCAGAGATGTATGGAAGTTATCACACATTGTTTTTGATGTTTTGCTGTAGAAACATAACATAGAAGATCCCTTCAATCCCTGTTCAACTTAATAAAACTACCTGATTTAGCACAACATGAAATCTTCCACAGCCCTTAACATTAAACATTTCCTTTGAAACACCAGAAATACAGATGTTAAATATACAGAGCTGAACTTTACAGCCAATAATATCCATTTGCTTCAGTTTGTATCATAATGTTCAAAGACTTGGATGGTTTTTAAATCAGGCTGTAAAATGTAAAAACAGACTCACTGTTTCAAACTTTGGAGGTTGATGTTCCTCCACTGAATCTTTCTCTGAGGAGAAAATACATTTATGACTACAAGGATGAACTTACTTTAATAAGTCTAATATATTTAAATAAAGTTCAGCTGCTTTACAAGGTAATAAAACAAATTCACTACGAAATTAAAATTGATGAACCAATTCATAAACTAAAGAAATCAAATTCAAGTAATTTGTTCATTTTCAATCAATCATATTATCTAAGATGATTTGTTCTTGTTTGTCTTACCTTTGGGTGCAGAGCTTGTCTCTGGAAACATTAGCATGACATCATCCCTGTTCAACTTCTTTAAAATCTCTCTGGTCTTATCCACAGACTGTCGCCCGTAGGTCCGCATCATCCCAACCACTATTTCTGTTCGGTCCTTTGAGTCTCTCAAAAAATGTGGGATGTCTATGGACTCATTTTCAAAGGCCAACAGCAGACTCTTCATGAATTTCTTGAGCTCTATGTTATTTAAAGACTGCAGGATTTCCAAGAGCAGATCCTCAACAGCTGCAATTGTTGCTGCCTGGAAAAGTTAAAACACTCATGGGACATTTACTTCATCAACCAGGACAATCTTAAATGTGTCTCTTATGGTTTCATTAATGCAATTATAGAGGTGGGTGTTTCTGTTAGATATACTTTTCAATATTGATTATTGTTTACGGAAAGGTCAGAAACATATGTGACATTACATCTCATAACAATTGTCAAAGATATTTATGATTCTGCTGCTAAAAAGTTCAACCTGAACAAAGCTTCGGCTTCGTGAAAAACAGATGAATTCAAATGTGATCATATTTGTTGTTCATGAATGTTCATGTGTAAGTCAGACAGATGTGAAGTGATGACTTACTTTCTCAAACAGGACAGAGCGTGGTTCATCTGACGGTTTCTCTGAGGAAAGAAGTGATAAAAATAAGTCATGAGAGATTGATCTTATGTCTGAATATGGTGTTATCAGGCACAATAGTTTAGTAATGATTTGTGAGGTACAACATAAGTTAAAAAAATATAAAGTAGTTAAAATTTCTTAATATCTGTGAAATATGAATCCTATCATTTATCATGTAACAGATACAGATGTAACTTAAACCTTTCTGAAATAGGTTTAAAGACAGTTTTATGATTTTAAACTGTTTTGGTCTTCATGGTCGTACTTTTGAAACTTGAGCTGGTCTCCAATAACTTCTGCACCAGATCAGTTCTCTGCATCTTCTTTAAAAACTTCATCGTCTTCACCACAGAGTTTTGGCCAAAAGCTAAAATGATAACACACGCAGCTTCCTGATGGTTTGTCTGCCTCAGGAACCGAGGGTTGTATGAATTATATGTTTCATGGCCTTCGCTTCTGATCAACTTCTTCAAGTCCTTATGCTCGTCTTCAGTGAGGCAAGATGTAATCTCCACAAGCAGATCTATAACAGATGTCATCATTTCTACCTGTAAAATCAAAAGAACATGTTGAAGGTGCAGAAGTGCAATTTTTGAGCTGAGATGAGAACAGATATTTGTTTCCACATTAGTTGTCCTTTTTTAAGTTTGACCAACGTACATCTGCCACATGAACGGTGGTTTTAATTTAAGTTCTTTATTCATTTTTACAAACAGTGTAAATTTCTGCAGTGAGCAACATACGGATGTTAGTTTTAATTTTCCACTAAGTATTTATTCAATTCTAATTTCATGGTGTACATTTGTCTAAATCTGTGCAATAAAAATCAGATAATCCTTTGAATCTTCTAAGAGAGTGTCTGTTAAAGGGGCGGAGCAAGGAGTGACCAGCACAGGGGGGACCTATGTTTAAATCATTCATTTGTGCTGATAGTAGTATGTGCACTTTCTTTGGACATCAATGTACCCATTTCATTTTTCTAGTGTTTTCAAAGGAATCTTCCTTTACATTGTGACTGTGAAAATGTGTGTTTGTTTTGAGTCCTTAAATAATTAAACTAAGAAGATTTATATATTCAGGTATATAACATCATATAACATTAAATATGCTACTGATTCAGACGTGTGTGTGTGCACTTTATACTCTGCCCCCCCTGCAGAGGTCTGTGGACCAGTTTGGCCACCTCAGTCAAAAAAGTGACTCCACCACCGTCTGTTTATCCTGTTGCATATTTGGTATTTAAATGAAGCAGCAAACTCACTTTAAAAGACAAAAATCCAAAATTAATAGAAAATAATAAATATGTAAATAAACAGATAAATGTCTCTCATCAGAAAAACCAATAGAAAAACATAAAATGTACAAAAATTCAGAAATAACAAACTCTTCACATTATAATCAAATAACATTGATGCCAGGACCTTATGTGTACTTTACTCTTTGAATAAATATTGATTAAAATATGTAAATGTAACTTAAAGGATCACATTTTTCTAAGCATTAATAATAAAATAACCTTTATTTGTTTACCTTTAATTTGAATGTTCAAGGTTGACTCTGTAATAGTGACACAGTGTAAAGTCAGAGTGATGTGACAAACTCACCCTCTGCGTCAGTGAAAGCTGCTCTTCATCTTCTGAGGAAAAAACAAAACAAAACCACTTTGATTCCTTCACCACCTTTATGTACATTTAAAACACAAAGACAACAAAGCCTAATCATCAGTGAATCAATATGCAAACTAAATAAAGACTTGACAACAATTTTAATTAGTTTATGGGTCGTGTTTTTCTTTCATTAATGACATTGTAGCTTTAAATCTGTTATTGTTGTAGTTTGTCTCTGTCCTTCCTGCATCTCCTTCTTCCCACTTTTTTAACTCAACACAGTTTTGGCAGACGGCTGTTCATCATGAGTCTGGTTCAGCTCGAGGTTTCTGCCTCTAAAAGAAGTTTCTCTTTTCCACTGTTACTTTTCTAAATTCAGTTTAATACGAAAAACATTATTTGTTATTTGGCAGGAAGTTCAAAGGCCCACACAGCTGTAAATGCTGCTTCTTGTTCATGATGGATAAATGTTGAGTCTTTGTAGATAATATAACACAGAGCACTCCTTGTCTTGACATTACGTCTGTTATGAATTGAAACAATAAAGATTTATTAAATATATTAAAGCAATAATTCCAAAAGTTAAAAAATCTAATCAAAACATTGTTTGCACACTGTTGTGCTCTCCTAATTCATTTAAATATAAGACTCTTAAAATGCCCTGATTGTAATGTGTGAAGGTTTTGTGTTTGTCTCTTTTGTCTAACCTTTGGACTCCTGTCTGCTGTCAAGCAATCTCTGTACGAGATCAGTCCTCTTCATCTTCTTCAAGATATTTTTGGTCAACTTCACACTCTCCTCGCTGTAACGCTTCACCATCAGCTCCACTATTTCCCAGAGGTCTGTTGGTTTTAGATGGAGGTCTGATAGGAGGGGGACACCTTTCTCCAATTCAACATGGAGGCAGAAATCTTCAAGCTCCCCAGAACTCAAACGTCCCAATGTTTCAGACAGCATCTTCTGTATCGTTGTCTTGTCAAACTGCAGAAAAAAGAGAATTATTTAGTAATAAATAATAATATGTAACCCTGACTGTTGTGGTAAATAAGTTTTTGTCACACAGCGGTGAGGGGTGTCTTGTCATGATTTGTCTTTCTTGTGAATTTCATGTTTTATTTTGAAAAGTAATACTCCTCTCGTTTCAGGTCACTTGCTCTTCCTCTTGTGTCACCGGTCTGATGTCTCTCCTGATCCCTGATTGTTTCCACCTGTTGCTCGTTACCCTCATATTTCTTATAGTCTGCGTCTCCCTTTGTTCTCTGCTGGAGTGTCTTGTACCTCCAGCATCTCGTCACAGTCCTCGTCAAGATTCAGTCTTTGTTCAGTATTTCTAGTTTTCGCATTATTGCCTCTCAAGGAGAGTGATTTTTTTGTTGTAAGTTTTGTTAATGTTTTCATAGCCTTTGCTGCCGTATGCAGCGATTTTTGTTTTGTTTATTGTATTAGAGTTAAATTTTGCATAGCCTTAATTTCCTGCCTTATGCAGTCGTTTTCATTTTTTGACAGAATTTTAGTTGTAGAGATTAGGGTTTTTATAGCCTTTCCCTTCCTGCCTCATGCAGTGATTTTGTGTTTCAAGGTTCAAGGTTCAAGGTTCTTTATTGTCAAATATGCTCCATGTTTAACATACAGCACAGATGAAATTGCAATCCCCCCCAGTGCAAACCTGCAGTGCATAAAAAGAGCACTAAAAAAAACTAGCAATACTATACAACAAATAACGTAACTAAAGACATTTGGACAACAAATAACGAACAACAGACAATCGACAGACAAGGGCACTTGTGAGTATTTCACTATGAGGTAGAATGTAGATAAATTACTATGAGGTAGTATGTGGATAAATTACAGTATTAACAATATAAACAGAGTGCAGATTAAGTTACAAAGTTAAAAAGTGAGGTAGTGTGCAAATAGTGCAAATAGCATAGTCAATACAATAAACAATACAATAACGGCTGTGCAGAGTTTTTAGGGTGCATGAATTAGAGGAGCATGCGGGTGGTGGAGGAGAGGAGGGTGAGGGGGGTGATGCCAGGTCCTGTAGGGGCAGACTGTGGCAGGATGCAGGGGGGGGATGGAGGGCAGAGGGGTGAAGGAGGGCAGAGAACTGAGGGCCGAGGGGCAGGAGGCGGAGGGGGGGATGGAGGCAGGGGGGGGAAAGGGGATGAGGGGATGAGTGGATGAGTGGATGAGTAGGCGAGTGAGGGGGAGAGCAGGGAGGGAGTTGAGTCTCCTGACAGCCTGGTGGAATAAACTGTTCTTGAGCCTGCTGGTTCGAGCACGGAGACTCTGCAGTCTCCTCCCAGATGGCAGCAGGCTGAAGAGGCTGTAGGACGGGTGGGTGGGGTCACCTGCAATCCTGGTGGCTTTGCGGGTGAGACGTGAGTTGTAAATGTCCAGAAGGGGGGGGAAGAGAGACACCAATGATCTTCTCAGCTGCTCTCACGATGCGCTGCAGAGACTTACGGCAGGACACGGTGCAGGCGCCGTACCACACGGTGATGCAGCTGGACAGGATGCTCTCAATGGTGCCTCTGTAGAACGTATGCAGGATGGAGGATGGGTTCTCTTGCTCTCCTCAGTTTGCGGAGGAAGTAGAGGCGCTGGTGAGCTTTTTTGGCCAGTGATGCAGAGTTGAGGCTCCAGGACAGGTCTTCAGAGATGTGCACACCCAGGAACTTGGTGCTGCTCACCCTCTCCACTGCAGCACCGTCGATGGTCAGAGGAGCATGCTGGGTGTGCGTTCTCCTGAAGTCCACAACAATCTCCTTCGTCTTCTCCACGTTCAGATGGAGATTATTGTCCTTGCACCACAAGGCCAGCCTGCTCACCTCACTCCTGTAGATTGTCTCATCGTTGTTGTTGATGAGACCCACCACAGTCGTGTCGTCCGCAAACTTAACAAAGAGGTTGGAGCTGGAAGATGGGGCGCAGTCATGGGTCAGCAGAGTGAAGAGGAGGGGGCTCAGCACGCATCCTTGGGGGGCCCCCGTGTTCATTATGATGGTGCTGGAGGTGTTGCTGCCGACCTAAACTGCCTATGGTCTCCCTGTCAGGAAGTCCAGCAGCCAGTTGCACATGGAGGTGCTTAGGCCCAGGTTGTCCAGTTTGTGGATGAGCTGCTGCGGGATGATGGTGTTGAATGCTGAGCTGAAGTCGATGAACAGCATTCTGACGTGGGCGTCCTTGGTCTCCAGGTGGGTGAGGGCTGAGTGGAGGGCAGTGGAGATGGCCTCGTCGGTTGATCGGTTAGCCCGATACGTAAACTGGTAGGGGTCCAGGGTGGAGGGGAGGGCAGACTTGATGTGCTGCATGACCAGCCGCTCGAAGCACTTCATGAGGATGGGGGTTAGTGCGACCGGGCGGTAGTCATTGTAACAGGATGGAGACGACTTCTTCGGGACCGGAATGATGGTGGTGGCTTTGAAGCATGTGGGGACAACAGCTTGGCTCAGTGACGTGTTGAAGATGTCAGTGAGGACATCTGTGAGCTCCTCAGCACAGTCTCTCAGGACACGACCTGGGATGTTGTCAGGACCTGGCGCTTTCCGTGCATTCGTCCTCTTGAGGGATCGCTTCACGCTATCCCGGGAAAGCGTCAGCACCTGGTCGCCAGGAGAAGGTGGCGTCTTCTGTGCTGGGGTGCTGTTGTCTGCCTCAAAACGAGCAAAGACGTTGTTGAGGTTGTTTAGCAGAGAGGTGGAGCTGTCACAGGTCTGCGGAGAGGGCTTGTAGTCCGTGATGGTCTGGACCCCCCGCCACAGGTTCCTGGTGTCTCTGCTGTCGGTGAAACGGTCTGCGATCCTCCTGGAGTATTGCCTCTTGGCCAATCTGATGCCTCGTGACAGGTTGGCCCTGGCAGTCCTTAGGCCCACCGCGTCCCCAGCTCTGAAGGCAGTGTTCCTGGCCTTCAGGAGCCTGTGGACTTCACCTGTCAGCCATGGCTTCTGATTGGCCCGAATGGAGAAGGTCTTGGTGACCGTGACATCGTCCATACACTTTTCCATGTAGGACGTGACGGTCTCTGTGTACTCCTGGAGGTCGTTGATGTTGTTGTTGGTGGCTGCATGTTTGAACATACTCCAGTCAGTGGTGGAGAAGCAGTTTGATACTTCCTAACCTGCCTTTTTTTGCAGTGATTTCTGTTTTCCAGAGTTTTGCTTTATTTTATGATTCAGGTTTTCATGGCCCTTTTTTTTCTTCACTCGGCCTTGTGGTCATTTGCGTTCTAGAACAATAAAGCATTTTTTATACGTTCTCTGCACTTGAGTCCTCCCCTTTGTTTAGGCCTGACATTTTTATTTTGCATAGATTAAAGTATTCTTAAACCTAAAAACTTGTGTCCCAGATTTCAACTAGTGCTGCTCCAGATTATACAATGCATACATACAAAGAAATATTTGGGCCATTTCATATATACGTACAATATCTGAGAAATGTCTTTTGACTTAATGTTATGTGCCAGTGTGTGTGTTTTGCTTCTCTCTCTCTCTCCTGTTGCTCTGCAGGTTGGTGCTCTCCCTTCTACAACTGGTGATGTAGCTCACCTGATGCCAAATAGCAATCAAAGCAGGAGAAAAGAGAGCGCAGGTTATGGAGTAATTGTGTTGAAGCTGAGCTTGACTGACTGCTTCAGTGGAAGACGGGTGTTGCTGCCATAGTTCATAGTTCCTTAAAGAATTTTGTGCTGGAGTTTCATGACCTTATGTGTTGACAATATGCACTGACTTCATATGGAAATATGTGACAGAAGTTGATTTTTTACCATTTGTCCAACAATAATCAATTGTCCATCCTAGTTCTAAAACTGGTGCTCCATGTCTGAATGATGAAATAGGCCTAAAAATAACAGCTGTACATTTTTCATCATTACGTAAATGTGGATTGCACAATGTGTTCACTATCAAGATAGTACAATTATAGTGCTAGTTGATGTATTTTGAAACTCTATATAGATGAAAATCGGATTATAGGTTATATAATAGTTTTCTGAATAGCCACAGTTCAGGATGCATTTGTAGTGTGCAGTATTTGCATGTGCCTCCAAATCAAACCCAATTAGCATGGATTATCGGTAATTGAAGACATTTTTCACCTAGAATTAAAGTCAGCAAAATGAAAAGAGTGACATGTTTGGTGATGGTGAAATTTCAGCAAGTGCAGAGTTAATTATACTCTTATATGTTGTATACTGTTAGCACCTACATTGAGGTCGTCAATGAGAAATTTCTCCCATCTCTGAAGGATTTCGTAGAGGATATCTTTGCTGGCAGAATCATCTTTCAGGCCACTGGAGAAGAGCTCTCTCATCTTCATCCGAGAGGTGGGCTGAGCTCGGATCGTATCGTAACTCTCTTGTTGGAGGACACCTTTCTCGAGGAGATGTTCCAGAATGGGATCCACGTAGCTCACTCTGTCGATGAGCTGGAGTTTATGTTTATCCACAAAGTGTTGGTCTGAGAGAAAGGAGAATAAAAACAACCAAGGACTGTTTGTAGTTTGAGATAACATACAGTCAGCTTGATCACTTCTGCAGAAAATAGTTGGCATATCTTAAATCTTGGTTTAGACTTTTTCTTCCACCAGGACAAACTGAAAACAGGAAAACAACTCACTGTCGCTGGTCCCGGCTTTTGAGTCAAGTGCAGCTGTCACTTTAACTGCAATAAAAGAAGGACACCGTGTTAGCATGTGATGGAAACAAAACAAGCAAAACTGTGAGGTCTGTAAATCTGTTCCTCAAACACAGATGATGCTAGTCCCTTCTCTTCATGGTGGACCTCCCAGGAAAAAAATTAAGAGAATTTATTTTAATGACCTTTTCATGGCAAATTGATTGTTCTCACTTTTGAATTACCAATGTAAGCGTTGTCAAAGATGTTGTTGCTTGTTTTTCCTGTATTGACTGAGATTGATTGAGACATCAAATTTGCAGTTAACAGTCATAGCAGGGCTGACTCCAAACTTGGAGTTGCACCTTCAGTCGATTTTTCAAGGACTGTCGCCTCTGTACGTGGAGCCGCCTGAAACCTGCTACTGCAACCTCAACTGAACTAAAGTATCTTTCGCGGCTTTTTTTCACCAGAATCCCACTGTGACATCACAAGGAGAGCAAATCTGAACAATACATTGTTATCTGTGTTGTAAGACTCATGTAGACCACAAACAAAGGACAGGATGGATTTATTTCACAGTGGGTCTGTAGACACTCAGGTTACCCAAATATATGTTCAGAAACTCTGTAAAAGTGTGTCTGTTGTTTGTTTGTGTAGTGGGTTCTTGATTAAAGAGACTGATGTTTATTGAAGAGAAGAATTTAATAAACGTAACTTCAGTCTTTGTAGTTAACAGGCATCACTGTGTGAAAACGTAAAGCCTCCATCCTCAGAGTCGTCATACATACTGCGCATGCTAATATGTCCCCTTTAAGTTATGGATGTTCATAGGATTTTAAATACTCAAAGCACAAGTCTATTTTAAACATAATTACCAATTAATTAAACGATATGTCAAATAAAATCTACACACTATGTGAGTGCTTCCTTTGGGAATTGGTGCATTTTAATGACACTATTCTTTTTTCTGTATTCACCATCCCGTTTGTGGTTTGTGTTGCCACTTCTTGAGAATCAGGGTTTGCATCACTCAAAAACCGTTTTTAAGGAGGAAGTAAAAGCTTCTGCTTGGAATGGAGGAAATCTCGTGGTGGTTAGTCTTTGTAATAGACGATCTTTGATTCTCAGTCAGCGCGCGTGAAATTAGAAAGGGAGCGGGCTCGTTGTTATTTAAACTATATTTTGTATGATTGCTGAAAATAGATACAAATATTAATAAAATATTGCTTAACGTTTGCGGCAGAAGGCAGCTTTAAACATCGTGCAGAGGAAGCCCAGCTTTTGTGTTCTGAAACCCTTTAGGTTGTCACATATTTACCGAGTTCCTTGGCTTCATACTCGCAGTTCACTTCTTTCAACAACTCCACAGCCACCTTTACAGCTCCATCCTCGGTAAAGGTAGAAACCAAGACGTCTGCGATGTCTAAGTAGTCTTTGTCGTCCACTTGACTGCACCGGACGCGCGGCTCCTCTCTGCGATCAAACAGCTTGTTGAGAAACTTTTTAAAGTCAGATTCTGACAGATTCTCCAGCATGTCTGCTAAAGCAGCTTTCTTGGTTTTGGGGGGCATTTTTCACTAAGAGGTCCCCCCACGTCCACCGTGTCCTACTGATTGTCAAGAAGTCTACTTATTTCCGGAACAGATCTGTCCTCTCTATAGAGACAACCGAAAACATCAGGAAGGAAATGATGCTTCAAGTGCTGTAGAAACATGGGAGGATGATTTCAATAGAAGTGATGAAATGAGCCCCATTACAAAGATCGACACAAGTAATCAGTGTAAGGATGAGGAAAAACAAATACTGTACATTAAAGCAATGGTTTCGAGAGTAGCTGAGAGGTTGTTGTTTTTTTTTAGATTGATTTGACAGCATCTTAATATAGTGAAAGCATGGCAATCATACAAATTCAAGTAAAATGGTGTCTGTCAGTTGCTCAGTCTGCAGGAAGTTGAGTGAGGACAATAAGTTCAGATCAGCTGTGTAACAGAGTAATGACAGGTCCATAACAAAGCTAAAGCCAAGCTCTGCTTTAAATGTATATTTAAAGGACAGGAGTCACCACGAGCCACAAAACAACTGCAGCCTAAAAACATTCAGGAAATCTGACACTCTCTTAGTCATAGACATTTATAAATGTGTTTTTATATATTTATTACATTTTATATAAACATGTTTTTATTACATATATTCATTACATATTTATTTATTATTTCATACATTTATATAAGTCTATGCTCTTAGCTATTTCAACATTGAATTTCGGGATGTTTTTACACGGCTGATCTTACAATTCTGTGTTAAATGATGGTTGTAAACCAGTTTAAATGTGAATTATCGCCCCATATTGGACCAGAACAAGACAGACATGGTAAAACATTTTTTTAAATAGAATAAAAACCCTGATAAGCACTTAATTTCTGTCTTTTCTCTCTTTATTTCTTGTTTCTTTAAAACATTGAATTCACTCATTCATAGTATATTTATCTGCTTTTTGTAATCATAACGATGAGCATGGTCTTTTTACCTGCTATTTTGTAACGTTATCAAAGAATAAGGTCCTTCACCTGCTTTTTGTAAAGTGTCTTAAGACAACACTCATTATGAATTGACGCTGTACAAATAAAGATGTTCTACAAGATCCAGTTTTATTTGTCAGTGCTGCACGATGTCGGTCGCGCCATACTGTCTGATCAAGGTGTCTGGGAGAAGATGTCCAGGATGCGCCGACTCATCAGGAGTATGTCCAGACCTTGTCAGGAGTCCAAAGATTACACAGACTGAATCAAATTAAGAGGTGTTGTCATGAAAGTCAGAGTTCACACAAGTTGACTAAGGCTGGGATTTCAGTATGAATTCATTGATCAACTTCTGATGTGTGATTTAAGTGTTCATTGGTTTTTAGTGATCGTGTATTTTAAATGTCTTAAACTTAATGGGCAAAATGATAAAATACAAATTTTACACACATTTAAAATAAAGTTTATTTTAAATTACAGTATATCCCATCTCATAAAAAGGACACAAATAAATGAGCAGCACACATTGCCATCAGATTACCCTCCATTGAAAACTAAGTATCCTATATAGTGTAGGGAAACAGTTCAGATTAGACTATAAAACATGCCAATGTACTTTTTGATCAATGACTAAGGAGTCAAACTATTTAAACAATATGTCTCATCTCTTTGGGTATTAAGAGCACTTTTTGTACAGCTTGGCTGGACCTTCAGTCCTAAACATGTTTCCATTAATACTGTACATAAACATGACAGTAATATTTAAAGAAGCTTGGATACTTTCAAACATCTTCTGTTTGATCAAATGCAAAAAAACACTTTTTCAGTAGCTGCATTCAGTAGATATACATGGTGAAAAGAAGTACCAAGTATCATCTTCTCCACAGAGTTTAAATGTAATGTTTACACACAACAAGAAATGCAAGAAAAAAAGACTTCATATAAAACATTTTTTGTAAAATGTTAAAAACAAAGTGTGCATGATAGTCAAAGTTAAAATGTGGATTTACATTTGAACAGTGTTGAAGAACTCGACTGGTCTAAAGACCACTTTTTAGACTTCTCGATCTCATCACAAGAAGCATTTCGACTTGTTCTGGACTCCACATTTTAAATCAGGACCAGTCAAGACCACCACAAAGCAATTTTCAAAAGTCATTACCTTGATTTCTAAAAGAACAAACAACTTCAATTCATTTGTTGCTTGATTAGTTTTTCCCCGGGTTACGACTAAATTAGTGACATGCCCGCTGCACACGAGATATTAATCAGCTACTACAGCCACATGTCCGATGTGTCCTGAGGGAGGACACTTAACCCCATAGTTGCTCGCTTTGCTGGGGGTGTGATGAGGTGTTAAAGTAGTTTGACTATTTACAGCTTCTTGCTCTTTAGATCAGCAACAAGATATGGATCCACCTTCTTCAGGCCTTTGTAGAAGACGTCTTTTGCTGCTTGTCCTCCAGCTTTTAGGGGACCACTAAAGAGTTCCCTCATTTTGTCCTGAATGTTTGTTAAAGCTCTTATTTGTTGTGGTTGAAGATCCTTTAAGGGGAGAGGAAGAAAAAAGAAAAGGACTCATAACTGACTCGTTAAAAATAATACAAAAAGCAGCTTTAGTCAGTTTGAGTCATTTTGTGAATAAAATAAAACATGGCACGATGTCAATATCTTAAAAATCAATTCAAATGTTCACCATGTTAAAGATGTGTTAAACAAATCTTTGGTCACTTTATTAGATAACTAACTTGGGTTGGATGTGTGTTACTTGGCACAAAATTAAACTTAAATGTACTCAGTATGAACGTCATTAAAATTAGGAGGTTTAATTCAGCTCAATGTCTGCAGTCGTAGTATTTAATTAAACATATGATTGTGTAATGTGTCGGTTTTCATCTTCTTACCCTCAGTGTTGAATCCTGAGCTGGTCTCTGAGGGAGTCTTCAACAGATCAGTCCTGTTCATTATCTGTAAAACGTCCTCAGTCAGCTCAACAGACTTTTGGTCATAGATCTCCACCATCAGCTCCACCATACCATCTATGTCTGCTGTCTTCATTCGTCGTTTTGGGGCTTTTGGGAGGCCTTTTTGTTTGGCGACATGCAGCAGGTGTTGTTTGAATAGCTCGTGGTCTTCATGTGATAAACCTCTCAGTGTTCTCGAAAGTGTCAGACAGAGTGATGTTTTGGTGGATTTCTGAAGGAGTCAACGTAATCAGAGAGTGTTTATTTGCTTCATCTCAACTATACTGACAAAACTTAAATTCACTAACATCCACTTTAAGTTTTGACAGAATTGTTCTAACTACAGCTCTAAACTTTTAACCCCTTATGACCCAGGACACAGTCTGAGATCCTCTGGAGGAGATCTGCTGGCTGTTCCAAAGTCCAGGCTGAAAACTAAAGGGGACAGGACTTTTGTTGTCAGAGCCAGCTGACTTCAGAACAGCCTGCCAGAGGAGATCAGTAAGTGTAAACAAACAGCTTAAAATTTAATTGGACACAAGTGCTGACAGGAAGTGCACAAAGGCAATACATAACATCAACAACTTACTGTAACAATAAATATCAGGCACATTTGTCACAGCGACACCATGGTGATATAAGAATTAGAGTTTACTGTAGTGACCAGTTTTAACCAAAACAATATAGTCCAAACAAGTCACTAGAGGGAGACATGTTGAAGCTATTTAGGATTCATGCTCAGCTCTAAAGATGAAACCTCGTTCATGGTTCTTTACATTTGGATATCTTGAAATCTTTATTTACACCTGATATATTTGGGTATGTGAGCTTTGTCTGCAGTCTCAATTTCATCCCTTGGGATTTTTGCGAGCCCTTCTTTCAATTAAGTGGAGAGGAAGACATTTTTAAATGTCTCCAGGTCCCCTGAACCTTCCAGTGTTTCTAAAAGCTGTAAATGGACTGGGCTCATGGTTGATTTCCTGCTCAATCAAAAAGTTAGTCAATATTGTTAATTAAATACTTAACATGGAAAAATGTAGTGTCTGATAGAAGATTACTCACATTTTGTTGCTTTTTTGGCTGATGTCTCTCTAAGGAGGAGAAAGAAAAAAAAGAAAAAGGAATCATAACTGACTCATTAAATAATAATACAAAAAGCAGCTTTAATCAGTTTGAGTCATTTTGTGAATAAAATAAAACATGGCACCATCTCAATATCTTACTGTTTTTTTTTTTAAATTGTCAGCATGTTAGAGAGGTGTTAAACAAATCTTTGGTCACTTTATTAGATAACTAACTTGGGTTGGATGTGTGTTACTTGGCACAAAGTTAAACTTAAATGTACTCAGTATGAACGTCATAAAAACTCGGAGGTTTAATTCAACTCAATGTCTGCAGTCGTAGTATTTAATGAAACATATGATTGTGTAATGTGTCAGTTTTCATCTTCTTACTCTTCGTGTTGAATCCTGAGCTGGTCTCTGTGAGCCTCTTCAGCACATAAGTCCTTTTGATTATCTGTAAAACGTCCTCAGTCAGCTCAACAGACTGTTGGCCATAGATCTCCACCATCAGCTTCACTACACCATCTCTGCCTGCGTTCTGAATCTGTCGTTCTGGGGGTCTCGGGAGGCCTTTCTCTTCTGCGATTTGAAGCAGGTGTTGCTTGAATAGGTTATGCTCTTCATACGATAAACCTCTCAGTGTTTCCCAAAGTGTCAAATGAAGTGATGTTTCGGTGGATTTCTGAAGGAGTCAACATACTTAGAGTGTTAATGTGCTTCATCTCAACCGTAGTGACAAAACTTAAATTCACTGGCATCCACATTAAGTTTCAACAGAATTGTTCTAACTATAGCTCTAAACTTTTAACCCTTGATGAACCAGGACACAGTCTGAGATCCTCTGGAGGAGTTCTGCTGGTTGTTCCAAAGTCCAGGCTGAAAACTAAAGGGGACAGGACTTTTGTTTTCAGAGCCTGCTGACATTGGAACAGCCTGCCAGAGGAGATCAGACTTACAGAGTAAGTCCATCATTTGACTTCTCAACTTAAGACACTGTTTAAAAAAACACTATACTAAACATTTTACTATTTTATTTGATTTTGAATTGTTATCTTTTATTCTATAAGTCTGCTTTTATTGTCTGTTGTTCTTACTGTCTGTCTGCTGCTTTTACATTAGGTTTGCTTTTGTTACCTGTATTGAAAAGTGCTACACAAATAAAGTATTATTACACTATTAATTAAGCAGATGATTTTATCCAAAGCGACAAACATCAGAGAGTAAGTACAACACAAACAAGGATCCAGAGAGGAGAGAGTCAGTAAGTTCAAACTAACAGCTTTAAGACAAGTTGGACACAAGTGCTGACAGGAAGTGAACAGAGGCAATGTACATCAACAACTTACTGTAACAATAAATATCAGGCACATTTGTCACAGCGACACCATGGTGATATAAGAATTAGAGTTTACTGTAGTGACCAGTTTTAACCAAAACAATATAGTCCAAACAAGTCACTAGAGGGAGACATGTTGAAGCTATTTAGGATTCATGCTCAGCTCTAAAGATGAAACCTAGTTCATGGTTCTTTACATTTGGATTTCTTGAAATGTTGATTTACACATTTATCAATAATTTCAGTGGAGAGGAAGACAGTTTTAAATGTCTCCAGGTCCCCTGAACCTTCCAGTGTTTCTAAAAGCTGTAAATGGACTGGGCTCATGGTTGATTCCTGCTCAATCAAAAAGTTAGTCAATATTATCTAAGTACTTATAAATGTCCAAGTGTCAGATGGAAGATTACTCACATTGTGTTGCTTTTTTGGCTGATATCTCTCTAAGGAGGAGAAAGAAAAAAAGAAAAAAGACTCATAACTGACTCATTAATATAGTTTAAAATAATACAAAAAGCAGCTTTAATCAGTTTGAGTCATTTTGTGAATAAAATAAAACATGAAACGATGTCCATATCTTAAAAATCAATTCAAATGTTCAGCATGTTAAAGAGGTGTTAAACAAATCTTTGGTCACTTTATTAGATAACTAACTTGGGTTGGATGTGTGTTACTTGGCACAAAATTAAACTTAAATGTACTCAGTATGAACGTCATTAAAACTAGGAGGTTTAATTCAGCTCAATGTCTGCAGTCGTAGTATTTAATGAAACATATGATTGTGTCATGTGTCAGTTTTCATCCTCTTACCCTCAGTGTTGAATCCTGAGCTGGTCTCTGTGAGCCTCTTCAACAGATCAGTCCTGTTCATTATCTGTAAAACGTCCTCAGTCAGCTCAACAGACTGTTGGCCATAGATCTCCACCATCAGGTTCACTACACCATCTCTGCCTGCGTTCTGAATCTGTCGTTCTGGGGGTCTCGGGAGGCCTTTCTCTTCTGCGATTTGAAGCAGGTGTTGCTTGAATAGGTTATGCTCTTCATATTTCAAGCCTTTCAATGTTTCCCAAAGTTTCCAATGAAGTGTGTAGCGATCCAGCTGCAGTGACATCATTCATTCATCAATTAGTTCATTCATTCACAAATCCAACCTTATGCATTGGATTGTTCACGGATTGACGGAACGGGTGGTGGATGCAATATGTGATCCGGATTACCTGGAATGGACTGTCACCATTGAACTACAAATACACAAATGAAAACTGAACTGCTGTCTGTTGTATATATTTAATGTAGAATTGTATTGAATCTGTTGTTTGTGCATGTTTGTTTGTGCGGGTTAAAATAAATTATTATTTATCAGACTGACACTGACTTGCACCCCTTCCCTTAAGACCAGACCCGTTACACGATATGTTATGGTTGATTCCTGATGGAAACAACAAAATACGTCTGTTTTTCTTACTGCCTGTCTCCTGTTTTTATTGTGTCTTGTTTTTACTGCCCGTCTGTTTATTTGTGTTTTTCTTACTGCCTGTCAGCTGCTTGTATATTTGGTTTGCAATATAGTTAAAAAAGTCAGTTGAGGGATGAATGTTGATGCTATTTAGGATGCATGCTCAGCTCTAATGATAAAACCAAGTCAATATTTCTTACAATGTGGATAATTGGAAAGGTTTATTTACACAGAATAAAAAAGATTTTCCCTCTGCTTCCATTCACTGAATAATACACTGGTATACTTAATACAATCAGCAAAACCTCCGACAAGCTGCCAGGGTTGAAAAACTATGCTCATTCACCTGTTATCAGCTCAGGCTCCACATAGTGCAGAGGGATTTCTCACACACACAGCTCTTAAGTGTGTTCTTTTCAAAGCATCATCACGACAAAGTACTTTTTATTGCTCGAAGCAGATTGTTAGTCCTCCTTCTTTACCAACCACCTTTTTTATTATCAAGATGGGAATCATTTTGTTCATGCAACAAAAACATCTTTACTCACTTGCTGGGGCTGTTCAGACCGATGTTTCTCTGAGGAGAAAAAAAAGCAAATACATTTTCACAAACCTTAAAGGGCGATGCTTGATGTTATCTGAAATAAACGTTTTTATTATTTGACATAACAAATGTCAGTGGCTAAGATTACAATTTTACAATTTCTTTTAGCCGACACATTAGCATAAATCTAGTATTCAACTGAAAAGCCAAGGGGGCCTGAACTACAAAGCTGGATTTGGGGTTAGTGAGGTAACGTCAGGGTTAACCCTGGGTTTTCAATCCTATGAAGGGGGTTCACTTCCTACTTTAAGTGTACAGATTTTATTGTAATCAATAATCATAAGTACTAATATTAATTTAAAAGCCACATTTTCTACATAAAACCGCAACATCATTTTTTGCTGCATGTGAGGTCTTCAAAAAGGCCAAAATATTTGGTGCCCCGTGTGAGGCCCTGGAACCTTTAAACTGTGTTAAGATATAAAATTATAAATAGCTCACTTATAGCTTTGTGTTATATTTTCATTTATATCTCTGTTTGTTAACATCATAGCAGCAGCTGATATATAACTTTTCATACAGTTCAACATGCCACATTAAAGAGTCAGAACAACACATTACAGGAAAAACTGATGCTAGTCAGTTTTAGCGAGAACTAAAGAGGGGAAACAAATATAGCAAGCTGTAGTTGCACATTAATACTCAACAATTTTTCTTCAAGTTCTCCCTCATGACTTTGTTGCTGAAGCTGTGTACATTTTGTCTTTGGGAGCCTGTTTGTCTTAAAGTTCTTCATATTTTTAATATAGTTTGTTCAGATTTTGATGTATTGATGACTGTGATTGGTTATATGAAGCCAACTCCTCCTCCTTCCGTTGAACCCTCTTTGTAGTATAAGCCCAAGGTCAATCTGTTCCCATTAATCAGTGATCATGTGGAAATTGTTGGTGTCTTCTATGATGAATGATCTTATCATCTTGAAAAACCTGTTAATTGTTTGCTTGAGATGATGAGAAAAAAACCCCCACTGATATAAAAAAACAGGTTTGTTACCTTGTGTAAAGAAAATAATTTATTTGAGATCTCAATTTACTCAAGTTAGTTCTTGTAAATATGTTTAAACATAAATGTGTGTATTGTGGCAGTGTTTGTTTTCGTTCTCTAACCTTGAAATCCTGAGTCTGTCCCCAACAGCCTCTCCACTAGATCAGTCCTGTTCATGTCCAATAAAACTTCTCTGGTCACCTCCACAGGCTCCCGGTTCATCACCATCAAATGCACCAGTTTCTCTGGAGTTGATGCCAACTTCATTTCGTTCCACTGGATTTGTCTTAAACTCCTCTGGAAGTATGTGAGCTGCAGCAGCCACTTGAATTTCTCAAACTCCTTAAATTTCAAACCCCTCAATGTTTCCAAAAGAATATGTTCCAGATCTTCCTTTACAGTCAAAAAATGTCAAAGACAATAAACAAATTAGTCATTTCTCTAATGGTAAAAATAAAAAGGATCATCTGTGGGGATTTAATCAGAGATGTATGAAAGTTATCTGCGTATCTTTTCCATGATCACTCAAGAGTATAATACAGGGTTTCTTCAAAAATATTTGTCTGTAATTTTGTAAATTTCTACTTTGCTGTAGCAACATAGAAGATCCCCTCTATCCCTTTTACCCTTTACTCAATACAACTATCAAATTTAATGCAGCATATGAAATCACCCACAGCACTTCACATTAAAAATTTCCTTTAAAACTTTAGAAATACTGAACTTTTACGCTATAGACCTGAACCTGACAAGCAACTATATCCATTAGTTTTGGTTTGTATCAAGAGGTGCGATGTTCAGACTCACTGTTTCAAACTTTGGAGGTTGATGTTCATCCACTGAATTTTTCTCTGAGGACAAAATACATTTGGATGAATTTACTTTAATGAGACTTTTTTTTATTATTTATCAAAGATTTGTTTTGTTCTTGTTTGTCTTACCTTTGGGTGCAGAGCTTGTCTCTGGAAACATTAGCATGACATCATCCCTGTTCAACTTTTTTAAAATCTCTCGGGTCTTATCCACAGACTGTCGCCCGTAGGTCCGCATCATCATATCCAATATTACTGTTCGGTCCTCTGAGTCTCTCAAAAAATGTGGGACGTCTATGGAGTCATTTTCAAAGGCCAACAGCAGACGCTTCATGAATTTCTTGAGCTCTCCGTTATTTAAAGACTGCAGGATTTCCAAGAGCAGATCCTCAACAGCTGCAATTGTTGCTGCCTGGAAAAGTTAAAACACTCATGGGACATTTACTTCATCAACCAGGACAATCTTAAATGTGTCTCTTATGGTTTCATTAATGCAATTATAGAGGTGGGTGTTTCTGTTAGATATACTTTTCAATATTGATTGTTGTTTACGGAAAGGTCAGAAACATATGTGACATTACATCTCATAAAAACTGTCAAAGATATTTATGATTCTGCTGCTAAAAAGTTCAACCTGAACAAAGCTTCGGCTTCGTGAAAAACAGATGAATTCAAATGTGATCATATTTGTTCATGAATGTTCATGTGTAAGTCAGACAGATGTGAAGTGATGACTTACTTTCTCAAACAGGACAGAGCGTGGTTCATCTGACGGTTTCTCTGAGGAAAGACGTGATAAAAATAAGTCATGAGAGATTGATCTTAAGTCTGAATATGGTGTTATCAGGCACAATAGTTTAGTAATGATTTGTGAGGTACAACATAAGTTAAACAAATATAAACCAGTTAAAAATTCTTAATATCTGTGAAATATGAATCCCATCATTTATCATGTAACAGATACAGATGTAACTTAAACCTTTCTGAAATAGGTTTAAAGACAGTTTTATGATTTTAAACTGTTTTGGTCTTCATGGTCGTACTTTTGATACTTGAGTTGGTCTCCAATAACTTCTGCACCAGATCAGTTCTCTGCATCTTCTTTAAAAACTTCATCGTCTTCACCACAGAGTTTTGGCCAAAAGTTAAAATGATAACACACGCAGCTTCCTGATGGTTTGTCTGCCACAGGAACCGAGGGTTGTATGAATTATATGTTTCATGGTCTTCGCTTCTGATCAACTCCTTCAAGTCCTTATGCTCATTTTCAGTGAGGCAAGATGTAATCTCCACAAGCAGATCTATAACAGATGTCATCATTTCTACCTGCAAAATTAAAATAACAATGTTTTGAAGGTGCAAAAGTGCAATATTTGAGCTGAGATGAGAACAGATATTTGTTTTCACATTTCATCAATAGTATTTTTTCAAGTTTGACCACATAAAGTTCTATAAATTCAAATCATTTTAATCATTTAGGAGAGTGGAGGATTCAGTATGACAGAGGTGTCGCCAAGCAGGAGTTTGTTTTGGTTGGTGCTCAAGAGCGACATCTACTGGATCAGAAATGTTGCACAATCTGCCTTTAAATTGTGACTTTGGATATGCATCTTCGTTTTGATTAGTTGAATCAAATTAAGACTTAAATGTTTTCATCTTTTTTTAAAGCCAAAAAAGAAAATCATGTTCAAACACACTTTAAAAGACAAAATCCATGATTAATTGAAAATGTAAAAAATAAATGTGCAAATAAATTTCTCTCGTCAGAAAAACAAATAGAAAAACATAAAATGTCCAAAAATTCAGAAATAACACAAACTCTTCGCATTATAATCAAATAACATTGATGCCAGGACCTAATGTGTACTTTGCTCTTTGAATAAATATTGATTAAAATATGTAAATCTAACTTAAAGGATCACATTTTTCTAAGCATTAATAATAAAATAACCTTTATTTGTTTACCTTTAATTTAAATGTTCAAGGTTGACTGTGTAATAGTGACACAGTGTAAAGTCAGAGTGATGTGACATACTCACCCTCTGCGTCAGTGAAAGCTGCTCTTCATCTTCTGAGAAAAAAAACAAAACAAAACCACTTTGATTCCTTCACCACCTTTATGTACATTTAAAACAAAAAGACAACAAAGCCTAATCATCAGTGAATCAATATGCAAACTAAATAAAGACTTGACAACAATTTTAATTAGTTCATGGGTCGTTTTTTTCTTTCATTAATGACATTGTAGCTTTAAATCTGTTATTGTTGTAGTTTGTCTCTGTCCTTCCTGCATCTCCTTCTTCCCACTTTCTTAACTCAACACAGTTTTGGCAGACAGCTGTTCATCATGAGTCTGGTTCAGCTCGAGGTTTCTGCCTCTAAAAGAAGTTTCTCTTTTCAACTGTTACTTTTCTAAATTCAATTCAATGCGAAAAAGGTTCTTTGTTATTTGGGAGGAAATTCAAAGGCCCACACAGCTGTAAATGCTGCTTCTTGTTCATGATGGATAAATGTTGAGTCTGTGTAGATAATATAACACAGAGCACTCTTTGTCTTGACACTACGTCTGTTATGAATTGGTGCTATACAAATAAAGATGTATTCATATATTAAAGCAATAATCCCAAAAGTTAAAAAATCTGATCAAAACATTGTTTGCACACTGTTGTGCTCTCCTAATTCATTTCAATATAAGACTCTTAAAAGGCCCTGATTGTAATGTGTGAAGGTTTTGTGTTCGTCTCTTTTGTCTAACCTTTGGACTCCTGTCTGCTGTCAAGCAATCTCTGTACGAGATCAGTCCTCTTCATCTTCTTCAAGATATTTTTGGTCAACTTCACACTCTCCTTTCTGTAACGCTTCACCATCAGCTCCACTATTTCCTCCACTATTTCCTCCGGGTCTGTTGGTTTTAGATGGAGGTCTGATAGGAGGGGGACACCTTTCTCCAATTCAACATGGAGGCAGAAATCTTCAAGCTCCTCAGAACTCAAGTGTCTCAATGTTTTAAACAGCATCTTCCGTGTCGTCATCTTTTCAAGCTGGAAAACAAAAGATAACACCACAGAATGAGTGCCAGGGTGTAGAGATCCTTTCATTTCATTTCATGAATACCAGAGTTATTGACAAGTAGTGTGTAATCACACTCTGATTAAACTTTTAAAAAAGTAGCTCATATTTTTTCACAAAAAATAGAAAACAATTTAAACTTGTTCACTGGCATTGATGGGTCACTCAGTAGTTATTTATCAAAGGCTGCAGCCTTTAGATTTCTCTACATCCATTTGGAAATCTTATTCATGACTTACAAGCATTACATGGCCAGTTTCCAGGACACCTCAGTGTGATGTTGTCTATGCGGACTTGTCAGTAGAACCCTCGTGGAAATTCAGTATGCATTTTTATGTGCACCTCAGTAGAGTGAACATTTCAGTAGGGATACTAGCTTCCAGGTTTCATACAGTATGGTTTGGATGCATCTTTTCAGGAAATTAATTGTATTTTAACACCCACAATGCTGTGTGAAATTAACCTTAAAACATCAATTCATGTGCGTCTCTATCTAAAACAAATGAGCAAGGATTAGTTCAGTTAATATTTAATCTAGAATGAAATTATATAAACCATTCCCCTCTATTTAAATAATGATTTCCATATTCTTCTTTGGTTTATTGTACTTCATATACTCTATATTACTGGCTTTTATTTTTACTTTCCTGAATGTAATAAGTTATTTTAACATGTAATCTGTTTTTTTATTTTATTTCTATATTGCTTTTTTTTTTAGCTGACTGGATGTGCATTACTGTTCTTGAATAAAAGAGAGAGAGAGAGAGATATCTTTGTATGTAGCTCGGTCCTGGGCTGATGATGGGCTTGCACCTCCTGGACCTGACTCCACATGCGTCTCACTGGTTCCTTCTCCTGCTCTTTCTCTCTTCTCTTCTTCTGTCTCTGTCCCTTCAACCTCTTCATCTCTCTCTCCTGTCTCATCCTCTGTTGAATTTTTAAAATGAAAAGTCTCAGTACTGAGTCATGATTAATCTAATTTGACCTAATATTTTAATGCTTAGTCACATTATCACATTATCACTTATCTATCCATCCAAACGTCCAAATATTATCATTCATACTGTGACTGAACATGGCACTAAAATATTCTTATTCATTGCATGTCCTTTCATTTTTCAGACTGTAGGCTACATTTACAGTAGGTTAGAGTTTATTGTCTATCTGTTGCATCTGTAGGCTCGTTCACTGTTTCTCGGTGCTCGTGATCGCTGACGCGCTGGTGTGTGTGTGTGTGTGTGTGTGTGTGTGTGTGTGTGTGTGTGTGTGTGTGTGTGTGTGTGCGCGTGTGTGTGTGTCAGCTCGCGCATAAATATGCAGACAGCAGTAATAATAACACATTAAAACATCAAGTATTTTCGAGTCATCGGGCTCAAGTCCAAGTGGAGTCACGAGTCATTGCTGTTAAAGTCCAAGTCGAGTTGCAAGTCTTTAATGATTTTGTCAAATCGAGTCCAAAGTTATAAAATCCGTTGAACACCTCTGGATAGATGACACTTAGGTAAAGTTAGAAAGATATTCACTTCACACCTCTTGATAGATGATAGCCTCCGTAACCCACTTAAATGAGTCAACTGTTTAACCTGAATACAGTTCGTCTCGTACAGATGAAAGTAAATCAAAAGAAAAGTGTGCTGACTCACGTCCGCGTTTAAGAGACAATTAAAAATCGATGACTTCTTCATAAACTGAAGCATGAAGGTGCATGACAGGCTTTGTTCATTTTTCTAATGTTCAGGAGTTGACAAATACTCACCTTGTGTCTTTCTTTGCACACGTCAAATGTTTTAGTAGCCTAATGATCAACTCTTCAAAAAAAACAAAAAAAAAGAGAAAACATTTAAGACCCAGTCACATTTCTACCTGTCGCTCATCTCTTACCCGGAAATCTAAAAGACAACTCTGTGCTGTGTAGCTTTTTTGGAAGTCAACGTCAACACCTCAGTTACATGTATCGCCTCCCTCGCGTGCGTCTAATGCTGCGTTCAAGTGTTGTCGGACACGTCGGAAAACGAGTTTCTGAGTTGCAAAATGCACATGAACATCTAGTCAAGTCGAAACGTGCCCGATTTCAAGGTGGGAAAAATATGTATTGTTGATGTATACATACTTTAAAAAAAAAAAATAATTATCGTAGGCTATTGCATCAACTTTTTTCTCAAATATAACTTCTAACAGAGATAATTGACTTCTTCTTCGTTGCGTCAACGCTGTTTTGTGGGAAAAGTCGAAAAATAAAAACGAATTCCCAACTAGGAATATTGGACCAACCGAGCAGCACCTGAACGCAGCAGAGATACATGGAGAGACGCAAGAAAATAAATCAGAGAGAGAGAGGAAACGAGGAAATGTTTTAAGAGACAGGAGACTTCCTCTCCACCGAAACGTCACGTGAAGCGTGACGACATCAGGTGTGAAGCGTGACGACATCAGGTGTGAAGCGTGACGACATCAGGTGTGATCACGTTGAGCCGTCAGTCGGCTTTAACAGCTCTGTTTATGTCTTCTTTCTAATAAAAACACAGCAATGGTGTAAAGTCTCTTCATGTTACCTGACAACACACACCTGCAGCACACACGGAGACAAACCTGCAGTCTGCTTAAACCCATCAGGACAATTTCTACATGAAAAGTTGGAACATTGAATTGTCTATTGGTTATTTGTATTTCATTTTACTGATAATCCGATGGTCTTTATTGTGTAAACACAGACACTTTATAATGTCATAGGCACACTTAACATTGTGTATTATTTAAGTTATAGGGAATCCAGAATAACCTACATTACATTTTCCAAGCACAAAGATCACTAATGATCAATATGAAACATAATTAATGTAAATATAACGATTCATGTAAAACTTGTTTCTTTATCTTCCTCAAACTCAGCCTCTTTCTCAGTTATTATTCACAGTTACTCCTACATACCACTGTATGATCGTTTGTAGTTTTAAACTGTATTTGAAAAAGTTTTCCTTCTGACAACATCCAGCTTTACAACAACGTGACTGTAACTTCTCTGAAGAGAAACGAAAGAAATATTTTTTTGGGATGAAAATTCACGTTTTTAAAAACATGAGTTAATTCTGTATCATTATATTTACTGTACATACAATTTTAGACACTCCAAATATTAAAACAAAGCAAATAGTAGCAGTAACAGTAGCAGTAGAAACAAATTTGAACATTTTATTAAAGATTAGATAACAGACATCATGAAACACCATCCAAATGTAAACATTCAACATAGAAACGTTTTAAAACACGAATTAAAAAATAATCTTTGGAAGCATTTTGGAAGAATTAAGATAATTCTGTTTTAACTCAGATCAATTAATAAGTTTAAAAAATATAGCTCTTTGTTTGTTGTGAATTGAGTTCATTATTTTTGCATGATTATCAGTATTTGCTGAATCTAAAAACTTATTTTAAATCTCATCATAGCAAATAAATTCATGAAGTGAATCAAGCTGATCTGTTCAAACATTAACATGCAGTGGAAAAAGACAAATGAGAAACCAGCATAGAAACATAGAGACATTACAATGAATATTCCCAAATTATTCATGTATGTACCAGCATAGAAACATAGAGACATTACAATGAATATTCCCAAATTATTCATGTATGTACCAGCATAGAAACAGAGAGACTTTACAATGAATATTCCCAAATTATTCATGTATGTACCAGCATAGAAACATAAGAGACATTACAATGAATATTCCCAAATTATTCATGTATGTACCAGCATAGAAACATAGAGACATTACAATGAATATTCCCAAATTATTCATGTATGTACCAGCATAGAAACATAAGAGACATTACAATGAATATTCCCAAATTATTCATGTATGTAAAACCTGGTTGTGTAGACAGCTTACATGTTTGGTCTAAAGAAGATTTCAACCCCAACATTTAGTGATTTTACTTCTCATTGAGGTCGTCAATGAGAAATTTCTCCTGTTTCTGAAGGATTTCGTAGAAGACATCTTTGCTTTTAGCACCAGCTTTCAGGCAACCGCGGAAGAGCTTTCTCATCTTCGCCTGAGAGGTGGGCAGAGCTAGAATCGTTTCGTAACTCTCTTGTTGGAGGACACCTTTAAAGAGGAGTTGATCCAGAATGGGATCCACGTTGCTCACTCTCTCGATGAGCTGGACTTTATGTTAATCCACAAAGTGTTGGTCTGAGAGAAAGGAGAACAAAAACAATCAAGGACTGATGCTGATAATTAATTTAAATTAATAACTCATTTTATCTCTGTTATGCGCCCATATCACTACATTTATTAACCAGTCAGATAGTGTAAGTATCATTGTTATATACTAGCAGTTATCTTTCACCCAAGGAAATCTGTCTTGGTATTGGATTTTTTTTCTCTCCCTAATAACGATATCGACCCCAAAAATTACACATCGGTTGAGCCCTTCTAATAATGTGCACTTTTTTTTACCACAAAACACCAACCTGGCCCAATCCAAATTCCCCATGGTTGAGCCCAAATCAAAGGGTGGGGACATGAAAGTTTATACCTGCTGCTATCCTAGCCCAAGCAAACTCTTCTTACATCATAGAGGTGTAAATATTATCATCTAACCCATGAAAATAATGCATAAAGGTATATCTTCTGAACATGTAAAAATATTCCTTTATACTCATTATTAGTATGTTTCTTGAGCCTGAACTCTGTTTAGATCGGAAATGTTCAGAAATTTACAAAGTGACCTTTACAGTCAAAGAGAGATACATGTCCTCCTACCGCCTGATGTGGTATCTGCACCAGTTGCTCCGCCTGAGGGTCTTGCAGCTAAAAACAAAAAGAATGAAGAAAAGGATTGGATTTGGTTTAGACTTTTTCTTCCACCAGGACAAATTGAAAACAGGAAAACAACTCACTGTCGCTGGTCCCGGCTTTTGAGTCAAGTCCAGCTATCACTTTAACTGCAATAAAAGAAGGACACCGTGTTAGTATGTGATGGAAACAAAACAAACATAACTGTGAGGTCTGTAAATCTGTTCCTCAAACACAGATGATGCTGCAGAGCAGGGGTCTCCAACCTTCCTTCATCTGAGAGCAACTTGATGGTTTTCATTTTTGAATGACCATGGTGTTTAACCACACTTTGCGTACTTCTTAAAAAAAAAAAGACCATGCATGTAGACAACAGGTTTGTAAACACACCCAGTGTGGCTGCTTCCTCGTTCAGGTTGATCTGCCTCAGTAAATCCAGAGTCACCTGCAGAGCTTTGGACTCTGTGAACGTTGAAACCAAAACGTCTGCCACATCCCATGGTCTCTTCTCCTCCACAGCTCTGCGGCTGACCCGAGGCTCCTCTCTGCGGTTCCTCAGATGGTAACAAAACTTCCGATAATCATCTTCACTCAGATCCTCCAAAGCCTTCAATATAGCCAGTTTGATAGTGGTGGGCGCCATCTGCCTGCTCGGTCCGCAGCGCTGAGGTGTGACGAGTCCGACCGCGTGACCACTGAAGACATCCCTCTGTGTCATAAGTAGACCTAGTAGAGACACGTCACGTCAAATAATGAAAACAAAAGTGTAAATTTTAAATAAGATGTGAATGTGTAAAAACAATTAAAATAAAGCAAGTTTTTCAAGCTTCTCAGTTGAAAAAAATCCTTATAGATTAATTGAATAATTGTTTTGTACAAGCTATTTTCTTTATCAACCGTAATACATTTGTTTTTCCTAATTCTTACACTGATTACTTAAATCGATTCATTTCATCCCTTCTATTGAAATGATCCTCACATTTTCTACAGCACTTGAAGGCACCATTTCCTCCCAGATGTTTACGATTGACGTATAGAGAGAACAGATCTGTTCCGGACAGAAGTAGACTAGTTGTTGACAATCAGTAGTCCACAGGAGACGTGGGGGGACCTCTTAGTGAAAAATGCCCCCCGAAACCAAGAAAGCTGCTTTAGCAGACATGCTGGAGAATCTGTCAGAATCTAACTTTAAAAAGTTTTGCAGCAAGCTGTTGGATCGCAGGGAGGAGCCGCGCGTCCGGTGCAGTCAAGTGGAGGGAAAAGACTTCTTAGACATCACAAACGTCTTGGTTTCTACTTTTACCGAGGAGGTAAAAGAGAGGAGGATGAAAAAAAGAATGGAGAGGCATATGCAGAGCTGGTGCAATGCCTGGACAAAAAAAGTTTGTCATTAGTGATGAGGGATGCTAAACAAGATGAAAGACGAGTGTTAGAGCCATTTTGTACTGTGTGTTCAGGTCATTTCCCGATTGCCACAGTAGGTGGCGTATTGGACAGCAGGAAAGGGGATAAGTAGAAGAAGAGGTAATTGTTCCTCAGGTGTGCTGCTTACCCAGGAGAAGCACACAGTTTTTGACCGCCGTTTAGAGGCTAATAATTGAACCTTTCTTTTGTTTGTTTCAACAAGTTAGTTATGGAAGTGCGTGTAAACAGTGGCTTTATTGGTGGTAGTAAATAAACACATCTTGAACAAGTCCGCAGATGTTTGATTTACAACGTGGAGCAGCCGAAGGACGACGTGTCAGTTACGAATATCCCGGTAGCAGCTCCTCACTGTGGCTTAGGTTTCTTTTCTTTTCAGTTTCAGCGAAATCAAGTCACAATAACGAGCATTGGAGATCCTTCGCGAACACTACGCTGGAAAGGACAAACCACATGTTGTGAGTCTTTATTGTGAACTTTCCTCGCTGTACAAGGCTAGCAATGAAACAGTCACTGACTATATTATTAGGGCAGAGACTATTTTCACATCGTTAAGAAGAGCGGAAGAGCAAATCAGTGATGGGCTACAGATAGCCATGGTAGTAAAGGGGCTACCCGATTCATACACGCCGTTCGTTGTGCACATCACAGACAAATGACGTTGTGACTTTCGGTGAGTTTAAAACTAAACTAAGAAGTTTTGAAAATACTGAGAAATATGGAAGAAGTGAGTCGAATGAGGAAGATAACATTATGATGATGATTGGGGCAGCGAGACCACGCGGGAGAGGACGAGGAAAGAAAATGGACCTAGCTAATGTCGAATGTTACACGTGCGGTAAAATGGGACACATGGCGAGGGCGTGTCCGGACGACACCCAAAAGAGGAGAGAGGATCGTCGGCGGGACACACCACAAAGAGGTCGAGGTCGAGGGCGCGGCCATTACCACGCCAAGCGAGCTGATGAGATGGATGGAGAATCTACATTGTTTTGTTTCAAAATGAATGACTGTCACACAGTGCAAAGAAACAAGAAAGGCCTAATGGTGGACTGTGGCGCCACATCACACATGATAAACGACGCCACAGAGTTCAAAAGATGCAAACGTCTACTTGCTGGACAGTAAGGGACGAAAAGTGAAGGCAACGCTCAAACAAGCACTTTACATCCCATCATTTCCACAGAACATCTTTTCAGTCAAAGCAGCCACAGCCAACGGAGCAGAAGTGCGTTTCAAGGATGGTGAGGACTGGCTGGTGCACAAGGATGGCACCAAGTTCGAGATGGATGTGTTGGGTAAGCTGTATTACCTTAGCACAGTAAATGATGAGAATGTTGATGAAGTGCATGTTTGCCATGATATGCATACTTGGCATAGGATACTTGGTCATTGTAATTTCGATGATGTTGCAAAACTAGAAAATGTGGTAAAAGGGATGTCAATTACTGGGAAAAATTACAAGTCCAATCACAACTGTGAAATTTGCACACAGGGCCGAAACAGGCAGGCAGACGCCAAGGCTACAACCACACTTGAGCTAGTGCACACAGATTTATGCGGTCCAATAGAAGCAGTAGGTAAAGATGGGCATAGGTATGCAATTGCATTCACTGATGATTACAGTGGGATGGTTTTTCCATACTTTATCAAAGCAAAGAATGACACGACAAAAGCTACAGAGAAATTCATTGCAGATGTAGCTCCATTTGGAAAAATCAAATGCATTCAGTCAGATAACGGTACCGAGTTTACCGGGCAAGAATTCCAGTCTCTACTTAGGCGGAATGGGATAAGGCACGAAACAAGTGCACCCTACTCGCCTCATCAGAACAGAACCGCGGAAAGAGGTTGGAGAACCTTATCTGAGATGTCGCGCTGCATGCTATTGGAGAGCAACCTCCCAAAGCTTTTATGGACTTACGCTGTACAGACAGCAGCTCAAATACGCAACAGGTGTTACAGTAGGCGGCTAGAGCAGACACCTTACTTTGTCTTCACAGGGAAAACGCTCTGGCTCTGAGTGCTATGTTTACAAGCAGGAAAAGAAGAAGCTAGACTCGAGATGCGAAAAGGGCATATTTGTAGGCTATGACAAATATAGTCCAGCATACAATGTGTAATATCAGGAAAAGTCCTCAAACATAGGCTGGTGAAATTCATCACTAAGGGCAGTGCAGACAATCAGACTCAGACAGAGAGTGACATAGGGAACGACATAGACTGTCATGATGAAGTTACACCACCAAAGGTATTAAACCAGGACCTGGAAAAGAGAGAACCAGGTGTACAGGATGTAAAAGTAGAGGAGAGTAAAGAAATTGGTCTGACTCAAGCAGACAGTGTTCAGAGAGAACATGGGGAAAGAAGATATCCTACAAGGCAGAGGAATGCCCCAGATTATTTCAAAGAATACCAATCTAAAACTGAGTGTAATGGTGATCTTGAAAATGTAGATTATTTCTACAGGGTGGCTTATGACAGACATGGGCAAACTACGGCCCGCGGGCCACACCCGGCCCGTTGTGCATCCCTGTCTGGCCCACGCGATGCCAATCATAAATCAATACTGTATATTTAAGCCGTGCATGCAATACAACGCTTTTATTTTGAAAGGCGCTACGTTCGTATCACTTCCGTATGGACGGACGCAGTGCGCGTGCGAGTGAAGGTAAACTACGTTGCTAGCAAAGCTGCAAACCCAACAAGGGGTTTTTACAAAACGTTACACAGCCAGAGATGCAGCCGTCAGGACGAGTCGGCGGAAACAGTCAGGCCTTTTTTGACGGAGACTTTATTAAGGAGTGTTAATTGGACTCTTTTGCACTGACGGAAAAAAGGAGCACTTGACTACGTGCCACTCTCCTGACGCACTGTGAGGGGGCGGGTTGAGGACATCCCTGCAAACTTGGAGCTTCAGCTGATGGACTATGACTATAATAATTTTCAGAAGATGCTTGTCCTCTTTGTGCACAAACATTCTCAGTGATGAAGTTCAACAAATCCAAACACAGATCGTCTATCAGTGAAGAGCACCTCTCAGCTGTCATTCACAGAGCCAGATTTAAATGTCCTTGTTGAAGCCCAAGATAGAATCAGAATCAGTTTCATTGGCCAGGTATGTTTAACAAAAAAGGAATTTATTTTTGGTAGCCTGTGCTCTCTGTGTACAATTTAACATTAAATAACAATGAACTAA
This sequence comes from Symphodus melops, assembly GCF_947650265.1. Taxonomy (NCBI): domain Eukaryota; kingdom Metazoa; phylum Chordata; class Actinopteri; order Labriformes; family Labridae; genus Symphodus; species Symphodus melops. The sequence goes on from NC_136695.1 coordinate 26,660,294, forward strand.
AAATAAACAGGTAATTAATGACTAATGTGGACAAGACTAAGAGACTGGATGAAGATATACTGGATTATTCTCACTGAAGTGAATGAATGAGATGAAAAACAATCAAAGTTATTGTTTGGACTTGTTATAAAGTTTTGCTTTGCTTGTGAAGATAACAAAGTTAAAATTAATAACTCATTTTATATCTGTTATGCACCCATATCACTACATTTATTAACCAGTCAGATAGTGTAAGTATCATTGTTATATACTAGCAGTTCTCTTTCACCCAAGGAAATCTGTCTTGGTATTGGATTTTTTCTCTCTCCCTAATAACGATATCGACCCCAAAAATTACACATCAGTTGGACCCTTCTAATAATGTGCACTTTTTACCACAAAACACCAACCTGGCCCAATCCAAATTCCCCGTGGTTGAGCCCAAATCAAAGGGTGGGGACATGAAAGTTTATACCTGCTGCTATCCTAGCCGAAGCAAACTATATTTACATCATAGAGGTGTAAATATTATCATCTAACCCATGAAAATAATGCATAAAGGTATATCTTCTGAACATGTGAAAATACTCCTTTATACTCATTATTAGTATGTTTCTTGAGCCTGAACTCTGTTTAGATCGGAAATGTTCAGAAATGACAAAGTGACCTTTACAGTCAAAGAGAGATACATGTCCTCCTACCGCCTGATGTGGTATCTGCACCAGTTGCTCCGCCTGAGGGTCTTGCAGCTAAAAACAAAAAGAATGAAGAAAAGGATTGGATTTGGTTTAGACTTTTTCTTCCACCAGGACAAACTGAAAACAGGAAAACAACTCACTGTCGCTGGTCCCGGCTTTTGAGTCAAGTCCAGCTGTCACTTTAACTGCAATAAAAGAAGGACACCGTGTTAGCATGTGATGGAAACAAAACAAGCATAACTGTGAGGTCTGTAAATCTGTTCCTCAAACACAGATGATGCTGCAGAGCAGGGGTCTCCAACCTTCCTTCATCTGAGAGCGATTTTGAAAAAATTGGCCAAGAGCTACTTTCATTTGTTGAACTCAAATTGCGCTCAGGCAATGCTTATCAATAATCTTGAATTCACATCAAGGTCCAAGAAAGAATATTTTACACTTCTTATTGTGCCACATAGTAAGATGTGTTCCTGAAAATTCAAGAAAATATTACTTTACACTTGTTTTTATGGGCCAAATAACCGAATACTGGGAAGAGGTGCATTTACTGTAGTCGGATTTATTTTTTACACAGTCGGTCAACCTATCAGCGAGCTGCCTGTAGGAGACCCCTGTGGAGAGTCCCGTCTCTTCATGGTGGACCCCCAGGACCGAATAAAGAGCTTTTACTTGGATGACCTTTTTATGGCAAATTGATGGTTTTCATTGTTGAATTACCAATGTAAGTGTTGTCAAAGTTGTGTCTTTGTTTTGACTGTATTGACAGGTGACACATAAAATGTGCATTCGACCCGCATCTAGAGTTGCACCTTCAGTCAATTTCTCGAGGACTGTATCCTCTGTACATGGAGCAGCCTGCCACCTTCACTGAACTAAAGTATCTACCAAATGTTTGTCAGTTTGAAGGTACATATCTCAGTCTCAATAGGTGGATTTTTAAAGTTCTGGATGTTCACAAGATTCGAAATACTCAAAGCAAGAGTCTTTTTTAAACATAATTAAGATTTAATTAAAATAAATGTCAGATAAAATCACTATATGTGCTTCCACTGGGAATTAGTGTATTTCTGTCTTTATAATCCTTGTTTGTGCAGCCACTTTTTGAGAGTCAGGGTTTGCATCAGAAGAAAATAAAGAGATTAAACTGGAAGTAGAACCATCACGACCAACATCATTTAGACTGAATCAACGGAAATATAGGAGGGAATACACATTGGACCCCAACATTTGACCACAACTATCACACGTAATTCTTTACTGAAAAAAACAACAACAAATACACGTGCATACGTTTGATAGTTTTTAAGGAGAAAGTGGGGCGGCAGTAGCTCAGTCTGTAGGGACTTGGGTTGGGAACCGGAGGGTCGCCGGTTCAAGTCCCGGCATGGACCAAGTCCGGAAACTGGTGTGGTAGCTGGAGAGGTGCCAGTCCATTTCCTGAGCACTGCCGAGGTGCCCCTGAGCAAGGCACCAAACGCCAAAAACTGCTTTGGAGCGCTCTCTGTGGGCAGCCCCCTCACTCTGAGACCTCTCCATTAATGCAGAGTGAAAACTGAATTTCCCCTCGCGGGATTAATAAAGTATATAAAAATAAATAAATAAATAAAAAAATCTTTGTAATAGACAACCTTGTCTATTGTTTAAGTGTTTGTTCTGTTTTCCTTGTTTGAATTATCCTATATGCTTGTATTTGTTTTTAACATGTGAAGTGTCTTTGAGTTTTTTTGAAAAGAGCTCTATAAATAAAATGCATTATTATTATTATTATTATTATTATTATTATTATTATCTTTGGTTCAGGTCAACGTGGCGTGAGTGTGAGAAAAAAATGTCAATGGTTTCTCACTGTTGAAAATTCAAAATGTCATTGTGTTGCTGGAGATCTATTTTACCATTCTACAATTCAGTAGACAATTTTATCTACAGCAACAAACACAGAGTTAGTACAACAAGCAAGGGTCTAGAAAAGAGGAAACAACATCAGTAAGTGCAAACACACAGCTTTAAGGCCGATCGGACACACAGGTGCTGACAGGGAGCGCACAGAGACAAAGCACATTGTGGACGGCTGTTCTTGAAAGTTCCAGTCAACATCAAAACCATCCTTAAATTATGTCATTATCAAACAACATCATCATCAGTATCACTATGGTATGTACAGTATTTATGAAAGACCTGGGTCTTTAGCTTTTTCTTAAGAGGTGCAAAGGGTCTCTGTAGGTCAAATGGAGTTTGGAAGATCACTCTAGTTGGTGTCTTTGGACCCTGTTGTGAAGTTTGGATCAGACGCCTTTCATCGGCAGAGCTTAGTTTAACTCAAACTTGGTTTGAATAATCTGCAGGGGTAGTGCATAAAGGAAGACCTGCCAGTCAGGATTTGCAATAGCTGATGCATGATATCACAAGAGGAGCTGTGTACCATGCTCTGACAGGTAAGATCTGATCTTCCTGATGTTGTACAGGGCAAATCGACATGACTCAGGTTAATCATGACACCCAGGTCCCAGGCAGACTTTGTTTTCCCTGAAACTAATAACAATAATTTCCCCTGTTTTCATCATCTTGTCTCCAACAGTGATGCCGACAGTCAGACAGATAGAGTTGTTCTTCCAAACTCTAAAAGAATGATTACTAAACATGGCTTACCTTGAGCATGGACAGTGCTTTGGGAGTCATCTGAAAAGTAAAAATCTTAGATCAAGAATTTATTTTTGATTTGCTGCTTTGTTTAAAAGCAGACATCTACTCTGCTTCAGTAATAATTCTAGAGAGTTAAAAACCAGTTTTAGTGTGTTCAAACCTTTTCGAATTGTGTGGCTCCAAACTGGTGTCTCCTCCTTTTCTTGAGTTAGCATGAGGGTGAAGTCTCTGTCTGGATTTCTAATACATACTTCAAAGTACTGTTGATCACTCGAATCATATTTGAGCTTGACTTTCTGTGGGGAAAAATATGTAATATCAATATAATAACAACGAGGTGATGTACTCATTGATATTTAAAAGACTAATAGGCTGTATCTTTCCTAATGTTTAAATGTTAGGAACAAAACACAGTGCAAACATAATCCTGATTGCAGTTATTTAAAATGCTTTTGTACATACACTCATATCAGCTCAAGACAAAAGGTAGTTTTAAAATTGTACACAGATATTTAAATAACGAGGTAGTGAAATGCCATTCAAACAAAGAGTTGTAATAAAGCAAGGCTTATGAGATGAAGGCATTTTAAATTTATCACTGATAAAGAGGTTAAAGCAATTTTACACAATGTCAGCTTGGTTGAATCAAATTTAAGACAAAAAGGGTAAAACCATAAATCCTATGTCAGAGACTAAAACAATTACTTGGAAGTACAAGTTAACTGAAAATGTATTTATGAGATCGATGTGTTATCTTGTCGCAAAATGATACAGAAAAACTAGTTCACGCATTTGTTCCTCAACTAATCCAAAACGCTGCAGCTTGTGGACTGACGAGAACTAGGAAAGGGGACCACATTACTCCTGTTTTGGCTTCTCTGCACTGGCTCCTTATAAAAACTAGAGTAGAATGTAAAATCCTTCTTCTCACATCTAAAGCTTTAAATGGTCACGCACCATCTTATCTTAAAGAGCTCATAGTGCCGTACTACCCTTCGTGAACATTACACTCCCAGAATGCACCTGCTCGTGGTATCTACAGTCTCTAAATGTACTATGTTGGATTAAGCTGGGTCCTTGTACCATAAACTCCTCTATCTATCTGCCTATTATATTTCTGACAGCCCTAATTTTAAATTATTGTTAAATTTGACCTATACAACAGTATCCAACTGATCAGAACCACAGTTCATAGATTTAAATGCAGCACAAAACATACTTTGGGCTGAATTTCTGCACCATCCACATCCGTTGATAAGCGGAAACGATCCCGCATTTTCAAGGACTTCTCTGGAGGCGGTTTTCGAATTACTTTGCTTTTGTAACATAATTCCCTCCTGCCAATGTCCTGTAGAAAAAAAAACAACACATTAATACCTCAGTACAAAGTTGCAACAATGTGACAAAGGCTATTTTGTGTATTCATCAGATTATTTTTGGTGCAATTATAATTTTAATCACTTGTATTTATGAAATCAAGATAAGGAATAACCTCTTGTAAACCAGGATCACGTGGGATCAGATAAACATGAAGTGTGAGGAATGTTTTGTTTGTCTCATATATCAACACGCTGCAGTTTGTTTTCACCGGAGCACCAATTCTTATCAGAACCCCCTTTGGTGAGAAAACTGGTTCAGCTAACTTGACATGGGACGGCGTGACCTCGGACACTTGTTCCACAACATCACCACAGTCATCGATGTGGAGGACTGCAAACTCTCCTGATAGGTCAGTGTTGTTGTCTGCACAAAATAAAAGCACATACATAAGTGAAAAGAAAGAATTGTTTTTTTTTGTTAAATAATGTAAGCTGCATAAATTGTAAATGTCACTATATACTATACTATATTATGCAAAATACAATTCACTATGTTTTCAGAAAACTAATAAGTTTCCCTAGTCAGTCTTCAAAACCCTTAATAAGAAGAAAAGATCATGGTCTTTGTCTTTTGCCTGCTCCACTTTTCACAAAATGTGTGCTTAAACAGGCTGTTTGAAGATTTTCCTTTCATGATCTCACAAAGGGCAGTAACCCCTCCCCCAGAGGGATAACACCATAGAAATAATATACGGAGAGGCCACATGATGTGCTGGAGACCCTCGCTCTACGCTAGCACCAGAGTCAATAGGAATCAATGGAGAGCGAGTCACTATGCCGGTATTTTGTGCAGTTTACGGTTGCAAAAATCAGTGCAGTATTGATTTTTGATAAGATCATGTGGGATCCATTTTCACATAGAAAATTTGTTTGGGTTATTTTACCAATTATAAGATTATGTTATAGCTAAATCTCTGCCGTTTGTAACAAACCGAACAGTGTGAAAATCCGATACAAATTTGGGGAGTTATGATGATTATTGTAATTGGGGATAGACCTTCCTCAATAGAAATGAAAGCAGAGTGGGTGCATTGGATACCCATCCAAGATGGCGGCCGCGCTGATACGTCAGCTCAAATAGGCAGCGTCAGTCTATGAGCCGTCTACATATGTCTATAGGTAACACTCCCACAGCGAGGTGTTTGTTCTGTCCTGTACGCTTGTGAGAGTGCTCCAATCCATGCTAAAGCTCGATACACTTCCTTTGTCCTGGTGCGCACAAAAGAGGTGTGCTTTGGTAATGTAAAGTGCACTAGCACATGCACGCGGGGACACAATGTGGATAGCCATCATTATGGTGAAGTCCCAGAGTGTTCCGGCTGTATCTGACTAAAATGACTAAAAATAAGCCAAAACATCAGTAAAGTAGCTGCAGTGTTATCTGTGTGAGCAGACGCTAACTGGGCCGTGTCCCTTTTTTTTTCAAAATGATTTTAATTTAGAGTCCTCCTTCCTGCAGAAGCCACCCAATCCCTTCTACAGAGGGGCGGGGTCAGACACAGCTCATTTACATATTTAAAGCTACAGACACAGAAACAGCCTGTTCTGAGCAGGGCTGAAAGAAAGAGGTTCATAAACATGATTGAAAAAACTTTTTACCTGAAACTCCACAGACATGTTTTGGTGAGTTCTAAAGTTGTTGAAAAGAAGGATAATATGTGCAATTATTTTCTAGATTTCCACTCACCTATGCAGATCCAGTGTGGCAGGTACACTGCATCTAACTTTCCAGCAATGACGTAGATGTTCATTAGTGGACCTGCAGGCAAGTATTTCAAGCTTTCCATCCTCTCAATGGGTTCCTCCCACGAGCAAAACTTGTACTGAAAGCTGATCTTATCCTTACAGAGCCAGCGAATGCTGGAGACACTGCATTCAAAGCGTCCTGCTTCACTCTGTAGGCTAAGTCATGCAGAAAGACATCACTGAGTTTGTATACGTGCACAAAAACTGTACTGTAGGGTTTCAGGCCCAAAAAGAGTAAGAGAGAAAACTACTGTTTTTGGGGTTGGTCAAAAAAAGTTGTCATATGCTGTTGGTCAGTATTAAGGAAGATATTTGTACCTGTAAGTAAGAGACTCATCTCCATCAGCACTCTTCACTTCAGGATCAAGTTTGGTCCAGTGACCAGAGTCCTGCTGAGAGAGACAATCATTTTATATTGGCAACAATGAATGCATCAACAAACAAACCAATGAAATACAAAAAAATGATGGATGGGATTACCATATTTTGTCCACAGTCCTCATGCTCCGCGCTCCCAAAAGGCCCTTGGAAAGACAGATCTTTTATTCATACATACTATTGAAAGTTAGTAACGAGGTTCTGTTATACAATGACAGCTGAACGGTGGTGCAGTGGTGAGCGCTGCTGTCTCACAGCGAGAAGGTTCCTGGATCGAATCAGGCAGACAGGAGCCTCTCAATGTGGGGTGTGCATGTTCTCCCCGTACGTGTGTGGGTTCTCTCCAGGTACTATGATTTCTCCCACAGTCCAAAGACAAGCTTGTTAGGTTAACTGGGGACTCTAAATGGCCCAGAGACCAGTCCAGGGTGTAGTCCGCCTCATGCCCAATGACAGCTAGGATCACCAAAAGCCCCCCAAGACCCCTTTTAGAAAAGCGGTGTAGATTATGGATGGATTTCCTGGTGTTTTTTTTTTTTTTATCATTTCACTGTATGATCTTGAGAGCTAACACTAGTTCTCTGTGATGAATATTCAGGTGTCCTGTTTCTTATACAGCATCTGATTAAGAACCTTGAAACATTGTGTTCTTCTGTATATATACTAAATAAATAATTATATCACTGGGAGCCATAGTGTTGTGAGTCAGTCTGCATCATAGCTGGACGGATACATGACTATCAATAAATTGAATTAACAAAATAAAACTCCATTTACACCTTTGTCAGCCAGTCAACTTTTTGTTCAAATCAATCAGTGTTTCCCAAAATGTGACTGTACAAAGTGTAACTGTGGCTGGAGCACTGAGTGTATATCCGAATATCTGTACAGCAGAAGAAGGCCAGCATTAGAGGTTCAAAGGAATGATATAACAGAGAACTCATTATATTTGTTTGTCTGCAGAGCATGTTAATGTCAGAAGACCCTTCTCCAAACAGTAGAAAAAAAACATGAATAAAAAGGGTTGTAATTTGTTTGCAAGATGTTTTATCACCACCTTTAAAAATAAAACATCTCATTCCAACAACATCCCCTCCATCCGTTGCTGTGATTTTGCTTTCATGAGATGCAAGATAAGTGACCTTCACCTTTGACCACACTAATCTAATAATCTCATCTCTTTATCCTAGTGGGTATTTATGCCGAGTTTTAGGACATGTACTCCAGGAAGTCCAGCTAAAAACACCAGACATTAAAAAATAAATGATTTACAGGAAAGTCTCAAAACAAGTTGCCTCTGTCATAAACGTTAGAAGTTTAAAAATACAGTCCAGGTTCTGTTTACCAAATATTTTATAGTCAAATAACACTTTTATTCACAACTTACCTCGAGATACTGAGCTGCCTTCTGACAACTTTTTGACCAGATCAGTCCTAGAGATCCTCTCTAAAACATCCTTAGTCACCTCCACACAGCGTTGGCCATAGATCTCCACCATCAGCTTCACTAGCTGATCTTTGTCTGCAGTCTCTATTTGGTCTGTTGGGATTTTTGGGAGCCATTCCTTCATTTTAGTGAAGAATAAGACATGTTTGAATTTCTCCAGGTCCCCTGAACCTAATTCTTCCAGTGTTTCTAAAAGCTGTAAATGGACTGGGCTCATGGTTGAATCCTGCTGAATCAAAAAGTTAGTCAATACTGTTAATTAATACTTGACATGTAAAATTGTGGAGTGTCTGATGGAAGATTACTCACATTGGGTGGCTGATATCTCTCTAAGGAGGAGAAAGAAAGAAAGAAAGAAAGAAAGAAAGAAAGAAAGAAAAGAAAAGGACTCATTAAATAATAATATATAAAGCAGCTTTAGTCAGTTTGAGTCATTTTGTGAATAAAATAAAACATGGCAACATCTCAATATCTTTAAAAAATATCAAAATGCTCAGCATGTTCAAGATGTGTTAAACAAATCTTTGGTCACTTTATTAGATAACTAACTTGGGTTGGATGTGTGTTACTTGGCACAAAGTTAAACTTAAACGTACTTAGTATGAACGTCATACTGATAACTCCGCCCTTTTTATATGATTATATAAATTACCCCACTTGTTGAAGAAAACCGGTTTGTTATCTTGAGTAAATAAAATAATTTATTTGTGATCTCAAAGTTATTTTGTGTTGTAAATGTAAAATATGAAATATGTTTAAACATAAATGTGTGTAATGTGGCAGTGTTTGTTTTCGTTCTCTAACCTTGAAGTCCTGAGTCTGTCCCCAACAGCCTCTCTACTAGATCAGTCCTGTTCATGTCCAATAAAACTTCTTTGGTCACCTCCACAGGCTCCTGGTTCATCACCATCAAATACACCAGTTCCTCTGGAGTTGATGCTAACTCCATTTCGTTCCACTGGATTGGTCTTAAACTCCTCTGGAAGTATGTGAGCTGCAGCAGCCACTTAAATTTCTCAAACTCCAAACCCCTCAATGTTTCCAAAAGAATATGTTCCAGATCTCCCTTTACAGTCGAAAAATGTCAAAGACAATAAAGAAATTAGTCATTTCTCTAATGGTAAAAATAAAAAGGATCATCTGTGGGGATTTAATCAGAGATGTATGAAAGTTATCTGCGTATTGTTTTTGATGTTTTGCTGTAGAAACATAACATAGAAGATCCCTTCAATCCCTGTTCAACTTAATAAAACTACCTGATTTAGCACAACATGAAATCTTCCACAGCCCTGAACATTAAACATTTCCTTTGAAACACCAGAAATACAGATGTTAAATATACAGAGCTGAACTTTACAGCCAATAATATCCATTTGTTTCAGTTTGTATCATAATGTTCAAAGACTTGGATGGTTTTTAAATCAGGCTGAAAAATGTAAAAACAGACTCACTGTTTCAAACTTTGGAGGTTGATGTTCCTCCACTGAATCTTTCTCTGAGGAGAAAATACATTTATGACTACGAGGATGAACTTACTTTAATAAGTTTGATCTACTTAAATAAAGTTCAGCTGCTTTACAAGGTAATAAAACAAATTCACTACGAAATTAAAATTGATGAACTAATTCATAATCTAAAGAAATCAAATTCAAGTAATTTGTTCATTTTCAATCAATCATGTTATCTAAGATGATTTGTTCTTGTTTGTCTTACCTTTGGATTCTGAGCTCTCTGGAAACATTAGCATGAGATCATCCCTGTTCAACTTCTTTAAAATCTCTCTGGTCTTATCCACAGACTGTCGCCCGTAGGTCCGCATCATCCTATCCACTATTTCTGTTCGGTCCTCTGAGTATCTCAAAAAATGTGGGACGTCTATGGAGTCATTTTCAAAGGCCAACAGCAGAAACCTGTTGAATTTGTGGAGCTCCTCGTCATTTAAAGACTGCAGGATTTCCAAAAGCAGATCCTTAACAGCTGCCATTGTTGCTGCCTGGAAAAGTTAAAACACTCATGGGACATTTGCTTCATCAACCAGGACAATTTTAAATGTGTCTCTTATGGTCTCATCACTCTTAGTGTAGAGCTGGGTGATTCTGTTAGATATACTTTTAATAATATTGATTATTGTTGAAGGAAAACAGATCATGTGCTGACATTTCATGTTATAAAAACTGTCAAAGATATTTATGATTCTGCTGCTAAAAAGTTCAACCTGAACAAAGCTTCAGCTTCATGAAAAACAGATGAATTCAAATGTGATCATATTTGTTCATGAATGTTCATGTGTAAGTCAGACAGATGTGAAGTGATGACTTACTTTCTCAAACAGGACAGAGCGTGGTTCATCTGACGGTTTCTCTGAGGAAAGAAGTGATAAAAATAAGTCATGAGAGATTGATCTTAAGTCTGAATATGGTGTTATCAGGCAAAATAGTTTAGTAATGATTTGTGAGGTACAACATAAGTTAAAAAAATATAAACCAGTTAAATTTTCTTAATATCTGTGCAATATGAATCCCAACATTTATCATGTAACATATACAGATGTAACTTAAACCTTTCTGAAATAGGTTTAAAGACAGTTTTATGATTTTAAACTGTTTTGCTCTTCATGGTCGTACTTTTGAAACTTGAGCTGGTCTCCAATAACTTCTGCACCAGATCAGTTCTCTGCATCTTCTTTAAAAACTTCATCGTCTTCACCACAGAGTTTTGGCCAAAAGTTAAAATGATAACACACGCAGCTTCCTGATGGTTTGTCTCCCACAGGAACCGAGGGTTGAATGAATGATATGTTTTGTAGACTTTGTTTCTGATCAACTCCTTCAAGTCCTTATGCTCGTCTTCAGTGAGGCAAGATGTAATCTCCACAAGCAGATCTATAATAGATGTCATCATTTCCACCTGCAAAATTTAATGAACATGTTGAACATCCAGAAGTGAAAATATTGAGCTGAGCTGAGAACAGATGTTTGTTGTCACATTGCATTAGTTGTCCATTTTTAAGTTTGACCAAAGTACATCTGCCACATGAATCATTTGTGCTGATAGTAATATGTGCACTTTCTTTGGACATCAATGTACCCATTTCATTTTTCTAGTGTTTTCAAAGGAATCTTTTTTTAAATTGTGACTGTGAAAATGTGTGTTTGTTTTGAGTCCTTAAACAATTAGACTAAGACGATTTATATATTCAGGAATATAACATCATAAAACATTAAATAAGTTGGCAATTTGGCCACCTCAGTCAAAAAAGTATGGCTCAGTATGTCTGTGTATCCTGTTGCATATTTTCTATTAAAATAAAGCAGCAAACTCACTTCAAAAGACAAAAATCCAAAGTTAATAGAAAACAATAAATATGTAAATAAACAGATACATTTAAAAACAGAAATAACAAACTCTTCACATTATAATCAAATAACATTGATGCCAGGACCTTATGTGTACTTTACTCTTTTAATAAATATTGATTAAAATATGTAAATGTATCTTAAAGGATCACATTTTTCTAAGCATTAATAATAAAATAACCTTTATTTGTTTACCTTTAATTTAAATGTTCAAGGTTGACTCTGTAATAGCGACACAGTGTAAAGTCAGAGTGATGTGACATACTCACCCTCTGCGTCAGTGAAAGCTGCTCTTCATCTTCTGAGGAAAAAACAAAACAAAACCACTTTGATTCCTACACCACCTTTATGTACATTTAAAACACAAAGACAACAAAGCCTAATCATCAGTGAATCAATATGCAAACTAAATAAAGACTTAACAACAACCTTAATTAGTTTATGGGTCGTTTTTTTTCTTTCATTAATGACATTGTAGCTTTAAATCTTTGTAGCTTTGTAGATAATATAACACAGAGCACTCTTTGTTTTGACATTACGTCTGTTATGAATTGGTGCTATACAAATAAAGATGTATTAATATATTAAAGCAATAACCCCAAAAGTTAAAAAATCGAATCAAAACATTGTTTGCACACTGTTGTGCTCTCCTAATTCATTTCAATATAAGACTCTTAAAATGCCCTGATTGTAATGTGTGAAGGTTTTGCGTTTGTCTCTTTTGTCTAACCTTTGGACTCCTGTCTGCTGTCAAGCAATCTCTGCACGAGATCAGTCCTCCTCATCTTCTTCAAGATATTTTTGGTCAACTTCACACTCTCCTCGCTGAAACGCTTCACCATCAGCTCCACTATTTCCCAGAGGTCTGTTGGTTTTAGATGGAGGTCTGATCGGAGGGAGACACCTTTCTCCAATTCAACATGGAGGCAGAAATCTTCAAGCTCTTTAGAACTCAAATGTCTCAATGTTGGAAACAGTAGCCACTGTGTCGTCATCTTTTCAAGCCGCAGAAAAAAGATAATTATTTATTAATAAATAATAATATGTAACCCTGACTGTTGTGGTAAATATGTTTTTGTCACACAGCGGTGAGGGGTGTCTTGTCATGATTTGTCTTTCTTGTGAATTTCATGTTTTATTTTGAAAAGTAATACTCCTCTCATTTCAGGTCACTTGCTCTTCCTCTTGTGTCACCGGTCTGATGTCTCTCCTGATCCCTGATTGTTTCCACCTGTTGCTCGTTACCCTCATATTTCTTATAGTCTGCGTCTCCCTTTGTTCTCTGCTGGAGTGTCTTGTACCTCCAGCGTCTCGTCACAGTCCTCGTCAAGAGCCAGTCTTTGTTCAGTATTTCTAGTTTTTGCATTTTTGCCTCTCAAGGAGTGATCTTTTTCTTGTAAGTTTTGTTAATGTTTTCATAGCCTTTGTCTCCTGCCGTACGCAGCGATTTTTGTTTTGTTTATAGTATTAGAGTTAAATTTTGCATGATTGACATTAACACATGATGTTAATGTTAACTGCACAGGTTTAACCTGTAGTTATGTTTACTCTCAGTCACATAGGGGCTCCTAAATCTTGTTTGGGGATTATTGAATACAGAGGGGAGGGGGGACAGCGGGTGTGTATTGTAACTAATGTCTTGTGTCCTGCTTGTCTTGTATACTGTTACTGGATGCCTTGAATTTCCCTCTGGATCAATAAAATGCCTGCCTGCCTAGAAACCTTGTTGATAAATGTGTTTCTGATTTTACTCACTTTCCGGGTCTGTTTGGATCGATGTTTCTCTGAGGAGAAAAAAAAAGTGAATAAATCTTCACAAACCTTAAAGGGCCATGCTTGATGTTATCCTGAGATCAGAAATAAATTATTTGACATAAAGTCAGTGGATAATGTTACAATATTAAGATTTCATTTAGAAGACACAGAAGTATAAATCTGGCATTAAACTGAAAAGTCCAGAGGTCTGAACTATGAAGCAGGATTTGGGGTTAGCGAGGTCACTTCAGGGTTAAAACTTCATGTGTCCCGTATGATTTTACAGACGGTGCTTAAAGTGAATAATTTTTATTTTAGATATCATCCTTCAACAGAGACTGAAAACGCACCACAGTCTTTGAGTTGTGTTTTTAAGATGAACAATTACAATAAGCTTCTTATAGCTTTGAGTTATATTTTAATGGCTTCATGTCGCTCTGTTTGTTATCGTCAGAGCTGCAGCTGAAATATAACTTATAGTCATGCTGCACTAAGGAGTCAGAGCAACACAAAAACAGGAGTTCATATATAAGGTTAAACTGACGATGGGAAACAAATATAATTAGCCGTCGTTTATACATGAAGACTCACAAATGTTTCCTTTCTTCTGCCAGTTCTTCCTGCATTTGTTCCTGCAGCTGGTTCACTTTAGTCTTTTGGAGCTTTTTTGTCTCAAACTTGTTCATATTTTTAATGTTTTGTTTGTTTGATATGACGATCTGCTGATGGCAGAAGCAGTGATGATTGTGAAAGGAAGATAACTCCGCCCTTTTTATATGATTATATAAATTACCCCACGTGTTTAAGAAAACCGGTTTGTTATCTTGAGGAAATAAAATAATTTATTTGTGATCTCAAAGTTATTTTGTGTTGTAAATGTAAAATATGAAATATATTTAAACATAAATGTGTGTAATGTGGCAGTGTTTGTTTTCGTTCTCTAACCTTGAAATCCTGAGACTGTCCCCAACAGCCTCTCTACTAGATCAGTCCTGTTCATGTCCAATAAAACTTCTTTGGTCACCTCCACAGGCTCCCGGTTCATCACCATCAAATGCACCAGTTCCTCTGGAGTTGATGGCAACTTCATTTCGTTGCACTGGATTTGTCTTAAACTCCTCTGGAAGTATGTGAGCTGCAGCAGCCACTTGAATTTCTCAAACTCCTTAAATTTCAAAACCTCTAATGTTTCCAAAAGAATATGTTCCAGATCTTCCTTTACAGTCTAAAAATGTCAAAGACAATAAACAAATTAGTAATTTCTCTAATGGTAAAAATAAAAAGGATTATCTGTGGGGATTTAATCAGAGATGTATGAAAGTTATCTGCGTATTGTTTTTGATGTTTTGCTGTAGAAACACAGCATAGAAGATCCCTTCAATCCCTGTTCAACTTCATAAAACTACCTGATTTAGCACAACATGAAATCTTCCACAGCCCTTAACATTAAACATTTCCTTTGAAACACCAGAAATACAGATGTTAAATATACAGAGCTGAACTTTACAGCCAATAATATCCATTTGTTTCAGTTTGTATCATAATGTTCAAAGACTTGGATGGTTTTTAAATCAGGCTGAAAAATGTAAAAACAGACTCACTGTTTCAAACTTTGGAGGTTGATGTTCGTCCACTGAATCTTTCTCTGAGGAGAAAATACATTTATGACTACGAGGATGAACTTACTTTAATAAGTTTGATCTACTTTACTAAAGTTCAGCTGCTTTACAAGGTAATAAAACAAATTCAATATGAAATTAAAATTGATGAACTAATTCATAACCTAAAGAAATCAAATTCAAGTAATTTGTTCATTTTCAATCAATCTCATTATCTAAGATGATTTGTTCTTGTTTGTCTTACCTTTGGATTCTGAGCTCTCTGGAAACATTAGCATGAGATCATCCCTGTTCAACTTCTTTAAAATCTCTCTGGTCTTATCCACAGACTGTCGCCCGTAGGTCCGCATCATCATATCCACTATTACTGTTCGGTGATCTGAGAGTCTCAAAAGATGTGGGATGTCTATGGAGTCATTTTTAAAGGCCAACAGCAGAAAGCTCTTGAATTTGTGGAGCTCCTCGTCATTTAAAGACTGCAGGATTTCCAAAAGCAGATCCTCAACAGCTGCCATTGTTGCTGCCTGGAAAAGTTGAAACACTCATGGGACATTTGCTTCATCAACCAGGACAATTTTAAATGTGTCTCTTATGGTCTCATCACTCTTAGTGTAGAGCTGGGTGATTCTGTTAGATATACTTTTAATAATATTGATTATTGTTGAAGGAAAACAGATCATGTGCTGACATTTCATGTTATAAAAACTGTCAAAGATATTTATGATTGATCATATTTGTTCATGAATGTTCATGTGTGAGTCAGACAGATGTGAAGTGATGACTTACTTTCTCAAACAGGACAGAGCGTGGTTCATCTGACGGTTTCTCTGAGGAAAGAAGTGATTAAAAATAAGTCATGAGAGATTGATCTTAAGTCTGAATATGGTGTTATCAGGCACAATAGTTTAGTAATGATTTGTGAGGTACAACATAAGTTAAAAAAATATAAACCAGTTAAATTTTCTTAATATCTGTGAAATATGAATCCCATCATTTATCATGTAACAGATACAGATGTAACTTAAACCTTTCTGAAATAGGTTTAAAGACAGTTTTATGATTTTAAACTGTTTTGGTCTTCATGGTCGTACTTTTGAAACTTGAGCTGGTCTCCAATAACTTCTGCACCAGATCAGTTCTCTTCATCTTCTTTAAAAACTTCATCGTCTTCACCACAGAGTTTTGGCCAAAAGTTAAAATGAT
Organism: Symphodus melops; assembly: GCF_947650265.1. NCBI lineage: Eukaryota > Metazoa > Chordata > Actinopteri > Labriformes > Labridae > Symphodus > Symphodus melops. The sequence continues at coordinate 26,676,491 of NC_136695.1, forward strand.
AACACACGCAGCTTCCTGATGGATTGTCTCCAACAGGAACTGAGGGTTGAATGAATGATATTCTTTGTAGTCTTCGCTTCTGATCAGCCACTTGAGTTTCTCATGCTCGTCTTCAGTTAGGCAAGATGTAATCTCCACAAGCAGATCTATAACAGATGTCATCATTTCTACCTGTAAAATTAAAAGAACATGTTGAAGGTGCAGAAGTGCAATTTCTGAGCTGAGATGAGAACAGATATTTGTTTTCACGTTAGTTATCCTTTTTTAAGTTTGACCAACGTACATCTGCCACATGAACGGTGGTTATAATTTAAGTTCTTTATTCATTTTTACAAACAGTTTAAATTTCTGCAGTGAGCAACATACGGATGTTAGTTTTAATTTTCCACTAAGTATTTATTCAATTCTAATTTCATGGTGTACATTTGTCTAAATCTGTGCAATAAAAATCAGACAATCCTTTGAATCTTCTAAGAGAGTGTCTGTTAAAGGGGCGGAGCAAGGAGTGACCAGCACAGGGGGGACCTATGTTTAAATCATTCATTTGTGCTGATAGTAGTATGTGCACTTTCTTTGGACATCAATGTACCTATTTCATTTTTCTAGTGTTTTCAAAGGAATCTTCCTTTTCATTGTGACTGTGAAAATGTGTGTTTGTTTTGAGTCCTTAAATAATTAAACTAAGAAGATTTATATATTCAGGTATATAACATCATATAACATTAAACATGCTACTGATTCAGACGTGTGTGTGTGTGAACTTTATACTCTGCCCCCCCTGCAGAGGTCTGTGGACCAGTTTGGCCACCTCAGTCAAAAAAGTGACTCCACCACCGTCTGTTTATCCTGTTGCTTATTTTGTATTTAAATGAAGCAGCAAACTCACTTTAAAAGACAAAAACCCAAAATTAATAGAAAATAATAAATATGTAAATATGCAAATAAATGTCTCTCATCAGAAAAACAAATAGAAAAACATAAACTGTACAAAAATTCAGAAATAACACAAACTCTTCACATTATAATCAAATAACATTGATGCCAGGACCTTATGTGTACTTTACTCTTTGAATAAATATTGAGTAAAATATGTAAATGTATCTTAAAGGATCACATTTTTCTAAGCATTAATAATAAAATAACCTTTATTTGTTTACCTTTAATTTAAATGTTCAAGGTTGACTCTGTAATAGCGACACAGTGTAAAGTCAGAGTGATGTGACATACTCACCCTCTGCGTCAGTGAAAGCTGCTCTTCATCTTCTGAGGAAAAAACAAAACAAAACCACTTTGATTCCTACACCACCTTTATGTACATTTAAAACAAAAAGACAACAAAGCCTAATCATCAGTGAATCAATATGCAAACTAAATAAAGACTTGACAACAATTTTAATTAGTTTATGGGTAGTTTTTTTCTTTCATTAATGACATTGTAGCTTTAAATCTTTGTAGCTTTGTAGATAATATAACACAGAGCACTCTTTGTTTTGACACTACGTCTGTTATGAATTGGTGCTATACAAATAAAGATGTATTAATATATTAAAGCAATAACCCCAAAAGTTAAAAAATCGAATCAAAACATTGTTTGCACACTGTTGTGCTCTCCTAATTCATTTAAATATAAGACTCTTAAAATGCCCTGATTGTAATGTGTGAAGGTTTTGTGTTTGTCTCTTTTGTCTAACCTTTGGACTCCTGTCTGCTGTCAAGAAATCTCTGCACGAGATCAGTCCTCTTCATCTTCTTCAAGATGTTTTTGGTCAACTTCACACTCTCCTTTCTGTAACGCTTCACCATCAGCTTCACTATTTCCTCCGGGTCTGTTGGTTTTAGATGGAGGTCTGATAGGAGGGAGACACCTTTCTCCAATTCAACATGGAGGCAGAAATCTTCAAGCTCCTCAGAACTCAAGTGTCTCAATGTTGTAAACAGCATCTTCTGTGTCGTCATCTTTTCAAGCTGGAAAACAAAAGATAACACCACAGAATGAGTGCCAGGGTGTAGAGATCCTTTCATTTCATTTCATGAATACCACAGTTATTGACAAGTAGTGTGAAATCACACTCTGATTAAACTTTTAAAAAAGTAGCTCATATTTTTTCACAAAAAATAGAAAACATTTTAAACTTGTTCACTGGCATTGATGGGTCACTCAGTAGTTATTAATCAAAGGCTGCAGCCTTTAGACTTCTCTACATCCATTTGGAAATCTTATTCATGACTTACAAGCATTACATGGCCAGTTTCCAGGACACCTCAGTGTGATGTTGTCTATGCGGTGCGGACTTGTCAGTAGACTGAACCCTCGTGGAAATTCAGTATGCATTTTTATGTGCACCTCAGTAGAGTGAACATTTCAGTAAGGATACTACACTCAACAAAAATATAAACGCAACACTTTTGTTTTTGCTCCCATTTGTCATGAGATGGACTCAAAGATCTAAAATTCATTCCAGATACACAATATTACCATTTCTCTCAAACATTGTTCATAAATCTGTCTAAATGTGTGATAGTGAGCACTTTTGCTTTGCTGAGACAATCCATCCCACCTCACAGGTGTGCCACATCAAGATGCTCATCAGACACCATGATTAGTGCACAGGTGTACCTTAGACTGTCCACAATAAAAGGCCACCCTGAAATGTGCAGTTTTTGCTTTATTGAGGGTCTGGGGACTCAGAACCAGTCAGTATCTGGTGTGACCACCATTTGCCTCATGCAGTGCAACACATCTTCTTCGCATAGAGTTTATCAGATTGTCAATTGTGGCCTGTGGAATGTTGGTCCACTCCTCTTCAATGGCTGTGCGAAGTTGCTGGATATTAGTGGGAACTGGTACGCGCTGTCGTATACGCCGGTCAAGCACATCCCAAACATGCTCAATGGGTGACATGTCCGGTGAGTATGCTGGCCATGCAAGAACTGGGACATTTTCAGCTTCCAAGAATTGTGTACAGATCCTTGCAACATGGGGCCGTGCATTATCTTGCTGAAACATGAGGTGATGTTCATGGATGTATGGCACAACAATGGGCCTCAGGATCTCATCACGGTATCTCTGTGCATTCAAAATGCCATCAATAAAATGCACCTGTGTTCTTCGTCCATAACAGATGCCTGCCCATACCATAACCCCACCACCACCATGGGCCACTCGATCCACAACATTGACATCAGCAAAGCGCTCACCCACACGACGCCACACACGCTGTCTGCCATCTGCCCTGAACAATGTAAACCGAGATTCATCCGTGAAGAGAACACCTCTCCAACGTGCCAGACGCCATCGAATGTGAGCATTTGCCCACTCAAGTCTGTTACGGCGACGATCTGGAGTCAGGTTAAGACCCCGATGAGGACGACGAGCATGCAGTTGAGCTTCCCTGAGACGGTTTCTGACAGTTTGTGCAGAAATTCTTTGGTTATGCAAACCAATTGTTTCAGCAGCTGTCTGAGTAGCTGGTCTCAGACGATCTTGGAGGTGAACCTGCTGGATGTGGAGGTCCTGGGCTGGTGTGGTTACACGTGGTCTGCGGTTGTGAGGCCGGTTGGATGTACTGCCATATTCTCTGAAACGCCTTTGGAGACGGCTTATGGTGGAGAAATGAACATTCAATGCCCGAGCAACAGATCTGGTTGACATTCCTGCTGTCAGCATGCCAATTGCACGCTCCCTCAATGCTTGCGCCATCTGTGGCATTTTGCTGTGAGACAAAACTGCACATTTCAGAGTGGCCTTTTATTGTGGGCAGTATAAGGTACACCTGTGCACTAATCATGGTGTCTGATGAGCATCTTGATGTGGCACACCTGTGAGGTGGGATGGATTATCTCAGCAAAGCAAAAGTGCTCACTATCACACATTTAGACAGATTTGTGAACAATGTTTGAGAGAAATGGTAATATTGTGTATCTGGAATGAATTTTAGATCTTTGAGTCCATCTCATGACAAATGGGAGCAAAAACAAAAGTGTTGCGTTTATATTTTTGTTGAGTGTAGCTTCCAGGT